>NC_037330.1:98864170-99171646 GCF_002263795.3 Bos taurus | reverse complement strand
AAGATGTGTGTGCTTTCCTGGTCTACACTGCTCAGGCTCCAGGTTGCTCTGCAGGGAAATTGTTTAAAGCGGGCCCCTGGTTGTGTGCACTTCCCAGGTCTAAGCCACTCAGGTTCAGGTTCTCAGGTACTCCACAAAGGCACAGACTCAGTTGGGACTTCCCAAGTCCGAGCAGCTCAGGTGACCGGATGCTTGACGAGCGCACTCTCCCAGCTGGGCAGTGCATCTTATCCTCTCCCGGTCCCAGTCGCTCAGTTTCCTGGCTGCGCAGCAGGAGTGCCATCTCAAGTGTGCCATGTGTCTCCTCTGGGGAGCTGATCTCTGACTGCGACTCTTCTGGCAGATGTCAACTGTCCAGGATCCCAGGAAGACTTGGTTAGTAATTGGGAGCCTGCTCACAGTTTGGTAGAGGATGCCATCTCTGGGGCAGAGATTGCCCCTCGCCTTCAGGCTCTGGCTGTTGCCCACCTGCCTCTCTGCCTCCAGCAGGTGGAGAGGCTGGTTCACAGCCAGCTAGCTCTCCTCTGGTATTCGCTCAGTCCTTTGTTCTGTGAGCAGGCCCAGCAGCGCCTTAGGTTAGAGCTTTTCATGGAAAAGTTCTCTTTTTCTCTTTTTGATTTTTTCTCTCTCTGGCTACCCCACAGTTTGGGTTTCTATCTCATGTTAGCTCCCACCCGCACCTCCCTGTTCAGCCCCAACTCGCTGCTGGCAGATGTGAGTGTCTGGGCTACTTCTCCGCTGGGAGTTGTGGTTAGGCACATAATTTGTGGGGTTTTTTACCCCCTCCCAGTTCTGTTGCCCTCTGAGATTCCAAAACTCCCCACAGACGCATCAGTGAGAGGGTTTCCTGATGTTTGGAAACTTATCCTTCTTCATGACTCCCTCCCCAGGACAGGTCTCCATCTGTAACACTTTTGTCTCTCTTTTTATCTTTTATATTTTGTCCTACCTCCTATCGAAGAGAATGGGCTGCCTTTCTGGGTGCCTGGTGTCCTCCACCAGCATTCAGAAGTTGTTTTGTGGAATTTGCTCAGCTTCAAATGATCTTTTGATGAATTTGTGGGGGAGAAAGTGGTCTTCCCGGCCTATTCCTCTGCCATCTTAGGACTGCCCCCATGAAAAACTGAGTGCCATCCTTTAAGAGCATCATCTTTGAGGATTTTAAATAAAGATACACAAAACATCATCATTGGATAGTACTAACCAAATTTTTATAAAAAGCAAGATTCTGATGACCATATATTCGATATCTTAGAACTTTTTAGTCAAATTAAAGAGTATAGTAAGATAGGCTGGTTGTTCCTAGCTGTACTGGAGAAAGTACCGAAGGAAATGGATGAGGTTGGGGATTCAAATTCCCAGGCCAAACTGTACACAAATGGCCAGAAAGATTCTCAGCCTGACCTGAAAGAAACCTTTGTTTCCTGTTACCACGGGCCTCAACCAGCACTGAGATTTGTGAAAACTAAATCCAGAGTCTCATCCTGTCAGTGTCTGAATTAAATATAAATTGATTTCCCAATTTTCTGCCAAAGTGCGAGCATTCATTGGGAAGTAATGGGCACCTGAAATTGGAATGGGGACATAGGGGAAGGTCTCAATGAAGTTGGAAACTTTAATGTTTAACTAACATTTAGCTAAGTTTAGCTGTGATTAAGTTTAGCTACATGTAAGTTTAGCTGCCCCTAAGTTTAGCTGCATCTTCTTTACCACTTATGCATTCCAGAACCAAAAAAATAACCTTAGGATGGGTTTGGGTATACAGCACCAGCTAGGTGGCAATAGCTTGCATATATCTGAGGTAAGGTTCTCCAGGATATTGTATGTGCTATAAATTAATGGCCAATATGTGGTGCTATTTGTTATTTTGTATTGACTTTTAGTTGATTTGCAATATTTTGTTAGTTTCAGGTGTACAGCAAAGTGATTCAGATATATGTGTGTGTTTGTGTATATATATGTATATATGTGTGTGTGTGTGTGTGTGTGTGTATATATATATATATATATATATATATATATATATATATTCTTTTTCAGATTCTTCTCCATTATTATCAGAAGATATAGAATAAAGTTCCCTGTGCTATACAGTAAATTATTGTTATTTATCTACTTTATTTGCCTTGATTCATGGACTTAACATTCCAGGTTCTTATGCAATATTGCTCTTTACAGCATCAGATCTTGCTTCTATCACCAGTAACATCCACAACTGGGTATTGTTTTTGCTTTGGTGCCATCACTTCATTCTTTCTGGAGTTATTTCTCCACTGATCTCCAGTAGCATATTGGGCACCTTCCAACCTGGGGAGTTCCTCTTTCAGTATCTTATCATTTTGCCTTTTCATACTGTTCATGGGATTCTCAAGGCAAGAATACTGAAGTGGTTTGCCATTCCCTTCTCCAGTGGACCACATTCTGTCAGACCTCTCCACCATGACCCGCCCATCTTGGGTGGCCCCACACGGCATGGCTTAGTTTCACTGAGTTAGACAAGGCTGTGGTCTGTGTGATCAGAATGACTAGTTTTCTGTGATTATGGTCTCAATGTGTCTGCCCTCTGATGCCCTCTCACAACACCTACCATCAAATTGGAAATGGTCAAACAGGAGATTGGAAGAGTGAACATAGACATTCCGGGAATCAGCGAACTGAATTGGACTGGAATGGGTGAAATTAACTCTGATGACCATTATATCTAAAACTGTGGGCAGGAATCCCTTAGAAGAAATGGAGTAGCCATCATGGTCAACAAGAGTCTGAAATGCAGTACTTGGATGCAATCTCAAAAACGACAGAATGATCTCTGTTCGTTTCCAAGGCAAACCATTCAATATCACAGTAATCCAAGTCTATGCCCCAACCAGTAACGCTGAAGAAGCTGAAATTGAATGGTTCTATGAAGGCCTACAAGATCTTTTAGAACTAACACCCAAAAAAGATGTCCTTTTCATTATAAGGGACTAGAATGCAAAAATAGGAAGTCAAGAAACACGTGGAATAACAGGCAAATTTGGCCTTGGAATACGGAATGAAGCAGGGCAAAGGCTAATAGAGTTTTGCCAAGAGAATGCACTGGTCATAGCAAACATCCTCTTTCAATAACACAAGAGAAGACTCTACACATGGACATCACTAGATGGTCAACACTGATATCAGATTGATTATATTCTTTGCAGCCAAAGATGGAGAAGCTCTATACAGTCAGCAAAAACAAGACTGGGAGCTGACTGTGGCTCACATCATGAAATCCTTATTGCCAAATTCAGACTTAAATTGAAGAAAGTAGGGAAAACTACTAGACCTTTCAGGTATGACCTAAATCAAATCCCTTATGATTATACAATGGAAGTGAGAAATAGATTTAAGGGACTAGATCTGATAGATAGAGTGCCTGATGAACTATGGATGGAGGTTCGTTACACTGTACAGGAGACAGGGATCAAGACCATCCCCATGGAAAAGAAATGCAAAAAAAGCAAAATGGGGAGGTGGGCTGTCTGGGGAGGCCTTACAAATAGCTGTGAAAAGAAGAGAAGCGAAAAGCAATGGAGAAAAGAAAAGATATAAGCATCTGAATGCAGAGTTCCAAAGAATAGCGAGAAGAGATAAGAAAGCCTTCCTCAGTGGTCAATGCAAAGAAATAGAGGAAAACAACAGAATGGGAAAGACTAGAGATCTCTTCAAGAAATTTAGAGATACCAAGGGAATATTTCATGCAAAGATGGGCTCAATAAAGGACAGAAATGGTATGGACCTAACAGAAGCAGAAGATATTAAGAAGAGGTGGCAAGAATACACACAAGAACTATACAAAAAAGACCTTCACGACCAAGATAATCACGATGGTGTGATCACTGACCTAGAGCCAGACATCCTGGAATGTGAAGTCAAGTGAGCCTTAGAAACCATCACTACAAACAAAGCTGGTGGAGGTGATGGAATTCCAGTTGAGCTATTTCAAGTCCTGGAAGATGATGCTGTGAAAGTGCTGCACTCAATATGCCAGCAAATTTGGAAAACTCAGCAGTGGCCACAGGACTGGAAAAGGTTAGTTTTCATTCCAATCCCAAAGAATGGCAATGCCAAAGAATGTTCAAACTACTGCACAATTGCACTCATCTCACATGCTAGTAAAGTAATGCTCAAAATTCTCCAAGCCAGGCTTCAGCAATACATGAACCACGAACTTTCAGATGTTCAAGCTGGTTTTAGAAAAGGCAGAGGAACCAGAGATCAAATTGCCAACATCTGCTGGATCATGGAAAAAGCAAGAGAGTCCCAGAAAAACATCTATTTCTGCTTTATTGACTATGCCAAAGCCTTTGACTGTGTGGATTACAACAAACTGTGGAAAATTCTGAAAGAGATGGGAATACCAGACCACCTGATCTGCCTCTTGAGAAACCCGTATGCAGGTCAGGATGCAGCAGTTAGAACTGGGCATGGAACAACAGACTGGTTCCAAATAGGAAAAGGAGTACATCAAGCCTGTATATTGTCACCCTGCTTATTTAACTTATATGCAGAGTACATCATGAGAAACGCTGGGCTGGAAGAAGCACAAGCTGGTATCAAGATTGCTGGGAGAAATATCAATAACCTCAGATATGTAGATGACACCACCCTTATGGCAGAAGAGGAACTGAAAAGCCGCTTGATGCAAGTGAAAGAGGAGAGTGAAAAAGTTGGCTTAAAGCTCAACATTCAGAACACTAAGATCATGGCATCCAGTCCCATCACTTCATGGGAAATAGATGGGGAAACAGTGGAAACAGTGTCAGACTTTGTTTTTCTGGGCTCCAAAATCACTGCAGATGGTGATTGCAGCCATGAAATTAAAAGACACTTACTCCTTGGAAGGAAAGTTATGACCAACCTAGATAGCATATTGAAAAGCAGAGACATTACTTTGCCAACAAAGGTCCGTCTAGTCAAGGCTATGGTTTTTCCAGTAGTCATGTATGGATGTGAGAGTTGGACTGTGAAGAAAGCTGAGTGCTGAAGAATTGATGCTTTTGAACTGTGGTGTTGGAGAAGACTCTTGCGAGTCCCTTGGACTGCAAGGAGATCCAACCAGTCCATTCTAAAGGAAATCAGTCCTGGGTGTTCATTGGAAGGACTGATGATGAAGATGAAACTGAAACTCCAATCCTTTGGCCACCTCATACGAAGAGTTGACTCATTGGAAAAGACTCTGATGCTGGGAGAGATTGGGGGCAGGAGGAAAAGGGGACTACAGAGGATGAGATGGCTGGATGGCATCACCGACTCGATGGACATGAGTTTGAGTGAACTCTGGGAGTTGGTATGGACAATGTGCTTGGCGTAGTGTGATTCATGAGTTAGCAAGGAGTCAGACACAACTGAGTGACTGAATGAACTATCTACTTTATATATAGTGGTGTGTATCTATTAATCCCATATTCCTAATTTATTCCTTTCTCGCTTTATCTTTGGTAACCATATGTTTATTTCTATGTCTGTGAGTCCATTTCTGTTTTGTAAACAAGTTCATTTGTATTGGGTTTTTTGATTCCACATATAAGTTATATCATATAATATTTGCTTTCTCTGTCTGACTTCCTTCACTTACTATGTTTATCTATAGGTCTATCCATGTTACTACAAATGGTGTTCTTTCATTCTTTTCATGTCTGAGTAATATTTCTGAGTAATATGTATATACAGATCATCTTTATCCATTCATCTGTAATGGAACATATGTTGCTTCCACGTCTTAGCAACTGTGAGTAGTGCTGTTATGAACATAATGCTGTTTCTTCCACTGCCAAGATTCACATGTCCAGGAATTAAGAGATGGAAATAGAAGTGGTACCTTTCATTATTATTATAGTGTGAAGTGATTGTATTAGCAAGATGTTTGCTCCTTGTCCCTGCAACCCAATTTTCTGTTAGCCTAGATGTCTTAGTTCTAAAGGGAGAGAGGCTTCCACTCAGAAACACAACAATGGTAACACTGAACTGAAATTAAGACTGTCATCTGTCCACTTTAGGTTCTTCATGCCTTTGTATCAAAGACAGTTTCTGTACTGGATTGATACTGAATACTGAAGTGAAATTGGTCGGTTCCTTACTAATGAAGGTAAAGAGGAGTATGTCCAGAATAGAGGTGATACTTTGGGTGACCCTTTAAAACTATTGGGTTGCCCAAAAAGTTCATTAGGGTTTTTCCATTCCATTTTATGGAAAAATCTGAATGAACTTATTGGCCAACCCAATATCATGCCTGCTCATTAATGTAAACAGAAAAATGCCACAATGCAATTCAGGCAGGCTAGTTAAGGCTCAGCTCTTTAAAGAATAAAGCTTTAAGTCATCTCACCAGGTGAAGAACCATGACCAGCTGAAGTGCTTTCTGAGGGCAAAAACAACATGGAGAGGATGGTGGAAGAAGGTAGTAATAGACAGTTATGACAACATGTAAAGAATCTGCTTGCAACACAGGAGACCTGGGTTCAATCCCTGGGTCAGGAAGATTTCCTGGAGAAGGGAATGGCTACCCACTCCAGTATTCTTGCCTGGAGAATTCCATGGACAGGGGAGCCTGGTGGGCTACAGTCCATCACAAGCAGTTGAACATGACTGAGCAACAAACATTTTCACTTCCTTGGCCACATGACCAGTTGCAGAAATGAGGGCAGTAATTATTATTAGTATTTCTTCCTTATTCTGTTATAAATATGATTGTGGGTATACATTTGTATCAGATTTTTTCCTTCCTTCTCTCATTCCCTTCACATATAACATGAGTTATATTAATAACAGTTAATCACACAGCATTAAATTCCAGGATATCAGGGAGAAGAGTGACCATCAACTAATGACTTTCCATTGTCTTGAGTGGAAAGAGTGATCAGATCAGATCAGTCGCTCAGTCATGTCCGACTCTTTGCGACCCCATGAATCGCAGCACGCCAGGCCTCCCTGTCCATCACCAACTCCCGGAGTTCACCCAGACTCACGTCCATGGAGTCAGTGATGCCATCCAGCCATCTCATCCTCTGTCGTTCCCTTCTCCTCCTGCCCCCAATCCCTCCCAGCATCAGAGTCTTTTCCAATGAGTCAACTCTTCGCATGAGGTGGCCAAAGTACTGGAGTTTCAGCTTTAGCATCATTCCTTCCAAAGAAATCCCAGGGCTGATCTCCTTCAGAATGGACTGGTTGGATCTGCTTACAGTCCAAGGGATTCTCAAGAGTCTTCTCCAACACCACAGTTCAAAAGCATCAATTCTTTGGCGCTCAGCCTTCTTCACAGTCCATCTCTCACATCCATACATGACCACTGGAAAAACCATAGCCTTGACTAGATGGACCTTTGTTGGCAAAGTAATGTCTCTGCTTTTCAATATGCTATCTAGGTTGGTCATAACTTTCCTTCCAAGGAGTAAGCGTCTTTTAATTTCATGGCTGCAGTCACCATCTGCAGTGATTTTGGAGCCCAGAAAAACAAAGTCTGACACTGTTTCCACTGTTTCCCCATCTATTTCCCATGAAGTGGTGGGACCGGATGCCATGATCTTAGTGTTCTGAATGTTGAGCTTTAAGCCAACTTTTTCACTCTCCACTTTCACTTTCATCAAGAGGCTTTTGAGTTCCTCTTCACTTTCTGCCATAAGGGTGGTATCATCTGCATATCTGAGGGTATTGATATTTCTCCCAGCAATCTTGATTCCAGCTTGTGTTTCTTCCGGCCCAGTGTTTCTCATGATATACTCTGCATATAAGTTAAATAAACAGGGTGACAATATACAGGCTTGATGTACTCCTTTTCCTATTTGGAACCAGTCTGTTGTTCCATGCCCAGTTCTAACTGTTGCTTCCTGACCTGCATACAAATTTCTCAAGAGGCAGATCAGGTGGTCTGGTATTCCCATCTCTTTCAGAATTTTCCACAGTTTGTTGTGATCCACACAGTCAAAGGCTTTGGCATAGTCAATAAAGCAGAAACAGATGTTTTTCTGGAATTCTCTTGCTTTTTCGATGATCCAGCGGATGTTGGCAATTTGATCTCTAGTTCCTCTGCCTTTTCTAAAACCAGCTTGAACATCAGGAAGTTCACAGTTCACATATTGCTGAAGCCTGGCTTGGAGAATTTTGAGCATTACTTTACTAGCATGTGAGATGAGTGCAATTGTGCGGTAGTTTGAGCATTCTTTGGCATTGCCTTTCTTTGGGATGGGAATGAAAACTGACCTTTTCCAGTCCTGTGGCCACTGCTGAGTTTTCCAAATTTGCTGGCATATTGAGTGCAGCACTTTCACAGCATCATCTTCCAGGACTTGAAATAGCTCAACTGGAATTCCATCACCTCCACTAGCTTTGTTCATAGTGATGCTTTCTAAGGCCCACTTGACCTCACATTCCAGGATGTCTGGCTCTAGGTCAGTGATCACACCATCGTGATTATCTGGGTCGTGAAGATCTTTTTTGTACAGTTCTTCTGTGTATTCTTGCCATCTCTTCTTAATATCTTCTGCTTCTGTTAGGTCCATACCATTTCTGTCCTTTATCAAGCTCATCTTTGCATGAAATGTTCCTTTGGTATCTCTGATTTTCTTGAAGTGATCCCTAGTCTTTCCCATTCTGTTGTTTTCCTCTATTTCTTTGCATTGATCACTGAAGAAGGCTTTCTTATCTCTTCTCGCTATTCTTTGGAACTCTGCATTCAGATGTTTATATCTTTCCTTTTCTCCTTTGCTTTTTGCTTCTCTTCTTTTCACAGCTATTTGTAAGGCCTCCCCAGACAGCCATTTTGCTTTTTTGCATTTCTTTTCTATTGGAATGGTTTTGATCCCTGTCTCCTGTACAATGTCAAAGCATCTTTCAATTATACACAGGATCGTTGGCAGAAGTACAACTTTATTTGCAGATTAAGTATGGTTTAAAGGGATACATAGGAATGCCAGGTGGAAGGGGAGGGATGTATTGTCTGCTTTTATGTGTCAATTCGAATAGGCTGTAGATCCAGGTAATCAATTAAACCAAAGTCTAGCTGTTGTTGTGAAGATTTTGAAGATATAGTTAACATTTACAATCAATTGAATGTAAGAAAAGGAGATTCCCTTCATAATCTTGGGGAGCTTAATCCACTCAATGAAGAGCCAAAGAGCAAAGTTCTAGAAGCTGAGGATACACAAAGACAGATTCTCCCTTGAGTTCCTCAACACCTTGGTTGTGGCTGAGTTAAATCAATTTCAGATTTGTGATCTCCTAAACTATAAGATTACAATTTTGTGTTGTTATATGTCACCACATTCATGGTAAATTCTTATAGCAGGTAGAAGAAACTAATACAGGGCAGACAGGCAGAAAGGAAACAAATACAGGGAGAAGGCATACAGGCTGGAGCAGGGCAGGTGATGAAGAGTTAGGTGGACAGTCAGAGATACAGGTGAGTAGGAGAAGGGAACAAAAAAGAAGAAGCCTGAGAATGGGTGAGACAGTCTGATGAGCAGGAGACAGATGAGATCAACTGGCGGCCAAGCAGGTGGAAAGATGGAAGTCGGCAGAAAGGCAGGCAGAGGAGAGCAATACAAAGATAAGATGGCAGGAAAAAGTCCCTCAGAACTTGTCCTTGTCCTTGCAGATCTTAAGTGAGACTCCTGAGATGCAGGTGGATCCCGTTCTTGGACCTCAACACAATTTCTGGTGTGAGGCAGGGAACCCTTGAGGGATCCGGTGACAGCTCAAAATGAAGCAAGGTCAGGGCCATGGCCACCTTCATCTCATTCATGACAAACTGCTTCCCGATGCACTTCCTGGGCCCAGGAGGGAAAATGAAATGAGAAGTGGTCTCAAATCCTGTTCTGAGCTGGGTAGGCATTGGCCACTGACCAGAAACAGGATATTCAGAGCTGTCTTCCAGGTGACCAAGCCCTGATCCTTTTCTTACGAGTCACACTAAACTTGCCACCCAAGCCTTGGTCCACCCTCTCCCTGTGACCTTTGACAAAGCCCACCTCTCTAAGGACTCCTAACTTCTACTTCTTCTCTCACCAGAAAATCCTGTTGGTGAGGGTCAGCACTCCTAAGTCACAGAGTCAAGTCAAGTGAATCAGGAAATGTGAATTAGAACTTTGTTCACTGGCCCACAGGCAGTTTCTGGTTTCAGGTAGGGCAGGGCAGTGTAAGGGGTGGGTTAGGCCATACTCTCAGGTCCTTGTCATACATGGGTAAACACAGGGACCTGAATCTCCAGACAGGACAAGACAGGATTGTCTAAGGAAGTCTAAATGGCAACAGGGAGGTTTCCTGGAGAGGTCACAGGTTAGTGACCCTGAACCTGCTGGACCATTTGCCTCCCAGTTGATGAACTGGCCTCCTGTGTCCCCTCAGCTCCTCAGTCAATGTGCCTCTGAAACCTTCTCATTCTAATCCAGAAATGACCCCCTAACCATCCCTTGGGCGCCTCAGCTGTCCTTTTTGGTCTCCCTACTTCTTCTTCTTCTAAAGCCACAGCATCTCCAGGCCTGCTATGTTCCCCATCACAGGCAGGACAATTCCCAGTGCTTCAGATGCATCATAACCCTCTCTGGATTGTTCCTCACTCATCTGGGGTCTGTCCATCTTCTCTTCCTCACTCAGCTCCTCTTAAGATCCCTTTCCCACACCTCTTTCAGCCACAGGCTCAAGGCTCAATCCAGTGAACACCTGTCCTCACCCCTCTGCTGACAACACTCTTCTTCCTTGGACCCCAAGTACCATTAGTGTTAACCCAAGGACACATCACTTGTGTCCTGTCCCAGGACGGTGCCAGGAACATGGAACCTTCCACAGTCTGCTCAATGAATGAATGAGTGAGTGAGTGAAAAGAAAGAAAGAAGGAATGACATCTGTCTTGAATAGAGGTTTTTTTTTGGTTTGTTTTTGTTTGTTTGACCATGCCATGTGGCTCATGGGGTTTTAGTTCCCCAACCAAGGATTGAATCTGGGCCCTCTGCAGTGAAAACAGAATTCTAACCATGAGACTACCAGGGAATTGCCAGAGTATTTGTTTCTTGACGGTGAGCTCTTAAAGTCAGGGACAAAGTCTTTTGTTTCAGTGTTCGCACCTCCTAGCCCAGGATTCAACACACAGAGACAGGCTCAATAGTTTGGTATTTAAATAAAGTTAATTGAATTTTTAAAAGATGGAGTAAAAGTAAATATTAATTCTGACCTAGGAATCGAGCTGCCTAGTTCTTCTTATCCTTGAATGGCAGCCACAGGACATGTAGACATGTCTACAAGGAAGGACTGGATCCTGGCACAAACCAAATCCTAGAGCAAATTCTGGAAGACAGTTTGACTCAAACCTGTTCTGGGAAGGTTGATTCACTAACTGAAAATTTCACAGAATTGTAGATTCAGAAAAAAACTTGTTTCTACTAAGAAGCTCAAAGTTTATGGAAGCTAGTATGTCAGGGCAGGATTCTAGCATCCTGGGAGGATTTTCCCAGCAGCTGATAAAGAGTGCTTTTGCCCAGCTCACAGCTCTTTCAAGAATGCTCTATATTTTACATGCCAGTAACTTTTAAAATGCATGTGTCCTATTCAAATTAGTGGATTTTTCTCTCAAAAGCACTTGACTGTCTCCTTTCTATACTTTTGTCAGCTTGGACTATTGGATTCAAAGTATAGAATCATGAAAAAAAATTCCAGATCACAGGAAAAGTTTTGACAACCAGAGAAACTGTCATGTGTTTCAGACATTAGTATGCTGTCAAGATGTCTTTTGGACAGATCACAAGACAAAGTGACACACACTGGTATCAAACTTTCTTGAAAGGCTGCCATAACTTTTCCAGTGTATGGCTTCAATAGTTGAGACAGGTAGGGCGTCTGAAAATGGAAACATGCTAACTACTCAAGATTCAACTGGATGGAGAATGAGGATGTAAGTAGAAAACTTGTAACTGAGAAGATGTAGAATTAAAAAAAAATCCACCCTTTAAATTTTGACAATTGAAATGGATGACCTGAAATTTAGTATTTAATTAGTTAATTCTCATTCTGTAGCATCATCATCTTACAGTGAGGAAAACATTACAATACACTAAACTTTTAAACAACACTAAAATGTTGCCAGCCATTGAGAAAGAGCTGTGGGTAGTCTGTGGTCTGCCCTAATAGCCATTTGTCTTTTGGACAAAAGACACACACATCTATCCCAACTCACCAACATAAAAGGCATAACTACATGCATCACATGTAAATGTAGACAGTCACACACATAGAGTGGCACCCAATGACACCCACTGTCCCAAGTACAGAGGCTTCACCTGGATCCTCCTGAGAAGGGCAGGAAAGCATGGCTGTGTTGATTAGAGCCCAGTGCAAACCGAGATGGTTCAAACACCTGCAGAGAGAGCACCAGGGCCAGGACAGGTGGGTTCAAACTTCTTGACCAATCCACCAGGGGACAAGACTCTCAGAGCAGGAGCAGGAGGAGGGGTTGGTGTGGACAGAGCATCCCATCCCCTCCTTCCATGGCCATTGTACCTCTGGATTCAGTCACACCTTTGGGTTGTGGTGAAGTCCATAAAAGGAGAGGGCGACTTCGATTCCTGCGGGGAAGGGAGGAGAGAGAAAAGCCTGATGGTCCCCATGGAGCAGGGGGCAGGTGTCAGCACAAAAATCCTGGGAGCTGAGGAGGCGGTCCTAAGATGGTGGAGGAATAGGAAGGGGAGACCACTTTCTCCCCCACAAATTCATCAAAAGAACATTTAAACGCTGAGTAAATTCCACAAAACAACTTCTGAATGCCGGCAGAGGACATCAGGCACCCAGAAAAGCAGCCCATTGTCTTCAAAAGGAGATGTTTTGTCAACGGTGCTGTATAGAAGGAGAAGTCTTGAGACTACTATAAAAATAAGACTGAAAACCAGAAGCAGGAGGCTTAAGTCCAAATCCTGAGAACATAAGAGAACTCGTGACTTCAGGGAACATTAATCGATAGGAGCTCATCAAACGCCTCCATTCCTACACTGAAACCAAGCACCACCCAAGGGCAAACAAGTTCCAGAGCAAGACATACCACGCAAATTCTCCAGCAACACAGGAACACAGCCCTGAGCTTCAATATACAGGCTGCCCAAACTTACTCCAAAACCATTGACATCTCATAACTCATTACTAGACACTTCATTGCACTCCAGAAAGAAGAAATCCAGCTCCGCCCACCAGAACACGGACACAAGCTTCCCTAACCAAGAAACCTTGACAAGCCACCCATACAACCCCACCCACAGCGAGGAAACTCCATAATAAAGAGAACTCCACAAACTGCCAGAATACAGAAAGGCCACCCCAAACTCAGCAATATAAACAAGATGAAGAGACAGAGGAATACCCAGCAGGTAAAGGAACAGGATAAATGCCCACCAAACCAAACCAAAGAGGAAGAGATAGGGAATCTACCTGATAAAGAATTTGGAATAATGATAGTGAAAATGATCCTAAATCTTGAAATAAAAATGCAATCACAGATAAATAGCCTGGAGACAAGGATTGAGAAAATGCAAGAAAGGTTTAACAAGGACCTAGAAGAAATAAAAACGAGTCAATATATAACGAATAATGCAATAAATGGGATAAAAAACACTCTGGAGGCAACAAATAGTACAATAACAGAGGCAGAAGATACGATTAGTGAAGTAGAAGTAGAAGGTAGAAATAAATGAATCAGAGAGGAAAAAAGAAAGACAAATTAAAAGAAATGAAGACAATCTCAGAGACCTCCAGGACAATATTAAACGCTCCAACATTCGAATCATAGGAGTCCCAGAAGAAGAAGACAAAAAGAAAGACCATGAGAAAATACTTGGGATAATAGTTGAAAACTTCCCTAAAATGGGGAAGGAAATAATCACCCAAGTCCAAGAAACCCAGAGAGTCCCAAACAGGATAAACCCAAGGCAAAACACCACAAGACACATATTAATCAAATTAACAAAGATCAAGCACAAAGAACAAATATTAAAAGCAGCAAGGGAAAAACAACAAATAACACACAAGGGGATTCCCATAAGGATAACAGCTGATCTTTCAATAGAAACTCTTGAGGCCAGGAAGGACTGGCAAGACATACTTAAAGTGATGAAAGAAAATAACCTACAGCCCAGATTACTGTAGCCAGCAAGGATCTCATTCAAATATGAAGGAGAAATTAAAAGCTTTACAGACAAGCAAAAGCTGAGAGAATTCAGCACCACCAAACCAGCTCTCCAACAAATGCTAAAAGATATTCTCTAGACAGGAAATACAAAAAGGGTGTATAAACTCGAACCCAAAACAATAAAGTAAATGGTAACGGGATCATACTTATCAATAATTACCTTAAACGTAAATGGGTTGAATGCCCCAACCAAAAGACAAAGACTGGCTGAATGGATACAAAAACAAGACTGCTATATATGCTGTCTACAAGAGACCAACCTCAAAACAGGGGACACATACAGACTGAAAGTGAAGGGCTGGAAAAAGATATTCCATGCAAATATAGGTCAAAAGAAAGCAGGAGTAGCAATACTCATATCAGATAAAATAGACTTTAAAACAAAGGCTGTGAAAAGAAACAAAGAAGGACATTACATAATGATCAAAGGATCAATCCAAGAAGAAGATATAACAATTATAAATATATATGCACCCAACATAGGAGCACTGCAATATGTAAAACAAATGCTAACAAGTATGAAAGGGGAAATTAACAATAACACAATAATAGTGGGAGACTTTAATACCCCACTCACACCTATAGATAGATCAACTAAACAGAAAATTAACAAAGAAACACAAACTTTAAGTGATACAATAGACCAGTTAGACCTAATTAATATCTATAGGACATTTCACCCCAGAACAATGAATTTCACCTTTTTCTCAAGCACACACAGAACCTTCTCCAGGATAGATCACATCCTGGGCCATAAATCTAGCCTTGGTAAATTCAAAAAAATTGAAATCATTCCAAGCATCTTTTCTGACTACAATGCAGTAAGATTAGATCTCAATTACAGGAGAAAAACTATTAAAAATTCCAACATATGGAGGCTGAAAAACACACTGCTGAATAACCAACAAATCACAGAAGAAATAAAAAAAGAAATCAAAATATGCATAGAAACGAATGAAAATGAAAACACAACAACCCAAAACCTGTGGGACACTG
The DNA here is from genome assembly GCF_002263795.3 of Bos taurus. Lineage (NCBI taxonomy): Eukaryota > Metazoa > Chordata > Mammalia > Artiodactyla > Bovidae > Bos > Bos taurus. The sequence continues at coordinate 99,156,468 of NC_037330.1, read as the reverse complement.
TAAAAGCAGTGCTAAGGAGAAAGTTCATAGCAATACAGGCATACCTTAAGAAACAAGAAAAAAGTCAAATAAATAACCTAATCCTATACCTAAAGCAACTAGAAAAGGAAGAAATGAAGAACCCCAGGGTTAGTAGAAGGAAAGAAATCTTAAAAATTAGGGCAGAAATAAATGCAAGAGAAACAAAAGAAACCATAGCAAAAATCAACAAAACCAAAAGCTTGTTCTTTGAAAGGATAAATAAAATTGACAAACCATTAGCCAGACTCATCAAGAAACAAAGGGAGAAAAATCAAATCAATAAAATTAGAAATGAAAATGGAGAGATCACAACAGACAATACACAAATACAAAGGATCATAAGAGACTACTATCAGTAATTATATGCCAATAAAATGGACAACTTGGAAGAAATGGACAAATTCTTAGAAAAGTACAACTTTCCAAAACTGAACCAGGAAGAAATATAAAATCTTAACAGACCCATCACAAGCACGGAAGTTGAAACGGTAATCAAAAATCTTCCAGCAAACAAAAGCCCAGGACCAGACGGCTTCACAGTTGAATTCTACCAAAAATTTAGAGAAGAGCTAACACCTATCCTACTCAAACTCTTCCAGAAAATTACAGAGGAAGGTAAACTTCAAAACTCATTCTATGAGGCCACCATCACCCTAATACCAAAACCTGACAAAGATGCCACAAAAAAAGAAAACTACAGGCCAATATCATGGATGAACATAGATGCAAAAATCCTTAACAAAATTCTAGCAATCAGAATCCAACAACACATTAAAAAGATCATACACCATGACCAAGTGGGCTTTATCCCAGGGATGCAAGTATTCTTCAATACCTGCAAATAAATCAATGTAATAAACCACATTAACAAATTGAAAAATAAAAGCCATATGATTATCTCAATAGATGCAGAGAAAGCCTTTGACAAAATTCAACATCCATTTATGATAAAAACTCTCCAGAAAGCAGGAATAGAAGGAACATACGTCAACATAATAAAAGCTATATACGACAAACCCTCAGCAAACATTATCCTCAATGGTGAAAAATTGAAAGCATTTCCCTTAAAGTCAGGAACAAGACAAGGGTGCCCACTCTCACCACTACTATTCAACATAGATTTGGAAGTTTTGGCCACAGCAATCAGAGCAGAAAAAGAAATAAAAGGAATCCAAATTGGAGAGGAAGAAGTAAAACACTCACTGTTTGCAGATGACATGATCCTCTACATAGAAAACCCTAAAGACTCCACCAGAAAATTACTAGAGCTAACCAATGAATATAGTAAAGTTGCAGGATATAAAATCAACACACATAAATCCCTTGCATTCCTATACACTAATAATGAGAAAATAGAAAGAGAAATTAAGGAAACAATCCCATTCACCATTGCAACGAAAAGAATAAAATACTTAGGAATATATCTACCTAAAGAAACTAAAGACCTATATATAGAAAACTATAAAACACTGGTGAAAGAAATCAAAGAAGACACTAATAGATGGAGAAATATACCATGTTCATGGATCGGAAGAATCAATATAGTGAAAATGAGTATACTACCCAAAGCAATCTATGGATTCAATGCAATCCCTATCAAGCTACCAACGGTATTTTTCACAGAGCTAGAACAAATAATTTCACAATTTGTATGGAAATACAAAAAACCTCAAATAGCCAAAGCAATCTTGAGAAAGAAGAATGGAACTGGAGGAATCAACCTGCCTGACTTCAGGCTCTACTACAAAGCCACAGTCATCAAGACAGTATGGTAAAGGCACAAAGACAGAAATATAGATCAATGGAACAAAATAGAAAGCCCGCAGATAAACCCACGCACATATGGACACCTTATCTTTGACAAAGGAGGCAAGAATATACAATGTAGAAAAGACAATCTCTGTAACAAGTGGTGTTGGGAAAACTGGTCAACCACTTGTAAAAGAATGAAACTAGAGCACTTTCTAACACCATACACAAAAATAAATTCAAAATGGATTAAAGATCTCAACGTAAGACCAGAAACTATAAAACTCTTAGAGGAGAACATAGGCAAAACACTCTCCGACATAAATCACAGCAGGATCCTCTATGACCCATCTCCCAGAATATTGGAAATAAAAGCAAAAATAAACTAATGGGATCTAATTAAAATTAAAAGCTTCTGCACAACAAAAGAAACTCTAAGCAAGGTGAAAAGGCAGCCTTCAGAATGAGAGAAAATAATAGCAAATGAAGCAACTGACAAATAAGTAATCTCAAAAACATACAAGCAACTCCTGCAGCTCAATTCCAGAAAAATAAATGACCCAATCAAAAAATGGGCCAAAGAACTAAATAGACATTTCTCCAAAGAAGACATACAGATGGCTAACAAACACATGAAAAGATGCTCAACATCACTCATTATCAGAGAAATGCAAATCAAAACCACAATGAGGTACAATTTCATGCCAGTCAGAATGACTGCGATGCAAAAGTCTACAAGCAATAAATGCTGGAGAGGATGTGGAGCAAAGGGAACCCTCTTACACTGTTGGTGGGAATGCAAACTAGTACAGCCACTATGGAGAACAGTGTGGAGATTCCTTAAAAAACTGAAAATAGAACTGCCATACAACCCAGCAATCCCACTGCTGGGCATACACACCGAGGAAACCAGAATCAAAGAGACACGTGTACCCCATGTTCATCGCAGCACTGTTTATAATAGCCAGGACATGGAAGCAACCTAGATGTCCATCAGCAGACGAATGGATAAAAAAGCTGTGGTACATATACACAATGGAGTATTACTCAGCCATTAAAAAGAATACATTTGAATCAGTTCTAATGAGGTGGATGAAATTGGAGCCTATTATACAGAGTGAAGTAAGCCAGAAAGAAAAACACCAATACAGTATACTAATGCATATATATGAAATTTAGAAAGATGGTAATGATAACCCAGTATGCGAGACAGCAAAAGAGACACAGATGTATAGAACAGTCTTTTGGACTCTGTGGGAGAGGATGAGGGTGGGATGATTTAGGAGAATGGCACTGAAACATGTATAATATCATATATGAAACAAATCACCAGTCCAGTTTCGATGCATGGTACTGGATGCTTGGGGCTCGTGCACTGAGATGACCCAGAGGAATGGTATGGGGATGGAGGTGGGAGGGGGGTTCAGGATTGGGAACACGTGTACACCCATGGCGGATTCATGTTGATGTATGGCAAAATCAATATAATACTGTAAAGTAATTAGCCTCCAATTAAAATAAATAAAAAAAATAAAATTAAAAAAATAATAAAAATAAGTTCAGGTGTATGAGACGGAAAGAAAAAGTAGCAATAGCTTAAACAATGGGAAGTTTATCTTATTTTCATCTTAATGATGTTGAGAGATAGAAATTCTAGGGCTGGTTTAGCAGCTCCACTGGAAAAAAAAAAAAAATCCTGGAAGCCACCATGAGAACCACCCTCCATCACTCTGAATGAAATGATGCTCTTACAAGACAGGTGGGCTGGGCATGACAAAGCACATGAGCACAGATTAGGAGTAGGTAACCATGTAAAAGAAGGCTTATACAGGGAACTCTGTTCAATGATACATGGCAGCCTTGGTGGGATGGGAGTTTGGGGGAGAATGGATACATATATATGTATGACTGAGTCTATTTGCTATCAGCCTGAAACTATCACACTGTCAATCAGCTATACTCCAATATAAAATAAAAAGTTAAAAATAAAAAAGAATTAGAGACTTACCTTTGGGACCAAATCATATGACAACTCACATTTATCAAGTGCCATCCTGACCCTTGGGAAGTGTGAATTAACTCAACCCTCACACAGCCCTCAAGGAAGGTGCTCATAACCTCAGGTACAGATGAAGTGCCTGAGCCTCAGAGAGGTTAAGGGTTGGGTCTATGATCCCACAACTAGGAGGAAACAGTGCTGGGATTCAGGCCCACTGTGAAGTGAGCCAGTGGGTGGCCTCCAGCCACGGCAGGGCTCTCAGACCTCATCATCAGCTGTTCTCTGCCATCCATCAGAGGGCTCCTCAGAGACTGAGCCATCTGACCCATGACAGTGGAGTCCCTGAGCTCCCTCCTTCACTTAGAAACCATATGGAAGAACCATGCCTCCCCCCTGCTTCTGTCTGCTTTTCTCTGAAGCCTTCACTTCTCAAGGAATTAGAATTTTAAGCTCCATTACAAGACCACATTCAGGAGCGAGCATTTGCCCATTGAGCTTTTGCTGTGTTCAAGTTCTGTGTCCAGCATTTCACACACCTTATCCTAACTACAGAGTAAATAATTACCTTAAGGTAGATACAATGTCATGTCATCCCACAACTGAGAAAGCACATGTGGATTTCTGGTCTACTATGTGGTCCTACAGAGTGCCTAGGTGAGTGGTGAGGTAAAGTTCGTAACTGCAGGTAAGGAGCGTCCATCAGGGAAGGTGATGGGCTTGCTAAGATTTCTGCTAGTGATTGGCACTGGCAGATAGTCTCATGGCCTCCTTGATGCACATGGTGGTGTAGGGCATCTGGTCCAGGTCGCCCCTGAAAGGAAGCCCATCTGAGGGCAGGCAGGACAGGACAAGCAGGGATTCTCTCTAGCTCAGGGGGGACAGGGCTCTTCCATCTCCTGGACACTCACCAGGTGATGGAGGCACCATCACCCAGGAGGCTCTGGATCTCTTCCCGACACCTCTGCTGATGCTCAGGGTGGGAGGCTAGAGCATAGAGGATCCAGGAGATGCCACTGGCTGTGGTGTCATGGCCCCCAAATATGAACGTGTCCACTTCAGCACGGAGGTCCTCGTCAGACAAGCTGCTTCCATCTGTGGAGGCAGGGCCAGAGTGCAGGGTCCGCCCTTCCTGTGTGCTTCTGCCCAAAGGCTCAGGCCTTTCCTGCCCACACTCACTCTGGAAAAGAGGAGGATGTCCAGGAAGTCCAAGTGCCTCCTGCTCCTCACCTTCTCCAGCTCTCCCTCCTTCCGCAGGCAAGTCTTCCTCTCCTCAATCACTGCATCTGTCCCAGAACAGTGGTTCCCAGCCAGAGCTGTGGACTCTGGGGGCCCATATGCAGCCCCACCATAGCTCCATCTGCCCCTCAGGCCCAGTCTCGGTGCCAGGTGGATGAGGTGGGCGGGACTGGGTGAGCAAGTCCGGACTGAGAGCTCCAGCATCATCTACTCTAGGCAACAATTCCCACAGTAACACAGCCCAAGGAGGCTCTGCCTGAATGCTGCTGGGAAGGGGGTCTCACTCAGTCATCACCAACCTGGTGACTCCTGTAACTCCCTGTTCAACACCTGACACCCCGACCTCTGGGTTCCCAGTCCCTGCAGCAGGTGCATGTGTGCCAGCTCCTGAAGAGGAAGCAGGAGTCTGGGCTCTGCCTGAAAGGTCAAGGTCAGGCCCTTTCACATGAGCCTAATGAAGGTGGGGGAGCAGCCCTTGAGGAGGAGAAGCTGTGTGTTGATGGGTGAGCTGGCAGGCCTTGTGGTTCTAGCGGCCTTCAGGGGTCAGCCTATAGATGAGGTCGTTCTGGTAGAAAACATTCCTCACTTGGGAAAAAACATATTGTTGAGGTTCCTAATAGCCTGGATGTAGGTCTGGGAGTTCCTGAAGGGAGAGGGTACAGAAGAGACTGGAGTTGAGGGAACCTCTGACCTGGAGAGGGAGTGGATCTCTGGGTGGAGGATTCCTCAGTCAGTGGGGACAGGCAGCACTGAAGCATTGCCATTTCTGCCTTAGCCTCTGAAACCCTCAGTATTTACAAGTATCCTGAGGGCCCAGGCTTCTCCCTTTGTTGTGATCAGGGACTTGACAGTGGTCCATGTCTCTCTGCAGAATGTTACTTTTTGTGCTGATAAGCATCCCTGCTGCTCTTACTGCCTCTCAGGTAAGTCCTCCCCAGCTGGTGAGAACAGGACCCTGCTCTTGAAAGGCTGTCACTGACCTGTCATTCCTGATGCTGCCCTAATGGCTGAAGACACACTTCATGATGGTGTCCAGGGTCATCAAGGAGATGTCTCCAAGGATCTCCAGATGTGAGTCTTGGCTGACGAGCTCCTCCCACTTGTCCTGTGGAGGGACGGTGACATGGACCTTGCTCTGCTCCCCCAGAAGCCCTGTGCTGCCAAGGCCAGGCTTTCTTTCTGTCTCTACACCATCAGATGAGATTTCCTCAGTTTCTAAGTGGTTATGTCTTAGCAGCTGGGGGCTGTAACACACAGGTGTGTGTGAAGTGATGCTTATTTTCTCAGAATCTTTACTATATAATTATTCATATTCTCTCATAATATTCTGAATTAGTTCTGAATTTTATAAGCAATTTATGATGATAAACAACTTTTTGAAGGCCAAAATGCATAGTTTCTCAGGAGACATAGGGGGAATATTTTGTGTTCTGATATTGGACCTGATCAGGTGATGTCCAAGACTGGTAAGCAAATTTCTCAAGGCAAGATAGAGCATAAGAGTATAGTACCTGTCCCCTCAAGAAAGGGACATCAGAGACGTCCTTTCCTTTCATTCATTAAGCATTAGCTGAGACCAGTTGGTGAGAAATCAAAATCCTAATTGGTGGTCATGCAACAGGACTCAGCTCTGTGAATGTAGACTTTGTCCCATTTTCTCCCATGAAGAGCTCAACTCCATGCAGAACTCCTGGGCCCCATACCAGAGCCTACCTGAGTGGCATCCTGGGATGTCTACCTTACCCCTGAAGCTGTCATTGCCCAGGCCAGCCAGGGGCAGCTTGGGCTGCTTTCGAGGGGCATGACCCCTGCTCTATTCCACTGTGTTGAAGATGTGGAGATGGGAGAAGAGTAGACCCTGAATACACCAAGGCTCTGTTTTCTCTTGTTGGGGAGCAAATTGTGTGTCCAAGCTGATGCCTGCATGCTCCTCTGTCCAACCCAGGTTTGGAGAGGGCTGTCTCATATTAAGTTCTGAATGTGTCATTCTGGGAGGCTGTGTCTGATTGATGTGTGATGGACACAAGTATCTGAGAGTGGACTTTGCCAGCTGTGCTGGATGTGAGCAGGTACAAGTGACCAGGGATGAACTCACCAGCATCCCTTGGACAGAGTCAGCCATGAGACCCAGGTAGGGCTTCAGGATGTCATAGTGGAAGGCTGGGGTCAGCATCTGCCGGTGCTGGAACCATGTCTGCTCCTCCAACAGCAGCAAACCTGTCCATGAACCACATATGGGTGTGTATGGCGGTCGGGGAGCCTGGATCAGAGGGGCAACTGGGTACAACTTGGGAACCGAGGGTGTCAGGAGAAGGCACATCATGGACGAAGGTAGAAAAGGCCATATTTTCTATTTGTATATATATAATTTGTATATATATAATATATATATATTTAGTGTATTTCAGGAATGTGAATTTCCAATATGTCTGTCCATAGGATTTGATTACGACAGTAGTGAGATAGAGGTCAATAAAGGTAGGGGGGCAGGCCATAAAGGACTTATCTAGAAGTCACGCTGCAAACATTGGAAAGGACTGAGAAGCGATGTGGAAGAGGCTGAACTTCAGGTGGGCTCTCCGCACCATTATGAAGGATGCGGGTTTTATTGGAAGAAAAGAAATGAGGCTTGATTCAGAAATGAGGATTATGACAGGGTGCTTGGCACCTGTTGTTCTCTGTGAGTCAGAAAGTCAACTCTTGGTAAACCTAACTGGGAATATAACAGAGTACTAGTTTAGATGTACTTACCAATCCAGGGGGCCAAGAATCTGTAGATATCTTCAGACTTAGGATCTGAAAGGTAAGGAAAGCATAACAGGAGAGTTATGGACCAAGCAAGGCAAGCAGCCCCCAGAGTAACTGTGTTCCAGACCATTGGTTGCCTTCTCTTCCTGGTGCTTGTCAGATGGCAGTCTGTCTCGAGCCACCTTCCACTTGCCTCCCATCCCTGACTCTCTAGATCCTGATCATCACTGTTGATCTAGGAAGGCAGACTCAGTGTTCCAGCAGCAGAACACCCGCCAGACTAACACAGTGAATGGGCAACAAATATAGGCTCTGTTGAGTGCCATGAGGTAAGACAGAAACCTGTGGTTTTCCTGCAAAAATGGTGGTATAGCTATGCTATGACCCAGGATAGGCAAATGTAAGTCAGAGTAGATAAAAAAAAAAATTGTCTTTTAGATCTGGGGCTATTTACATAAACATTATCTAAATAGGGTTAAAGAGGAAATAAGGAAAATACACAGCCTCAACCAGCTGTTTCCAGTTTAGGGTAAGTGAACAATGTTGTTCTTGTACTGGAATATGGGCTGGATGTTTGGATGGTAGTGAGTTCGGGTATTGATGATTGAACTGCCAGTCTCTTCTGGAATTTCAGACCCAGGAGGATGTACACAGATAGAAAAGAGACTCCAGCTGGGATCATGTTTTGTACTCACTAGATCTCCTCAGGACCACCTTCATGTAGTCAGGGTCATAGACAACAAGGTGAACATTGTCCCCCCCACATCCAGCAAGGATAGGCATAGGGGAATTCCTCTACCCTTTTCAGTAGCTCTTCTAGCTCCTTTTCCTTTGAGTTCTGTAACAGAGAGCAAGATCAATCAGTAAAGTGTCCCATTTAGAATCAGTGATGGGAGTGATGCTGGCGACAGGAGAGCAACATGGAGATAGTTCTGGATCTATCAGCAGCTATTTAGGACTTTGGAATTGCTTCTGAGAAGCTGGGATCTGATCACAATTCTTTCTCTCTTGCAGAGACTTGGTCTAAGGCCCAATCCTGGTTTCCAGATGGATCCTTTCTAGGCCCTCACCCAGAACTGGCTTTAGAATCTTACACATAGTAGATGCTTGATAAATGTTTAATAATGGACTCCATGGTGTACCAATGTTTTTCACAGACTTATATTGGAATTACTGGTTAAACTGTGCTGGAGAAGACTGTTGAGGTTCCCTTGGACAGCAAGGAGATCAAACCAGTCAATCCTAATGGAAATCAACCTTGAATATTCATTGGAAGGACTGATGCTGAAGATGAAGCTCTAATATTTTGGCCACTTGATGTGAAGAATTGATCCATTGAAAAAGACCCTGATCCCAGGAAAGATTGAGGGCAGGAGGAGAAGAGGAAAACAGAGGATAAGATGGTTGGATGGCATCACTGAGTCAATGGACATGAGTCTGAGCAAACTCCAGGAGATAGTGAAGGACAGGGAAGCCTGGCATACTGCAGTCTGTGGGATCACAAAGAGTTGGACATGACTAAGTGACTGAATAACAACAATAAATTAAGTTTAAGTGAGGTCATTCAGTTCAGTTCAGTTCAGTTCAGTTCAGTCGCTCAGTCGTGTCCGACTCTTTTTGACCCCATGAATTGCAGCACATCAGGCCTCCCTGTCCATCAACAACTCCCGGAGTTCACTCAGACTCACATCCATCGAGTCAGTGATGCCATCCAGCCACCTCATCCTCTGTCGTCCCCTTCTCTTCCTGCCCCCAATCCCTCCCAGCATCAGAGTCTTTTCCAATGAGTCAACTCTTCACATGAGGTGGCCAAAATACTGGAGTTTCAGCTTCAGCATCATTCCCTCCAAAGAAATCCCAGGGCTGATCTCCTTCAGAATGGACTGGTTGGATCTCCTTACAGTCCAAGGGACTCTCAAGAGTCTTCTCCAACACCACAGTTCAAAAGCATCCGGCACTCAGCTTTCTTCACAGTCCAACTCTCACATCCATACATGACCACTGGAAAAACCATAGCCTTGACTAGACAGACCTTTGGTGGCAAAGTAATGTCTTTGCTTTTCAATATGCTATCTAGGTTGGTCATAACTTTTCTTCCAAGGAGTAAGCATCTTTTAATTTCATGGCTACAATCACCATCTGCAGTGATTTTGGAGCCCAGAAAAATAAAGTCTGACACTGTTTCCCCATCTATTTCCCATGAAGTGATGGGACCAGATGCCATGATCTTCATTTTCTGAATGTTGAGCTTTAAGCCAACTTTTTCACTCTCCACTTTCACTTTCATCAAGAGGCTTTTTAGTTCCTCTTCACTTTCTGCCATAAGGGTGGTGTCATCTGCATATCTGAGGTTATTGATATTTCTCTCGACAATCTTGATTCCAGCTAGTGCTTCTTCCAGCCCAGTGTTTCTCATGATGTACTCTGCATAGAAGTTAAATAAGCAGGGTGACAATATACAGCCTTGACATACTCCTTTTCCTATTTGGAACCAGTCTGTTGTTCCATGTCCAGTTCTAACTGTTGCTTCCTGACCTGCATATAGGTTTCTCAAGAGGCAGGTCAGGTATACCCAAATCCAATTATAACAGGGAAAATGCAGACACAGAGACAGACATTCAGAGAAAGAAGATGAAGTAAAGAGACATATGGAAAAGATATGATTTACTATCTTTACCAGGAGAGAGTCCTGAAACAGGTGCTTCCTGCACACCTGCTGAAGAAATAAGCCAACCTGATTTTCAGCTCCTGTCTCTAAAACTGTGAGATGCTAAATTGTTTTGTTTCAGCCATCCAGTTAGTGGTACTTTGTGGCTGGCCTTATACACTATTGGGTCTTCCCAGGTGGCACTAGTGGTAAAGAATCTACCAGTGAATGCAAGAGATGCTAGGGATGTGGGTTCCATCCCTGGGTTGGGAAGATCCCCTGGAGAAGGAAATGGCAACCTACTTCAGAATTCTTGCCTGGAGAATTCCATGGACAGAGGAGCCTGGTGGGCTACAGTCCAAAGAGTCAGACACAACTAACCAACTGAGGACTTACACATTATTACAAGTATGCGTGTATGTGTGCTAAGTTGCTTCAGTCATGCCCGACTCTTTGTGACTTTATGGACTGGAGTCTGCCGGCTTCTCTGTCAACAGGATTCTCCAGGCAAGAATACTGAAGTGGGCTGTCATGCCCTCCTCCAGGGGATCTTCCTGACCCAGGAACTGAACCCACATCTCTTCCATCTATTGCATTGGCAGGCAGGTTCTTTACCACTAGCACCACCTATAAAGCCCTATTACAAGTATAGGATTGGCTGAAAAGTTCGTTCGAGTTTTCCATAAGATGGTAGAAAAAACCCCAAAGGAACTTTTTGGCCAACCCAATAGGTAATATTCAAGGCAAACCTGTATAAGGGAGAGATTATTACTTGATTCTGTCTCACTGAAGAATGAGGAAACCCATGTAAAGGATATATACCCAGGTGAAGGATATATACCCAGGTGAGCGCCATTTAAACAGAAACCTGTTGACTCCAAGATGTCCCTCTCCAGGGTTCCCAAGGCTCCTTAGGTGCCTATATTGTCACATTTCAACTCAATGTCCTCCCATCCAAGTACTAATCAGGCCTGACTCTGCTTAGCTTCTGAGGTCAGATGAGATCAGTCATGTTCAGGGTGGTACGGCCATAGACTCAATTCAATGAGTAACATGTTGACAAACTTCCCTTTAATCTCTCTCATCCCTGTGTTTTCAGAGCCAGCATAGAGCATCTTCATAGGGATTATGCCTCACTTTTCAAAGTTTCAATGGACAATAACTTCATGAAGAAGGAATGAGTACATGTAGGAGTGATGAGTGAGTTTAATACAAAATTCTGGTTGCAAGTGTCAGATAGAATCAGAACAAATGTAAAAAAGAGGGAAGCAATATCTGTTAGACCAGCAGAAGTTGAGAGATGATTCAACACCCTGAGGAATATTAGTTAAACCATCTGCTACTGAAACTATGTATCATCAAGTGACCATTAGTATGACGAGAAAGTCACCAGAGGAAATTTCAGTTGTTCCTTACATCAAATCCTAGCTCAGAAAGGTGACAACTGCATCAAACAAAACCTAACAATGTCCCTGAATCAAGAAATAAGTGGGAAGTCTTTAGTACAACAACTTGCATGAACAAACTGAGTTTTGGTTATCTCTCTGGTATTCTTTCCTGAAAAATCTCATGGACAGAGGAGCCTGGAAATCTACAGTCCATGGGGTTGCAAAAGAGTTGGACACACTGAGAGACTGAATTTTTGCATGAGCCAAGAGGAGTTACTCCACGTCCAAGGTCAGGGGCAGCGGCCGAGAGTACCAGACTGTGAAGGCACAGGAACGGCCTAGGAGAGCTACCCTGTGTCCGAGGTCAGAGGGGGAGGCCGAGAGGAGTTACCCCGCATCCGAGGTTGGGGCAGCAGCCAAGAGGAGCTACCCCACGCCCCTAAGCCTGAGGCCAGGGGCGGTGGCCGGGAGGACCAACCCCACATCCAAGGAGCCCTGGCTGCTCGGGCGCAGAAGGGTCTAGAGGAGCTATCCCACATTGAAGATCAGGAAGGGCAGCGGTGAGGAGATACCCCTCGTCCAAGGTAAGGAGCAATGGCTGCGCTTTGCTGGAGCAGCTGTGAAGAGATACCCCACGCCCAAGGTAAGAGAAACCCAAGTAAGACGGTAGGTGTTGCAAGAGGGCATCAGAGGGCAGACACACTGAAACCATACTCACAGAAAACTAGTCAATCTAATCACACGAGGACCACAGCCTCGTCTAACTCAATGAAACTAAGCCATGCCCGTGGGGCAACCCAAGATGGGCGGGTCATGGTGGAGAGATCTGACAGAATGTGGTCCACTGGAGAAGGGAATGGCAAACCACTTCAGTATTCTTGCCTTGAGAATCCCATGAACAGTATGAAAAGGCAAAATGATAGGATACTGAAAGAGAAACTCCCAAGGTCAGTAGGTGCCCAATATGCTACTGGAGATCAGTGGAGAAATAACTCCAGAAAGAATGAAGGGATGGAGCCAAAGCAAAAAGAATACCCAGCTGTGGATGTGACTAGTGATAGAAGCAAGGTCCGAGGCTGTAAAGAGCAATATTGCATAGGAACCTGGAATGTTAGGTCCATGAATCAAGGCAAACTAGAAGTGGTCAAGCAGGAGATGGCAAGAGTGAATGTTGACATTCTAGGAATCAGAGAACTGAAATGGACTGGAATGGGTGAATTTAACTCAGATGACCATTATATCTACTACTGCGGACAGGAATCCCTCAGGAGAAATGGAGTAGCCATCATGATCAACAAAAGAGTCTGAAATGCAGTACTTGGATGCAATCTCAAAAAAGACAGAATGATCTCTGTTCGTTTCCAAGGCAAACCATTCAATATCACAGTAATCCAAGCCTATGCCCCAACCAGTAATGCTGAAGAAGCTGAAGTTGAACGGTTCTATGAAGACCTACAAGACCTTTTAGAACTAACACCCAAAAAAGATGTCCTTTTCATTATAGGGGACTGGAATGCAAAAGTAGGAAGTCAAGAAACACCTGGAGTAACAGGCAAATTTGGCCTTGGAATACAGAATGAAGCAGGGCAAAGACTAATAGAGTTTTGCCAAGAGAATGCACTGGTCATAACAAACACCCTCTTCCAACAACACAAGAGAAGACTCTACACATGGACATCCCCAGATGGTCAACATCGAAATCAGATTGATTATATTCTTTACAGCCAAAGATGGAGAAGCTCTATACAGTCAGCAAAAACAAGACCAGGAGCTGACTGTGGCTCAGATCATGAGCTCCTTATTGCCAAATTCAGACTGAAATTGAAGAAAGTAGGGAAAACCACTAGACCATTCAGATATGACCTAAATCAAATCCCTTATGATTATACAGTGGAAGTGAGAAATAGATTTAAGGGCCTAGATCTGATAGATAGAATGCCTGATGAGCTATGGAATGAGGTTCATGACATTGTACAGGAGACAGGGATCAAGACCATCCCCATGGAAAAGAAATGCACAAAAGCAAACTGGCTGTCTGGGGAGGCCTTACAAATAGCTGTGAAAAGAAGAGAAGCAAAAAGCAAAGGAGAAAAGGAAAGATATAAACATCTGAATGCAGAGTTCCAAAGAATAGCAAGAAGAGATAAGAAAGCCTTCTTCAGCGATCAATGCAAAAAAATAGAGGAAAACAACAGAATGGGAAAGACTAGAGATCTCTTCAAGAAAATCAGAGATACCAAAGGAACATTTCTTGCAAAGATGAGCTCAATAAAGGACAGAAATGGTATGGACCTAACAGAAGCAGAAGATGTTAAGAAGAGATGGCAAGAATACACAGAAGAACTGTACAAAAAAGATCTTCACGACCCAGATAATCACGATGGTGTGATCACTGACCTAGAGCCAGACATCCTGGAATGTGAAGTCAAGTGGGCCTTAGAAAGCATCACTATGAACAAAGCTAGTGGAGGTGATGGAAGTCCAGTTGAGCTATTTCAAGTCCTGGAAGATGATGCTGTGAAAGTGCTGCACTCAATATGCCAGCAAATTTGGAAAACTCAGCAGTGGCCACAGGACTGGAAAAGGTCAGGTTTCATTCCAATCCCAAAGAAAGGATAACAAATGCCAAAAATCAAAGATTAAAAATCTAGAGTAGAGGTTGGATTTTCAAAAATACGATATTAAAGAAAAGAAGAAGAAAAGAAAAAACAGTCACAAAAATTATAAAAAAATATATATATATATGAAGTTTGCTTTAAAAAGTAGGGTCTTTTTTTTGCAAAGTAATAGTAGGTTACAAAAATGAAAATTAAAGGAATAATAGAGGACTTCAATTTTTTTTTTAATTAAAAAAAAAAGAATGATTGTAAAAATATATCTAGGACTTTCTCTGGTGTTGTTGTGGGCAGTGTGGGGTCAGTTCATTTTTGGTTAGTTCCTTGGTCCAGCTTATATTTCTCAAGATCTAAAAGCCCCTTCCTATGTAGTCAGTACTAACTACAGGGTTTTAATCTATTACATCTGTCACTTCCAAAGCAGTTCCCTCGGTTTTAGCTTCTTCTGTTTGCTGGTCTCTTCACTGTTTGATTTCCGCCCTGACACTAGAGAGTGGTGGTGGACATATTTTAGGCTCACTTGTTCAGTCACGCTGTGGGGAGGGAGGGACGCTGCAAACAACACTGGCGTGTGCTCACAGTGCCTCAGCCACACTGGGCCTGCCCCGCTGACAGCGCGTGTACCCTCCCTGCCCACACTGCTCAGGCTCTAGGTTGCTCTGCCAGGAACCATCGGAGGCTGTCCCTGGGCTGCCTGCACCTCCCAGGTCTAAGCTGCTCAGGTTCAGGCGCTCGGGTAGTCCTCAGAGGTGCAGACTCAGTCGGGCCTGCATTTTGTGCCCTTCCCAGGTCCGAGCAGCTCCGGTGATGAGGTGTTTGGCGAGCGCCACTTCGACTTATCGCCTCCCCTGTCCCTGCTGCTCGGTTTTCTGGGTGTACAACCGGCGCACCTTCGCAGGCGGATGTCCAGAACCCCAAGAAGTCTTAGCAAAGAAGCCTGCTTGCAGTTTGGTAGATGTCTTTCTGGGGCTGCGATTGCCCCCTTCCGGCTTTGACTGCCTGTCACCGAAGGGGGATGGTCTGCAGCCGGCTAGTTCTGTTCAGTCCTTTGTTCTGTGTGCGGGCCTGGTGGTGTCTTAGGTTAGGGCTTTGCGAGTGGTAGCTATCCCGCAGTCTGGTTTGCTAGCCCAAGTTAGTTCCTCAGATTGCCCTCGGGGCATTCAGGCTGGGTCCTTACTCTAAGCAATGCAGCCCGCGCCTCCCTGCCCAGCCCCCGATTGCTAGTGGCGGGTGCAGGCGTCTGCGCTGCTTCTCCGCTGGGGGAGTTACCGTTGGGTTCGTAATCTGTGGGTTTTAATTATTTATTTATTTTTCCTCCCTGTTATGCCCTCTGTGCTTCCAAGGCTCGCCACAGACTCGGCAGTGAGAGTGTTTCCTGATGTTTGGAAACTTCTCTCTTTTTAAGACTCCCTTCCTGGGACGGAGCTCCGTCCCTACCTCTTTTGTCTCTTTTTTTGTCTTTTATATTTTTTCCTACCTCCTTTCGAAGACAATGGGCTGCTTTTCTGGGTGCCTGATGTCCTCTGCCGGCATTCAGTTGTTTTGTGGAATTTACTCAGCGTTTAAATGTTCTTTTGATGACTTTGTGGGGGAGAGAGTGGTCTCCCTATCCTATTCCTCCACCATCTTAGGACTGCCTCCTGCAGCAGTGATTTCTACCATTCTGTCCTCCAGGTCATTTATCTGTTCTTCTGCCTCAGTTTTTATGCTATTGATTCCTTCTAATATATTATTCATCTCTGTTTCTTTGTTCTTCTAAGTCTTTGGTAAACATTTATTACATCTTTTCAACCTTTGCCTCTGTTCTTTTTCCAAGATCCTGGATCATCTTCACTATCACTATTCTGAATTCTTTTTCTGGAAGGTTATCTATCTCCACTTCACTTAGGTGTTTTACTGGGGTTTTATCTTGTCCCTTCATCTGGGATATAACTTTCTGATTTTTCATGCTGATTAACTTTCTGAAATGGCATTTTTGTTTTAGTCGCTGTGGGACTGTGGTTCTTCTTGCTTCTTCTGTCTGCCCTTTGATGCAGGAGGCTAACAGGCTTCTGTAAGCTTCCTGATGGGAGGGACTGATGGTGGGAAAAACTGTGTCTTGCTCTGGTGGGCAGGTCCTTGCTCAGTTCAGTTCAGTTGCGCTGTCATGTCCAACTCTGTGACTCCACGGACTGCAGCACACTAGGCTTTCCCATCCATCACCAACTCCCAGAGCTTGCTCAAACTCATGTCCATCGAGTTGGTGATACCATCCAACCATCTCTGTCGTCCCTTTCTCTTCCTGCGAAAGAGATCTTTCCCAGCATCAGGGTCCTTTCCAATGAGACAGATCTTCACATCAGGTGGCCAAAGTATTGGAGTTTCAGCTTCAGTATCAGTCCTTCCAATGAATATTCAGGACTGATTTCCTTTAGGATTGACTGGTTGGATCGCCTTGCAGTCCAAAGGACTCTCAAGAATCTTCTCCAACACTACAGTTCAAAAGCATCAATTCTTCAGTGCTCAGCTTTCTTTATGGTCCAACTCTCACATCCATACATGACTACTGGAAAAACCACAGCTTTGACTAGGTGAACCTTCATCAGCAAAGTAATGTGTCTGCTTTTTAATATGCTATCTCAGTTCAGTTCAGTTCAGTCGCTCAGTCGTGTCCTACTCTTTGCGACCCCATGAATCGCAGCACACCAGGCCTCCTTGTCCATCACCAACTCCTGGAGTTCACTCAAACTCACGTCCATCGAGTCAGTGATGCCATCCAGCCATCTCATCCTCTGTCGTCCCCTTTTCCTCCTGCCCCCAATCCCTCTCAGCATCAGTCTTTTCCAATGAGTCAACTCTTTGCATGAGGTGGCCAAAGTACTGGAGTTTCAGCTTTAGCATCACTCCTTCCAAAGAACACCCAGGGCTGATCTCCTTTAGAATGGGCTGGTTAGATCTCCTTGCAGTCCAAGGGACTCTCAAGAGTCTTCTCCAACACCACAGTTCAAAAACATCAATTCTTCTGTGCTCAGCTTTCTTCACAGTCCAACTCTCACATCCATACATGACCACTGGAAAAACCATAGCCTTAACTAGATGGACCTTTGTGGCAAAGTAATGTCTCTGCTTTTCAGTATGCTATCTAAGTTGGTCATAACTTTCCTTCCAAGGAGTAAGCGTCTTTTAATTTCATAGCTGCAGTCACCATCTGCAGTGATTTTGGAGCCCCCCAAAATATGCTGTCTAGGTAAAGCTTTAATCCAATTATATGCTGATGGATGGGGTTGTATGCCCCCCCGCCCCGGGACTTTTTTGGCCTGAAGCAACACAGCCTTCAGGTCTACAGGCTCTATGGTTGGGTTAATGGTAAGCTCCAAGGAGGTTTACACCAAGGGGGATCTTCCCAATCTGCAGCTGCCAATGTCCCTATCCCTGTGGCGAGCCCCTGCTGACACATCTCCACAGGAGATCCTCCCACACTAGCAGGTAGTTTTGATTTGATCTCCTGTGGGTACACTGCTCCTTTTGTCTGAGTCTTGGTGCATGAAAAGTTTTGTTTGTGCTCTCTAAGACTGGAGTCTCTGTTTGCCCCAGTTGTTTGGAAGTCTTATAATCAAATCCCACTGGTTTTCAAGGTCAGATTCCCTGGGGATTCCCAGTCCCTTTGTCAGATCCCCAGGCTGGGAAGCCTGATGTGGAGTTCAGAACCTTCACAACAGTAGGAGAACTTCTTTGGTGTCATTGTTCTCCATTTCATGGGTCACCCACTCAGTGGTTATATGCAGAGTACATCATGAGAAACCCTGGGCTGGAAGATGCACAAGCTGGAATCAAGATTGCCGGGAGAAATATCAAGAACCTCAGATATGCAGATGACACCACCCTTATGGCAGAAAGTGAAGAGGAACTAAAAAGCCTCTTGATGAAAGTGAAAGAGGAGAGTGAAAAAGTTGGCTTAAAGCTCAACATTGAGAAAACGAAGATCATGGCATCTGGTCCCATAACTTCATGGGAAATAATTGGGAAACAGTGGAAACAGTGTCAGACTTTAATTTTTTGGGCTCCAAAATCACTGCAGATGGTGATTGCAGCCATGAAATTAAAAGACGGTTACTCCTTGGAAAGAAAGTTATGAGCAACCTAGATGCTAAAGCTGAAATCCAGTACTTTGGCCACCTCATGTGAAGAGTTGACTCATTGGAAAAGACTCTGATGCTGGGAGGGATTAGGGGCAGGAGGAGAAGGGGACGACAGAGGATGAGATGGCTGGATGGCATCACTGACTCGATGGACATGAGTCTGAGTGAACTCTGGGAGTTGGTGATGGACAGGGAGGCCTAGCGTGCTGTGATTCATGGGGTCACAAAGAGTTGGACACGACTGAGCGACTAATCTGATCTGAGATAGCATATTCAAAAGCAGAGATATTACTTTGCCAACAAAGGTCCATCTAGTCAAGGCTATGGTTTTTCCAGTGGTCATGTATAGATATGAGAGTTGGATTGTGAGGAAAGCTGAGCACCGAAGAATTGATGCTTTTGAACTGTGGTATTGGAGAAGACTCTTGAGAGTCCCTTGGACTGCAAGGAGATCCAACCAGTCCATTCTAAAGGAGATCAGCCCTGGGTGTTCTTTGGAAGGAATGATGCTAAAGCTGAAACTCCAGTACTTTGACCACCTCATGTGAAGAGTTGACTCATTGGAAAAGACTCTGATGCTGGGAGGGATTGGGCAAAGGAGGAGAAGGGGACAACAGAGGATGAGATGGCTGGATGGCATCACCGACTCGATGGACATGAGTTTGAGTGAACTCCGGGAGTTGGTGATGGACAGGGAGGCCTGGCGTGCTGCAGTTCATGGGATCGCAAAGAGTCAGACATGACTGAGCGACTGAATTGAACTGAACTGAACCCAGTAGTTATGGAATTTTATTTTATTGTGATTGTGCCCCTCGCTGCAGTTTCTTCTTTGTCTTTGGACATAGGGTATCTTTTTTGGTAGGTTCCCGCATCCTCCTTTCGATGATTGTTGAACAACCAGTTGTGATTTTGGTGCTTTCACAGGAGGAGATGACCACGTGTCCACTCTGCCATATTGAACCAGAAAAAAGAAGCTATCACTTTAAATTCTCTCTTATCTGTGAAGCCATTTCAACCTGTGGGAGCCAGAACAATTTGTGTTGGCCCCTTAATGATGAAAAGCAACAAATCAGCAACTGAAATACTCAACTCCAGCCTTGGGAGGACAATGCCTTATTTCCTAACTAGCTCTAGCAAGTTGCCCTGGAAACACATGCCACTGTCCCCACAGCTGCCTGTCCTGGAGATAGTAGTCTCTAATGCAAGAAAGCTGAAACTGACTGAAATTTACCAGCCCCTTCATCAAGCTTTCCCTTAGATGCTTCAATTATTCTACCAGACTCAGAGTTCCAAAACAGTTTCTTAAGACAGCTCCTGCTAGTTGAAGTGTTTCAGTGTAGATATGAATTCCTGAGGTTTCCTACATTGCCATCTTTCCTATGTCATTCTGGAATAGGGCCTTCTAATATTCCTTTCCAAAGCAAAGCATGGAACTTTCAAGTTTGTCTTCAACTGAGAATGTTATCACCAGTTTCTGCCTGGAATGAGAGTCAGAGGCAAATTCTAAGTTAGTGAGATTTTCTTTCCTCATTACCTAATATAGTGCTGGCACATAGTAGAGCAGGAAATTTTTAAAAATATACTCCTCTTTTACCTAGTCCTTAAGCTTTCTGAAGGCATAGTTGCGTCTACTCCTCAATTTATCAGGTATTATTAACCTGATTTTACAGATAAGAAAACTCAAGCCAAGAGATATCAATTGACTTTCTCAAGGTTGCAAAGCAAGTTTGTGTAGGAGTCAGGACCCACATTTGAGAAAACCCTGGGACAGAGTGGAGAACAGAGGAGCCTTGAGGGCTGTAGAGCATAGGGTTGACACCCTAAGAGTTGGACACAACTTAGCGACTAAACAACAACAACAGGACCCACACCTCAGATTTCTAACTCCAGTTTTGCTACTACCTGCGTATCATTTCTTTTGCACAATACTATATTCTCAGCATTGTACTAAACTAGGTTCCTTAATACTTATATTATCCTGTAAGGTGGTTTTGGGGAAGTTCTCCATGGAACAACACCTATGAGGAAGCAAGGGCAGCAGGGATTGTCAGGGAGAGAATATGAACTGTGATGCACTTGAAATAGTTGTCTCAGGCAATCTCATGGTAAGCACCGAGTCTAGGGTGTCCTTTAGAGTTGTTCTGAAAGGAGGTGAGGGGAATAACCATTGTACTTTCATACCATCCAGTCATTGGTTGCAGACTACCCCTAAAGGAGGAAGCTTGCCTTGAGCAAGCAGAATCATGTGGCCCAGGAAATGCCCAGAGAGGAACACAGGTGTGAGCCATCAGTAGCTAATGCTTCTAGCAGCTGGGGTAATATGTACCTCATTCCTAAAAGGGGAACTCTATAGAGTGCCATAATCTGCTTTATAATCTACACTGTTCACTTCCTGGATCCACTTGCTTCATGTAGTGACTTCCTTGGGAAACTTAGAAGGCTAATGATATGACCATTTGCGGCCTCAAAGTCACAAATGATATTCACCATCTTCCTCCTCTACTCCTAAATTTTCCTCTCTTCAGCTGGTATCTCTCCTGGTCTAGATGGGGTGATCCAGCTCCTTATCCCTGAGGGACTGAGCCCTTGATCACCATGATCATCTCAGGATGCATTGTCTATGGTCATAATTGTGTAGGGGAATGCCCAGGTACCAAAGTAATTACCCTGCTTCCATTGGGAATAGAAGCTATACTTCCTGCTAGTGATCAGGGTCAATTACCCTTTACAGAGATGGGATTCTTTTTCTTGCCTGCTTGTCTGTTGGTAAAAAGGAACGTGAAGTAACTGGGTGGAAGCCATAGCTTAGTGTTTAATGGGACTTTTGTTGTGCCTCTGGTAGAAATATCTCCCCCTTGGAAAACAAGTCTTTAGCTTCACAGAGCCTATTGTTGTGCATAAGGGGAGCACTAATTCCCAAAACTGAACCACTGAGAGTAATAGTGAGCAGAGTCAATTTTTCTTCCACCCTTTGGTTTCTAGATTCAAGTAGATTCATGAAAATACAGAACCATTAGGACTTAGCACATACAGGTCTGTATCAGGTCTGAGTAGATTGTGTATAACATCCATGGAGCCCCATCTTCCCAAGATATTGTCTCCAAGTTGGAGACTTAGCTCTGCTTTCAAAAGGCCATTTCATTGCCTGTTCAGGACAAGCCTTTTGACTGGCAGTTTATGGTGGATCCTGTGGTTCTATGAACACTACCATACTTCCTTTCCTGTAAAGGGGGGTTGGGGAGCACCTCAGAGTTCAAGGTGATGTTGTGTGAGATCTTGTATTAGTGGGTCAAACCCTGTGTAAGCCTTTGGACAGTGGTATTGTTATTCAATCATTCAGTCATGTCCGACTCTTTACTACCCTATGGACTGCAGCATGCCAGGCTTCCCTGTCCTTCACCATCTCCTGGAGTTTGCTCAAACTCAATTCCTTTGAGTCAATGCCATCCAACCATTTCATCCTCTGTTGTCCCCTTCTCCTCCTGCCTTTAATCTTTCCAGCAGGCAAGAATGGTAAACCAATAAGTGGAACTTGGCCAAATCCTGTTAAGTTCAATTGTGTCTCTTTCAGGATGCAAGACATCCAATGCGTTTGTCTTCTCAGAGGATGACCTGAGGGGCTTAGCATTGATCTCTTTTGTTGTCAGGTTGAATGTTTACCTGCCAGCTATAAAGCTATAAATGTTTCACCTGCTCAGCCATAAAGAAAAATGAGTGCCAAAGAATTGATGCTTTTGAACTATGTTGTTGAAGACTCTTGAGAGTCCCTTGGACTGCAAGGAGATCCAACCAGTCCATCCTAAAGGAAATCAGTCCTGACTATTCATTGGAAGGGCTGATGCTGAAGCTGAAACTCCAATACTTTGGCCACCTGATGCAAAGGGCTGTCTCATTTGAAAAGACCCTGATGCTGGAAAAGGTTGAAGGTGGGAGGAGAAGGGGATGACAGAGGATGAGATGGTTGGATGGCAACACTGACTCAATGGACATGAGTTTGAGTAAACTCTGGGAGTGGGTGATGGACAGAGAAGCCTGGTGTGCTGCAGTCCATGGGGTTGCAAAGAGTCAGACATGAGTGAGTGACTGAACTGAACTGAATGTTTCACAGTGGCAGTAGCTAGGTCAAACTTCATGAGTAGGAGGGAGTCCATGTTACTGGGCCCATTCATAGCTTCCTTCCCTGTTACTATGGCTACCCTGCTCATGTACCCTTTGTGCCAGTACTAGAACACATGATGCAGGAGGCTGGCTGATGTCAACTGATTGAGTCACTTTGTCTACCAGTTTTCCCATGCCTCATTTGTGATAGAAACTCTTGGGTGGATATTAGGGTGCAATACAAAGGTCTTCACACCTCATGCCCACTGCCACTTTTCCATCCACATGTCTGTTTCCCAGACTTTCTTGTCTCCTATTTTCTAATCTTTCTCCTTCTAGGTCCCAGTCAAACCACCAAGCCATTCGCCACTGTTCATGACTCTATAAACTTTTATCCTATTTCTCATCAAAAGGATGATCAGATGCACTTCCTAAATCTCTGTCCATTGGAAAGATTTCTTCTCACTACTGCACTTCAGAACTTGCTCCTGAAAGGGGCTGGAGAGCAGCAGCAGTCCATTATCAATTAGCACTCACAGATTGAACCAATCCATACGTGCTCCACACTCAGCCTTTTTTCTCTTCCTTCAGTGAGTCATAAAGGACCAGACCTGCAGCCTTGGTATGAACTGATGGAAGGTTTCCTAGGTGACATAGGTGGACAACGTGAAGGTCTTTTTCTTTCATTTCTTGTTTACTCATTTGACCATGCTGGGTCTTCATTGCACAGACTTTCTCTAGTTGTGGTGAGCAGGGGTTACTCTCTACCTGCGGTGCTCAAGCTTCAAACTGTGGTGGCTTCTCTTGTTGTGGAGCACATGCTGTAGTGTGGGCACAGCAGTTGTGACAGATGGGATTGATTTGTCCCATGGCATGTGGAATCCTCCTGCACCAGGGATCAAACCCATGTCCCTTGCATTGGCCTTACCACCAGAACACCAGGGAGGTCTGACAACATGAAGGTTTGAGCCACTTGGTGATGATATTCAGTCACTCATTTGTGTCCAACTTTTTGCAACCCCATGGGCTGCAGCATACCAGGCTTCCCTGTCCTTTACCATCTTCCGGAGTTTGCCCAAACTCATGTCCATTGACTTAGCTCATGCATAAAATAAAGCTCATATAACTTATTTGTTTTCTCTGGTCCTAGTTGCACCTGATCCTGGGTGTACCACTTCCATCTTGTGATCTATTGCTGCTGCGCCTGCCCAAACTTATGACTTAATAGGTCTGACAAAACCGACTCAAACAAATGTTTGTGACTACAAGGTCACTCATGCTCCATGATTAGGTACCCTATCTCCACTTGGGCACAGTAGTATGACAAGAATTGATTTTCAAATGGCTGGAATCATTCAAGGGAGGTTGGGGACTCAGATTGTTAAGTGTGTTGACTCAGATGTTCTATCTCATGTATTAGGGTTCCATTCTTCCCAATTGCTACCCTGACTTTGTTGTGGCAATCCTGTTGAAGTTGAAAGTTTAATCTCCTCTGAAGTTTGCTCTTCTTAGAATTAAGTCCTAGAGCTGATCTGCAGTCCTTTCTGTTCTTTGGCTGCCGCAGGGCAATCACTAGAAAATGATGCATCTTTTCTAAAATTTATTTTTAATTGAAATAACTGCTTTACAATGTTGTGTTGGTTTCTTATGTACAACAATGTAATTCAGCCATAAGTATACATGTATCCCCTCCCTCTTGAACCTCCCTCCGACCTACCCCTAGTCCCACCCCTCTAAGTCATCACAGAGTTCCAGGCTGGGGTCCCTGAGTTATACTTCCCACTGGCTATTATTTTACACATGGTAATGTATATGTTTCAATGCTACTCTCTCAATTCATTTCAGGCTCTTTTTCCCTCACTGTGTCCACGAGTCCATTCTGTTACATCCATGTCTCTATTCTGCCCTGCAGATAGATTCATTAGTATCTTTTTTCTAGATTCCATATATCTGTGTTAATATATTTGTTTTTTTTTTCTCCTTTTGACTTACTTCATTCTGTTTAACAGGCTCTGGGTTCACTCACCTCAGTTCAACTGACAGTATGAAGATTCCTTTAAAAACTAGGACTAAAATTACCACATGAACCAGCAATCCTGCTATTGGGTGTATACCCTGAGAAAACATAATTCAAACAAACACAAGTACCGCAATGTTCATTGCCACACTACTTACAATAATAGCCAGGACATGGAAACAACCTAGGTGTCCATCAACAGATAAATGGACAAAGAAGTTGTGATATGTATACACAATGAAATATTACTCAGCCATAAAAAGGATGCATCTTTGATCCCTTAGCAGCCAACACACCAAGGAACTAGAGGAATGAGTGCCTTGATTCTGCAGGGGGATCTTCAAGGTGAACCAGGGCTTTTGCGGCAAGCCCTATAAATAAATACTGGAAAAATGCCCATTTTATGATAGTCTCCAAAGCAGTAAAATAACTTGCTCAAGGCAACAGAGATAGCAAATAGTGACCCAATATTCAAAACTGGTTTGTTCTGAATATTGTGCCAGAAGTCTTAAGCAACATGTTGCATTATATTTCATGAGTGTGTTTGCCAAATATCTCAGTTTCAAAAACCTGCTTAGTCCCTTGGACAAAGCCCCTAGTTAACTTTTGGATTATTTTCTGTGATAGGCAGAATAACTACCCCTCCAAGTATGCCCATGTTCTTATCCTCAGAACTAGTACATAAAACTACAAAGTGCCATTTTTAGTGAGAATCTTATACATTAATTGGGAGTTTTATTGTTGTTGTTTGTTTATGTTTTAGTGAAAAGTAGTAGAAACCTAACTTGAGACTTTACTGATTAATATAACCAAGACATGAGATGCCATAGGCCTGGAGTTAGAGATTCCAAGTAGGCCACTTTCTCTCCACCTCTCATCTTGGCTTTTCTTTTATTTAATTAATTAATTTTTACTGAGGTACAGTTGATCCACAATATTACATGTTTCAGATGTACAACATAGTAATTGACAATATGCAGAGTACATCATGAGAAATGCTGGGCTGGAAGAAGCACAAGCTGGAATCAAGATTGTCGGGAGAAATATCAATAACCTCAGATATGCAGATGACACCACCCTTATGGCAGAAAGTGAAGAGGAACTCAAAAGCCTCTTGATGAAAGTGAAAGAGGAGAGTCAAAAAGTTGGCTTAAAGCTCAACATTCAGAAAACGAAGATCATGGCATCTGGTCCCATCCCTTCATGGGAAATAGATGGGGAAACAGTGGAAACAGTGTCAAACTTTATTCTTTTGGGCTCCAAAATCACTGCAGATCGTGATTGCAGCCATGAAATTAAAAGACGGTTACTCCTTGGAAGGAAAGTTATGACCAACCTAGATAACGTATTCAAAAGCAGAGACATTACTTTGCCACCAAAGGTCCGTCTAGTCAAGGCTATGGTTTTTCCAGTGGTCATGTATGGATGTGAGAGTCGGACTGTGAAGAAAACTGAGCGCCGAAGAACTGATGCTTCTGAACTGTGGTGTTGGAGAAGACTCTTGAGAGTCCCTTGGACTTCAAGGAGATCCAACCAGTCCATTCTGAAGGAGATCAGTCCTGGGTGTTCTTTGGAAGGAATGATGCTAAAGCTGAAACTCCAGTACTTTGGCCACCTCATGCAAAGAGTTGACTCACTGGAAAAGACTCTGATGCTGGGAGGGATTAGGGGCAGGCGGAGAAGGGGATGAAAGAGGATGAGATGACTGGATGGCATCACTGACTCGATGGATGTGAGTCTCGATGAACCCCGGAAGTTGGTGATGGACAGGGAGGCCCGGCGTGCTGGGATTCATGGGGTCGAAAAGAGTCGGACACGACTGAGTGACTGAACTGAACTGAAAGACTATACTCCATTTATATTTGTTATAAAATATTGGCTACATTCCTTGTAGTTTATTTTATTCATAGCAGTTTGTACCTCATAAACTTCTACCCCAATCTTGTCCTCCCCCACTCCACTCTCCCCACTGCTAACAGCTAGTTTCTTCTCTATATCTATGAGGTAGGTGTTTGTGGGTCCTTTCTTTTATGGGATTTGACAAGAACTGTGTCTCTGAGTCAAAGTTGTTTACACAGACAGGTACAGAAGTGACAAACACTCCTTCCTTGGCTGCATAATGGCAAGCGAGGGAGATTTGGGAGGATCAACATGATCCTGGCAATCTCAGTGGCAGCGGATGACAGTGAGTCCATTAAAATTAAACTACCTTATGCAAAGGGATGTTCTAGACTAGGCACTACATTCAACATGAGGCCCTAGGATTTTTTTAAGGGAAGGAATGATTTTTGCCTTGGTTTGTGGCTGGTTCTAATAGCTTTCCCTGGTGTAGTGCTTTGAGGCACAGTGGTTGAAATGTGAGGCAGTGTCGACTAAAAGGGCTTCCCAGGTGGTTTAGTGGTAAAGAATCTGCCTGCATATTTATTTATTGATGGGATATGTTTGTTTAGTATACATATTATTTGTTTAACATACGTGTGTTTAATGGCTGAATGACATACTCCTTCCTTCACTTCTTTAGGTCTCTGCCGGGGTCCTGCCCCGGCTGATCCAGGGAGTTCGAAGTGGGGACGGCGTTGGCGAGGATCAGGATACAATAGCTTCAATTAGATATTAATTAGAGATATAAGAGTAATAGAATGAGGATAGCTCAGTAGGAAAATTCAGTGGAGAAAAGAGGCTGAGTAGCTTGGTTTACGTGGGAAACCAATAAAACTTCAAGACAAGAAGCTTGCACCACTTACGTAGGCCTCAGGCATCCTTCCATTCTCCCGAAGGAGAGGAGACACTGAGGCCTCCCTGGTCGGATCTTAGAAGCCCAGGCATAATTAGTAAGCATGGCAGGCTCCGTGCTCCAGATGGAGAATCAGCCAGAATTTGAGAGAGAGAGAGACATGGGGAGACCAGTCTTTTGAGGAACTGATCCCAATTCTTTATTTTCCAGGGTCTGTTTTTATACACCGAGATGTTATACAAAAGTCATGCGGGGACAGCAGTCCTGACTTTTATTAAAGTCAGGTGCTTCATACAAATGTATACAGAGGTCTTAGGGGTGTTACATCATCTTCTGGCCAGGGGGGCCTGCTGACAATTTATGACCCTTTCCTTGTGACAGCGGTCAGTCAACACTTATTTCTCCAGGGGTGATTATTCTTAAAACAGACGCCACCCAAATAAAGTTACATTCCTATAGGATGAGGGTGTAGTGGGTTTTAGTTAAGGAAAGAATTTACTTGGCCTAAGGTCTAATGTGATTTATATCAAAGGTTAATACTTATTTCTTCTATATATTCATTAATGTGTATAAGGACAGGGGATGTGGAGACTTACCAACAAACATTGGCTCAACAAATGAAAAACCCTTCACCAACACAATTTCTAATCAGCCCACTATACTTATACTAATGGTTTTCTAACTTTTCTAAAGAACCTGTTTTTAGAAGGTTTAAAGTATCTTGTGCCTCTCACGGTTGGGAGGCTGTGAGCAATCACATGTGGCCGGACAAGCCTGTCAGGCAGGCTAGAGAACCTTCAGAGGAGTTTGTAGGTTGAAACACTCCTATCATGCCCAGGAATTATTATTAACTGGAGCTCTAAGTTAACTCCTTCTCCGAAAGAGGTGGTGGGGGACAGCCCCCCGTAAAGTCAGAGGTGTAGGTGAGAGCACAAAGTAGTGAAGTAGGCAGGCTCTGGTTATGGGGGTAGATGCTCAAGGATTTCCAGGGGGACTCCTGAGGCTCGATCCCACCTTTGCGTATGTTGAGCCTCCTTCCTCATGACCTTTGCCACGGGCGGAGTGCCTCACGCTGGCCCCCAACACTCCCTAGCTAGAGCCCTGGTTTCTCTGATAGTCATAGTATTTAAAAACACATGTGTAACCCACTGCTCCAGTGCAGTGCTCCATGCTGTGCGTTTAATTCTTACAGTAACTGACAGCGGTAGGTGCTATCATCACTGCCATGTTTTACAGTTGGGGAAACTGAGGCTTAGAGAAGTTGCTACTGGTTTAAGTACCATGTGAGTCCAGGAGTTATGTTTCATCCATAGAACAGTGCTTTGCAGGAAGTGGGTCAGAATTTGATCTGTAAATAGACCGACACAAAGCAGGGTAATTTTTGGAGACGTGAATCCTCCTATCCCTTTTTCCTGCTCCCATTTGCTGCCTCGGTTATTTCTTGTCCTGGGGAAGGTTTAATGCAAGGCAGGCAGGCTGATTTCTTCTCTTGCTTTGTTTTCCACTGTGTGAGAGCCAGATGCCATGTTTCTAACTCTGAGCAGACTGTTAGGCAACAGGATTATAAAGCATCATTTTTGTTACACAATTGATGCAATGATTGCTCAGCAATTTTAATATTTCAAGAACTAACCTACTGATGCTAACATACTTACATTTCTTCCTCCAACCCAATTATTTCAAGTGGAGGAAAATCTATTGTAAAAAATATAAAGATTGTAAAAAAAAAAAAAATCAAGTGACCCATCACAAGTTTTGCCAATATAATGAAGGCTTTGAATAAAATCATTAAAAATGAAATTGGAAAAAAATCTTTCTGTACATCTGCTGAGATCATTATCATTAATACATGTGCAAGTTTTACAGAATAGGTTCTTAATTAATTTTATTTTGACAATTTCTATCTTTGTCTCTACAGTAGAATGTCTTTCTCCATCTTAAAAATTAAAAGCCATTTAAGTAACACAATGGGATAGCCATGATTAATAGAGCTACTGCTATTAACCATGGAAACTAAAGCAATTGAAAAATGGAAGCAGTAACATGTTTATAATTTTGCTAATGTCAGATTACAAGGTAGAATATTTTAAGCTTATTAAAAATTTTAAATTTTCTTGTAAAAACAAAATCTTCAGCCTTCATCAAGTTTTTCCTTAAAGTTTTAAGATTCTATATTTGCTTATATAGTGGTTTTGTTTATCAAAATGGATACCATTTTATGAATAAAGTTATATGATGTTTACTTATAGAAAAATAAGCTCTCTTTATTGACTATGCCAAAGCTTTTGATTGTGTGGATCACAATAAACTGTGGAAAATTCTGAAAGAGATGGGAATACCAGACCACCTGACCTGTCTCTTGAGAAACCTATATGCACGTCAGGAAGAAACAGTTAGAACTGGACATGGAACAACAGACTGGTTCCAAATAGGAAAAGGAGTACGTCAAGGCTGTATATTGTCACCCTGCTTATTTAACTTATATGCAGAGTACATCATGAGAAACGGTGGGCTGGAAGAAGCACAAGCTGGAATCAAGATTGCCAGGAGAAATATCAAGAACCTCAGATATGCAGATGACACCACCCCTATGGCAGAAAGTGAAGAGGAATTAAAAAGCCTGTTGATGAAAGTGAAAGAGGAGAGTCAAAAAGTTGGCTTAAAGCTCAACATTCAGAAAACGAAGATCATGGCATCTGTTCCCATCACTTCATGGGAAATAGATGGGGAAACAGTGGAAACAGTGTCAGACTTTATATTTGGGGGCTCCAAAATCACTGCAGATGGTGATTGCAGCCATGAAATTAAAAGACGGTTACTCCTTGGAAGGAAAGTTATGACCAACTAGATAGCATATTGAAAAGCAGAGACATTACTTTGCCAACAAAAGTCCGTCTAGTCAATGCTATGGTTTTTCCAGTGGTCATGTATGGATGTGAGAGTTGGACTGTGAAGAAAGCTGAGCGCAGAAGAATTGATGCTTTTGAAGTGTGGTGTTGGAGAAGACTCTTGAGAGTCCCTTGGACTGCAAGGAGATCCAACCAGTCCATTCTGAAGATCAGCCCTGGGATTTCTTTGGAAGGAATGATGCTAAAGCTGAAACTCCAGTACTTTGGCCACCTCATGTGAAGAATTGACTCATTGGAAAAGACTCTGATGCTGGGAGGGATTGAGGGCAGGAGGAGAAGGGAACGACAGAGGATGAGATGGCTGGATGGCATCACTGACTCAATGGACGTGAGTCTGAATGAAGTCTGGGAGTTGTTGATGGACAGGGAGGCCTGGCGTGCTGTGATTCATGGGGTCGCAAAAAGTCGGCCACGACTGAGCGACTGAACTGAACTGAACTGAACTGAAAGTAGGGATGGTAAGTCAGACCTGCTTGGGAGAATGGAGAGTGCATATAAAATATCTGGCAAGAAGTATAGTTCAATATTATTTTATATTATTATTATTCCAGGTGAGAGTCTATCCTGGCATAGGCTGTTATGCCCTATAGTTATGTTACTCATATAATTGCACAAATAAAATTAATATTTTTGAAGTGTACCCAGTTTAAACAAATATGAAGGATTGCTGAAGGCATTTGTTTAACTTACTGTTGACAGCAGCAGCTTATTTATGCAAGTGTACTTGCTAAGTATATTATGCAAGTATACTTTTGATCAGATGACTTCAATATACTCTGAAATTCAAGTATTTTGAATTTAAAATAGTTTTGAAATTATGTCAACATTTATGTTTTTTTTTAAAAGGAGATAGAGACTGGATCTTGAAACTGTAAAATTTAGTGATATGGATATAATTCAAAACTATCCATGATCTGGAGATCTGGGGATCTGATATGGGATTTTTATGAGATTTACATTTTGTGCTGCTCTCTGTTGCGGTTTGAAACAACACAAAATGTGAAACTTTGCATCTACCCTAACCTTTCCTTCTTTCTAGTTCAAGGCTACTGATTGCACCAAGGATCCCAACCCCTCTCTCTTCTAGGAACCGGGGTAGTGGGGAGACCTTAACTTCCTGTCTCAAATCCCCATGTGGCTGAGTGTGTGCTCAGTCATGTCTTACTCTTTGTCACACTATGGACTGTAACCCGCCAGACTCCTCTTCCCATGGGATTCTCTGTCCCCCCCAACCTCCAGATTGTGAGCTCTGCCAGGGCAAGGCCTCGCCTTGATCCATCTTTGTATCCTGGCATCGCTCAGCACTGGCTGGTATACAGGAGTGGGTTGCCATTTCCTCCTCCAGGGGATCTTCCCAATCCAGGGATCGAACCCATGTCTCTGGTGTCTCCTGCATTGCAGGCAGATTCTTTACCACTGAATCACCTGGGAAGCCCCCCACCCCTACTCATGGGTAACATCTTAATTTTTTCCCTCTCAGAGCCAGACTTTTCAGGGTGGTTAATGCTTTCTCCCCTGTCTCAATGAATTGCCATCATATTCACTTCTTGACCCACATTATTTTGGCTTCTATAATTTCAATATCTCTTCTTACAGTTAATACTGACTTCCATGATGCTAACCCCAAGACCCACATTTTATGTTTGGTCCTCATTGTCTCATGTGCCCAGCATCCATCTTTCATTTCTTGTGTTGTGAAACTCTCTCCTTGTGGAGAGTGCTCCTAATTTCCCTCATACTTCTCTGTGGCTCCTTTTCCTCCTCTGGAGCCTCACACTTCTTATCCAGTTTTTGAAATATTGGTATTAGTCACAGTAACAGAGTAACATGATTAGACATATTCAAAGGTCTCCCCTTATGGCAGAAAGTGAAGAAGAACTAGAGAGCCTCTTGATGAAAGTGAAAGAGGAGAGTCAAAAAGTTGGCTTAAAGCTCAACATTCAGAAAACTAAGATCATGGCATCCGGTCCCACCACTTCATGGCAAATAGATGGGAAAACAGTGGAAACAGTGGCTGACTTTATTTTTCTGGGCTTCAAAATCACTGCAGATGGTGATTGTAGCCATGAAATTAAAAGACACTTACTCCTTGGAAGGAAAGTTATGACCAACCTAGACAGCATATTAAAAAGCAGAGACATTACTTTGTCAACAAAGGTCTGTCTAGTCAAGGTTATGGTTTTTCCAGTGGTCATGTATGGATGTGAAAGTTGGACTATAAAGAAAGCTGAGCACCAAAGAATTGATGCTTTTGAACTGTGGTGTTGGAGAAGACTCTTGAGAGTCCCTTGGACTGCAAGGAGATCCAACCAGGATCAGTCCTGGGTGTTCATTGGAAGGACTGTTGTTGAAGCTGAAACTCCAATACTTTGGCCACCTGATGCGAAGAGCTGACTCATTTGAAAAGACCCTACTGCTGGGAAAGATTGAGGGCAGGAGGAGAAGGGGACGATGGAGGATGAGATGGTTGGATGGCATCACCGACACAATGGACATGGGTTTGGGTGGACTCCAGGAGTTGATGGTGGACAAGGAGGCCTGGCATGCTGTGGTTCATGGGGTTGCAGAGTTGGACATGACTGACCAACTGAACTGAACTGGGCTGAAAGGTCTCCCCAGTTCACTGGTTGTATCATTCAAAGGGACTGGGGAGACCAGTGCAACTGCTGTGTCACACAGGAGACAAAAAGAAAAGGAGAAAGGACCTTAAAATTCTCAGTCTGGTGATAAGGGGCTGAGGGCAAGCCCCTTCCCCTTTTTTGGATTTAATTTCCTTATTCCAAAGACAGGACAAGGTGTAGACAATCCATATGGATCCTTCCAATTGTGGCATTTACCCACTGTACTATATCTCTTTGCTTATCAATCTGTCCCCCCCACCACCAGATTGTGAACTTTGCCAGGGCAAGGCCTCCCCTTGATCCATCTTTGTATCCTGGCATCGCTCAGCATTGGCTGGTGTACAGGAGGCAACAATGCCTGTGGGGAATGGGTCTATGTTTCCAACCTGAACATTTCCATTCTCTTACCTCCAGGCTCTTGTGGAAGGAAGTAATGGAACTCTGTGTCCTTGGCCCTCTACATGGAACTTGCTATGTAAATTCCACTGGTTCCTGTCTTTTCACATCTTATGTGCCTATGTCCTCACATTAACCATGGTGGCTGTTCCAAATCACCACTCTGCTCAGGCACTCAATCCTCCCTGTCCTTGCCAGGGCAAACAATGCCTCAGACTCCTTTAAGAAAATTGAGGTTATTTGGCATCAGAAATCTAATCTAGCCACTCCCTCCCTGTTTCTCACCTCTCACACGTCTCACATTTCTTCCCAGTAGCACCCCTTCAAAAACTATAACTTCTGTGTTAAATTAAGAGCAGAACGCAGTGATTTCTACCCAGCCTCAATATTTTCATGAAAATATCCATCTACGAAGTTTCTGAGCCACATCCCACCAGCTCATTCATTCTATTCAATGCCCCATTCATCCCCTGGACCTATTTTTTCTCTTATTACCCCTCTCTTAGCACTTTGCAACGCCATGTCCGTTATGAACAAGCACCAGGCTCCCTGTCATGAAAATAACTGTCATTTTAACTTATTCTTCCTCTTCTTAACTCCCTTCCCTACTCCCTATGTTATGCTTATTCTCTTAGTATACAAACTATTTGACCTGGGAAGTCTCCAGTTCTTTGTCTTCCATTTGTTTTGGAGATCATTATTCTATATTCCTCATTCTGCTCTTTCCTAAATCTCCCCCCCACCACATGTCTCCTTAGTTCAAGTGAATTAAAGAACTATTTTGAAAACATCTACTGTGTGTCTAGCCCAAAGTCGGGCTCTAAGAGAATCCAAGAGATGAAAAAAACAATATTTGAACCACTATAGAGTTTCAAAACCTAATTAGGAAAGCAAGTTGCATATATAAAGAGGTACATAATGAGACATACATAATGAGGCTGCATAAGATTGGTGATTGTGATATGAATAATAAATGAAAGCATGAGCAAAGTGTCAAATGAGAGCTATAAAAATGTGTTGGGATGTCCCTGGTGGTACAGTGGACAGGAATCCACTTGCCAATGAAGGGGACATGGGTTCAATCCCTGGTCCAGGAAGATTCCACATGGTGTGGAGCTGTGGGGTTGTGCACCACAACTACTGAGCCCACACTCTAGAGCCTGAGAGACACAACTACTGAGCCCATGTGCTACAACTACTGAAGCCCATGTACCTAGAGCCTGTCCTCCACAACAAGCCACTGCAATGAAAAGCCTATGAAAAGCCTGAAGAGTAGACCTCGCTCACTGCAACTAGAGAAAGTCTGCATGCAGCAATGAAGACAAATAAAAAAATAAATAAAAATAAAATTGAATG
Source organism: Bos taurus (assembly GCF_002263795.3). Classification (NCBI taxonomy): domain Eukaryota; kingdom Metazoa; phylum Chordata; class Mammalia; order Artiodactyla; family Bovidae; genus Bos; species Bos taurus. The sequence continues at coordinate 99,121,816 of NC_037330.1, read as the reverse complement.
TGTTGATTATTCACAGGATAGATTCCCATGGGCTGGGGCTGGTTAGAGAAGCATTTATAGAGGCAGTGAATCTTGAAGACGAGTTTGAGAAGAGCACAAGACACACGGGACAAGGATTGGGGGGTGTCCAGGAAGAGGGATGTTACGGAATATTAATTCTTCTTGATTTGTCTATCTCAAGAACAGAAACATAAGGATCATCCTAGATTTCTTCCCTACTGTGCCCACATCCAGTCAGTTACCAATTCCCATAAAAAATACATCAGTATTTCTCCTACTCATTCTGCCTCTCTGTCCCATGATACTGGCAGTTCAGGCCATTTTCACATCTTACCTGAACACAACAATAGCATTTGAACCATTCTCCTAGTTCAGGTCCTATATCCCTCTATTTTAGTGGTTTAGCCCCTAAGTTGTGTCCAACTCTCACAGCCTCATGGACTAGAGCCCACCAGGCTCCTGTCCATGGGACTTACCAGGCAAGGGCATTGGAGTGGGTTGCCATTTCCTTCTCCAGAGCATCTTCTTGACCCAGGGATTGAACCTGCATCTCTTGTGTCTCTTGCATTGGCAGGAGGATTCTTTACCACTGAGCCACCTGGGAAACCCATATCCTTCATATACACATATAATTTGCCCCCATAAATGTTAAGATCCTGAAACCTGAATTCTTGAGATTGCCTCCTTACCCTCTAGTGTCCTTGGGCAAATTGCATAATCTGTCTGTGTCCCAGTTTCTGTATACATAAAATGAGGATATGTAAAATGCTAATACCAATCTCAAATTTTTAATTTGATAATTAAATAAGCTACTACTTCTAAATCACTTTAGAATAGTACCTGGCACTTAGTAAGCACACAATAAATATTTACCTATTTTCATCCAAACAGTCATCAGAGAGCTCTACTACCTAATCCATGTAACTTTCCATCTTAAATCCCTTCAGTGGACTCTTATGTCCTAGGTAAAGCCTGAAGTCCTTACTTACTTGGACCTGCCAAGCATCATTATCTGTGTTGCTGGGGCTTTTTCAATGACCTCTGTCCCGTGTAGTGCAGCTGAGGAAATTTAATTCAGTGGCTATTTGCATAAGAATGCCAAGAGAAGGAAGGGACTGCTCCCCCCAAATGGGATTTTTGAGTGGCAGTAAGTATGGAAAGCCAGTCTTTAGCCAGAATAAATTTCTAAATTTCTCTATTTCCCCACTTTTGGAGTGAATGGTAGATCTTCACTCTCAATTGGAGGTAGACAGAACACAGGCAATATCATAAGGAAAGTTGTTCCTACATGAAATGGAGGTTGTGGAGAAGCCACCTCTTCCAACCTACTGGGCTGGGGAAAGAATGAGCAGAGGTCAGGAAGCCAGTGGTCAGGAGAGTAACTGATTTCTCCCATCTAGGCTAAAATCAAGGGAAGGCAAGTTTTGGATAGATGACAGAAAAGTTGATAGCACAAGAGTTCCTTTTTGGGAGGAAGCAGAATGAAAATGGCAGTGAAGGAGAAAGAAGGCCTGAGCTAGCACCCTCATGCCTCTTAGGGTATATTGGTAAAAAGCCCAAAGTTCCTTTGTTCTGCAAGGAAGGACATGGAATGCAGAAAATAGGCTGGCCAGGTCTCAGAGAGCTAACACTTCCAGCAAGAGCCTGGGTGGGACTGGGTCAGCTAAGGTGTCCTCAGGCGCTGACCCTGCTGAGAGAACTAACTAGAAGTTCACCAACCCAAGGACCAGACTAGATCTCACAAAGCTGAGGCCACCCAGGACCTAGGTGTGAATCTGAGGTCTTCAGCCAGACCACTGTGATGCAGTCTTATGAAGGCCACCGTACACTTACCATGATCTAGGGAAAGAGCAGGACACAGAGAAAGAATCGGAAAAATAAAAATGCCATGAATCTCCCAGGAGAGACTGTAAACCAGAAGATTCTGATACACTGTTAAATAGCAGTCTCTAGTTGAGAGACAGAGATAGGCGGGAGGTGGTAAGGTCTGAGAAGAGGCAACTGAAACACTTCATGTGTGGTGCACAATGGATCTGAGGGGCCGGCACTCGGTCCAGGTGAAATTGCCTTCACTGGAGTCTGTCCTAACCCTTACCTTGCCAAGTAAAACCTGGCTCCAGAGACGGGTGGGAGCCTGAGGAGTGGGCGGTACTGAGGAGAGGGGAGTAGGGAGTTGCAGCGGAGACTGGGTTTATTATTCTGGGCTGTGAATCCAACACCTTACATTTATTTATGTTTTAGCATTATTATGCTAAAACATAAATAAATGTATGTATAAAAGAAGGCTAGATGTGAGGAACAGCAGCTTGAGAAATTAGGCCTCTTGAATCCAAATTCACCACCTGATGGTTTTGCTGTTGTCATTGTGTTAGTCGCCCAGTTGTGTTTGACTCTTTGCAACCCCATGGATTGTAGCCCACCAGGCACTTCTATCCATGGCATTTCCCAAGCAAGAATACTGGAGAGGATTGCCGTTTCCTTCTCCAGGGCATCTTCCCAACCCAGGGATCAAACCTGCCTCTCCTACATTGGCAGGTGGATTTTGAACCACCAATGAAGCCCATATCTGATGATTAATATGTATTTAAAATGCATACTTTTAAAATTTTACTATACTATTGTCTATGCTTTTGAGATTATTAATAATTATGTCTCTTGAAAGTGAAAAAAGAGAGTCAAAAAGTTGGCTTAAAGCTCAACATTCAGAAAACTAAGATCATGGCATCTGGTACTATCACTTCATGGCAAATAGATGGGGAAACAATGGAAACAGTGACAGACTATTTTGGGGGGCTCCAAAATCACTGCAGCCATGAAATTAAAAGATGCTTGTTCCTTGGAAGAAAAGTTATGACCAACCTAGACAGCATATTATAAAGCAAAGACATTACTTTGCCAACAAAGGTCTGTCTAGTCAAAGCTATGGTTTTTCCAGTGGTCATGTATGGATGTGAGAGTTGGACTAAAAAGAAAGCTGAGCACTGAAGAATTGATGCTTTTGAACTGTGGTGTTGGAGAAGACTCCTGAGAGTCCCTTGGACTGCAAGGAGATCCAACCAGTCCATCCTAAAGGAGATCAGTCCTGGGTGTTCATTGGAAGGACTGATGCTGAAGCTGAAACTCCAATCCTTTGGCCACCTCATGCGAAGAGTTGACTCATTTGAAAAGACCCTGAGGCTGGGAATGATTGAAGGCAGGAGGAGAAGGGGACAACAGAGGATGACATGGTTGGATGGCATCACTGACTCAATGGACATGAGTTTGAGTAAGCTCTGGGAGTTGGTGATGGACAGGGAAGCCTGGCGTCCTGCAGTCCATTGGGTCACAAAGAGTCAGACGCGACTGAACTGAACTGATGTCTCTTGTATCCAGGGCTGGCTTCATGGGCCTGAGATCTAAGCCCTGCACTCAAAAGGGTGTGTGCTTGGTTTAATGCTCTGCTGTCATCATCTTGAAATTTTTAATAAAGTTTTAACAAGAAACCCCATATTTTCATCTTGCACCTGGATCCACAAATCCTGTAACTGGCCCCATCTGAATCTGTGTGGTGGAAATACTATATGATGGTAGCAACTTTGCATCTCTTCCCAACTCAGTGTTCAGGGTCCTCTGCTGGCAGACTTGAAATAGGACTTGCTGGACACTGGCAAGCACCAGTAATCAGAGTGAGAACCAGCTGTAAGACATTACTAGCACACCACTGGATAGGGTACCTATATAAGGTTAATAATCCTACTCACGCATTACCAGCCCCCAGACTCTTGTGGGTTTTGATAGCATTTCAGTGGGGAACAAGTTCTCTTTTTCAGCGCAGTTTATAAATGCTTTGTGGCAAAGAGGAAAACCAACGACGTTAGCTTTGGCATTATTTCAAAACCTAAAATTCAGATCTTCTGTGACTGAAAGCTGTCACACATGAACTATGACACTCCATGAGAAGTCGTCCTGAATGCAGGTTTGCATCCATTGATAAAGGGCAAGAAATCCGGGAACTCGTGCCTGCTTCCTCCCCCTAAGCGGTAACTTCCCCTCCCACGGCTCTTCCTTAGCACCCTTGGCGATCGGAGAGGGAAGCAGGGTGAGGGAGCGGGGATCTTGCGGGAGGGCACAGAGAAACAGTGGGCGGGCTTTGCCCTGGAGTGAGTGGGTGGATCCTCCCGCAAGAGCGGCTACACAAAGCTCCCCGCCGGTAAGTCACTCCTCGTAGCGCAAAGCGATGGAGTCCTCCTGGATGGAGTCCTCCTGGATGGAGTCCTCCTGGCTTGAGACGCACTGGGCAAGGCCCTTTTACCTGACGTTGGTGTTCTGCTTGGCCCTAGGGCTGCTGCAGGCCATCAAGCTCTACCTGCAGAGGCAGAGGCTGCTCCGAGACCTGCGCCTCTTCCCCTCGCCCCCCACTCACTGGCTCTACGGGCATAGCAAGGTAGACACATCGGAGGGAGGGGTGAAGGAGGATGCTGGAAATCCGATCGCGCAGAGAAGCGGCTGCTTCCTTCTTTTCCTCCCATCCCTCAGTCCTGCACCGACCTCTCCTGCCAGCCTGTGGCTCCCGCATTTACATTACTCCATGAAACACCCTAGAGCCACTGCTGCTGCTGCTGCTACTAAGTCGCTTCAGTCGTGTCCGACTCTGTGCGACCCCATAGACGGCAGCCCATCAGGCTCCACCTTCCCTGGGATTCTCCAGGCAAGAACACTGGAGCGGGTTGCCATTTCCTTCTCCAATGCATGCCACTAGAAGGGATATTTAGGTGGGGTGGGAGTTGGAGGGGGGATATGTAAAGAGACAATATGGAAAAAGAAAGCTGTGGTGTAATTCAGGTCTGTCTAAATTGCTTCGCTCATCTCTTGGATTTATGTACACGTTTTTAAAAGCCTTCCACATACATTGCTAAAAAATAGTCTAAAGAACATGTTTTTTTACTTAAATTTTTTTAAATTTATTATTTCTTTATTTTTGGCTGTGCTGGGTCTTCACTGATGTACATAGGCTTTTTCTATTTGCAGTGAGCAGGGGCTGCTCTCTAGTTGTACCCTGCACAGACTTCTGATTGCGGTGGCTTTTCTTGTCACAAACCAAGAGCTCTAGGGCCTGGGGGCTTCCGTAGTTGCTGCGCCTAGGCTCAGTAGTTGTGGCACGGGGGTTTAGCTGCCCCGCAGCAAGTGAAATCTTCCCAGACCAGGGATCAAACCGTTGTCCCCTGCATTGGCACACAAATTCCCAATCATATCACATCATCCATATCATAGCATATGTCAGAATTTCCTTCCTTTTTAAGGCTGAATAATATCCTATTGTATTTATATACCACATTTTCTTTATCCATTCATTCGCTGGCGGATGCTTGGGTTGTTTCCACATTTTAGCAGTTGTGAACACGAGTGTACAAATATCTCTTTGAGACCTTGCTTTCAATTCTTTTGGGTAAATGTGAAGAAATGGAATTGCTGGATCATATGGTAATTCTATTTTTAGTTTTTTGAGGAACCACTGTACTGTTTTCCACAGTGGCAATACCATTTTACATTTTCACCAGAAGTGCACAGGAGTTCCAGTTTCTCAACATTCTTGCCAAAACTTGTTATTTTCTGTTCTTTTTTTGAATGGCAGCCATCCTAGTGGATGTGAGGTAGTATCTCATAATTTTGATTTGCATTTCCCTAATGATCGCATTGGAGGAGGAAATGGCAACCCACTCCAGTGTTCTTGCCTGGAGAATCCCAGGGACGGCAGGGCCTGGTAGGCTGCTGTCTATGGGGTCGCACAGAGTCGGACACGACTGAAGCAACTTAGCAGCAGCAGCAGCAATGATCCCTAATGCATCGCTGAACATCTTTTCATGTGCTTATTTCCATTTGTATATCTTACTTGGAGAAATGTCTATTTAAGTCTTTTGTTCTTTTTTTTAACTTAAAAAGTTTTACTGAAAGAAAGATTCTTTAAATTCTATAGTGCTTTACAATTTTCAGAAGTTACATACATATGATTTCATATAATCCATTGTTGTTGTTCAGTTACCCAGTCGTGTCTGACTCTTTGCAACCCCATGGACTGCAACACACCAGGCCTCTCTGTCCGTCACTCTCTCCAAAGTTTGCCCAAGTTCATGTCCATTGCATTGGTGATGCCATCCAGCCATCTCACCCTCTGACACCATCTTCTCCTGCCCTCAATCTTTCACAACATCAGGGACTTTTCCAATGAGTCAGCTGTTCACATTAAATGAGCAAAATACTAGAGTTTCAGCTTCAGCATCCTTCCAATGAGTATTCAGGGTTGATTTCCCTTAAGATTGACTGGTTTGATCTCCTTGCTGTCCAAGGGACTCTTAGGAGTCTTCTCCAGCACCATAGTTCAAAGGCTTTAATTCTTTGGCGCTCCGTCTTCTTTACAGTCCAGCTCTCACAACTGTACATGACCACTGGGAAGACCATAGCCTTGACTAAAAGGACCTTTCTCAGCAGAGTAATGTCTCTGCTTTTCAACACACCGTCTAGGTTTGTCATAGCTTTCTTGCAAGATGCAAACATCTGATTTCATGGCTGCAGTCACTATCCTCAGTGATTTTAGAGCCCAAGAAGAGGAAATCTGTCACTACTTCCACCTTTTCCCCTTCTATTTGCCATGAGTTAATGGGGCCAGATGTCATGATCTTAGGAGTTTTTTTTAACATTTAGTTTTAAGCTGGCTCTTTTTCACTCTCATCCTTCACACTCATCAAGAGGTTCTTTAGTTCCTCTTCACTTTCTACCATTAGAGTGGTATCATCCGCATATCTGAAGTTGTTGATATTTCTCCTGCCTATCTTGATTCCAGCTCGTAACTCATCCAGCCTGACATTTTTCATGATGTGCTCAGCATGTAGATTAAACCAACAGGTGACAGCAGACAGCCCTGCTGTATTCCTTTCTCAATCCTGAACCAATCAGTTGTTTCATACAAGGTTTGCTTTTGCATACAGGTTGCTTCTTGACCTGCATATAGGTTTCTCAGGAAATAGGTAAGATGGTCTGGTATTCCCATTTCTTTAAGAGCTTTCCACAGTTTATTATGATCCACACAGTCAAAGGTTTTGGCATAGTCAATGACACAGAGGTAGATTTTTTTTTTTTGGAATTCCCTAGCGTTCTCTATGATCCAGCAAATGCTGGCAATTTGATCTCTGGTTCCTCTTCCTTTTCTAAATCCACCTCAGACATCTGGAAGTTCTTGGTTTGCATAATGCTGAAGCCTAGCATACAAGATTTTAAACATGACTTTACTAGCATAGGAGATGAGTGTAATTGTCTGATGGTTAGCACATTCTTTAGTACTACCCTTCTTGGGAATTGGAATGAGGATTGAACTTTTCCAGTCCTGTGGCCACTGCTGGGTCTTCCAGATTTGCTGACATATTGAATGCAACACCTTAATGGCATCATCCTTTAGGATTTTGAATAGTTCTGCTGAAATTCCATCACATCTACTAGCTTTATTAACAGCAGAGCTTCCTAAGGCCCACTTGACTTTTACTCTCCAGAATGTCTGGCTCTGGGTGGCTGACTATACCATCATAGTCACCCAGTCCATCTGTATCTTTTTTATACAGCTCTTCTGTGTATTCTTTCCACTTATTCTTGATCTCTTCATTGTCTATAAGGTCTCTTCCGTCTCTGTCCTTTATTGTGCCCATCTTTGGGCAAAATGTCCCCTTGATATCTCCAATTTCCCTGAATAGATGTCTAGTCTTCCCCTTCTGTTGTTTTTTGCTAGTTTTATACACTGTTCACTGAAGAAGGCCTTCTTGTCCCTCCATGCTGTTCTTTGGAAATCTGCATTTAATTGGGTATACCTTTCCCTTTCTCCCTCGCGTTCCACGTCTCTTCTTTTTTTAGCTATTTGTAAGGCCTCCTAAGATAACCACTTTGCCTTCTTGCTTTTCTTTATCTTTGAGATGGTTTTGTTCACTGCTTCCTGTACAATATTATGGACCTTCATCCATAATTCTTCAAGCACACTGTTTACAAGTTCTAATCCCTTGAATCTATTCATTACCTCCACTGCATGTTCATAGGGGATTTGATTTAAATCATACCTGGCTCTCCTGGTGGTTTTCCCCACGTTTTTTCGTTTAAGCCTGAATTTTGCTATGAGAAGCTGATGATCTGAGCTACAGTCAGCTCCAAGTTTTGTTTTTGCTGACTGTATACAGCTTCTCCATCTTCAGCTACAAAGAGTGTAATCAATTTGATTTTCATATTAGCCATTTGGTGATGTTCATGTATAAAGTTGTCTCTTGTGTCATTGAAAAAGGACATTTGCTATGACCAATGCATTCTCTTGACAGAATTCAGTTACCCTTTGCCTTGCTTCATTTTGTTCTCCAAGGCCAAACTTGCCTGTTATTCCAGTTATCTCTTGACTTCCTACTTTTGCATTCCAATTGCCAATGATGAATAGAACATCTTATTTTGGTGTTAGTTCTAGGAGGTCTTCTAGGTCATCATAGAACTGATGATCTTCAGCTTCTTCAGCATCGTTGGTAGGGGCATAGACTTGGGTTACTGTGATGTTGATTGGTTTGCCTTGGAAATGAACCCAGATCATTCTGTCATGTTTGAAGTTGCACCCAACTACTGCATTGGACTCTTTTGTTGATTTGAGAGCTATTCCATTTCTTCTACAGGATTCCTGCCCACAGTAATAGATATAATGGTCTGAATTAAATTCACCCATTCCCATCCATTTTAGTTCACTGATTCCTAAGATGTTGATGTTTATTCTTACCATCTCCTGCTTGATCATGTCCAATTTACCTTGATCCATGGTAATTTACCTAACATTCCAGGTTCCTATGCAATACTTTCATCACCAGACAAATCCACAACTGAGCGTTGTTTCCATTTTGGCCCAGCCACTTCATTCTTTTTGGTGCTAATAGTAGTTCTCCTCCACTCTTCCCCAGTAGCATATTGGACACCTTCGGACCTGGGAACATTCATCTTTTGGGGTTATATCTTTTTGTCCTTTATATACAATTTATGAAGTTCTCAATGGCAAGTAAATTGAGGTGGTTTGTCAGTTCCACCTCCGGTGAATCGTGTTTTGTTAGAACCTTCTGCTATGACCCTTCCACCTTGGGTGGCCTTACATGGCATGGCTCATAGTTTCATTGAGTTACATGAGCCCCTTCGCCACAACAAGGCAATGATCCATGAAGGGGTGCTTTACAATTTTAAAATTCTGTAGTGCTTTACAATTTTCAAAAGTTTCATACATATAATTTCATATAATCCATAATAACCCTTTTTTCCTCCTACCCCTGTATTTCCCATCCCCCTTTTTTTTCTCCCCTCTGGTAAACACTAGTTTCTTCTCTATATCTGTGAATCTGCTTCTTTTTTGTTTTATTCACTAGTTTGTTGTATTCTTTAGAGTCCACATTTAAATGGTATTGTACAATAGTCTTTCTCTGACCGACTTATTTCACTTTGCTTAATGCCCTCCAAGGCCATTTGTGCTGTTGCAAATGGCAAAAGTTCATCTTTTTATGGCTGAGTAGTATTTCATTATATATATGCACACCACATCTTTATCCATTCTTCTGTTGATGGACACAAGTTGCTTCCATACCCTGCTGCTGCTGCTGCTAAGTCACTTCAGTTGTGTCCGACTCTGTGCGACCCCATAGACGGCAGCCGGCCAGGCCCCGCTGTCCCTGGGATTCTCCAGGCAAGAACACTGGAGTGGGTTGCCATTTCCTCCTCCAATGCATGAAAGTGAAAAGTGAAAGTGAAGGTGCTCAGTCGTGTCTGACTCATAGCAACCCCATGGACTGCAGCCTACCAGGCTCCTCCGTCCATGGGATTTTCCAGGCAGGAGTACTGGAGTGGGGTGCCATTGCTTCTCCATACCCTAGCTGTTGTAAATAATGTTACTATGAACATCAGAGTGCATGTATCTTTTTGAATTAGTGTTTTTGGGTTTTTTTGGCTATATACCCAGGAGTGGAAAAGTCATACAGTAGTTGTATTTTTAGTTTTTTGAGAAGCTTCCATACCGTTTTTCACAATTGCTACACTAATTTACAGTTCCCACCAACAGTATGTGAGGGTACACTGTTTGCTGTGCTGTGGTGTTCTTAGTTGCTCAGTCATGACAGACGCGTTGTGACCCCATGGACTGTAGCCCACCAGACTCCTCTTGCCATGAGGACTCTCTGGGTTTCTCCATATCCTTGCCAACATTTGTTATTTGTTCTTTTTGATGATAGCTATTCTGGTAGGCATGTGGTGCTTGATCTCTCACTGTGGTTTTGATTTGCATTTCTCTGATGATTAGTCATGTTGAGCATCCATGTACCTGTTGGCCATCTTCATTTCCTCTTTGGAAAAATGTCTATTTAGTCCTTTGTTGATTTTGAATCAGGTTGTTTTTTTATTGTTGAGTTTTAGGGGTTCTCTATATATTCTATTAATCCCATATGTATGATTGCTAATATTGCCTCTCAATCTTTGGGTTGCCTTTTTACTCTGTTGATACTGTCTCTTCATGTACAAAAATTTTTTAATTTCATTAAGTTCCATTTATTTTTTTTGTTGTTGCTTATGCCTTTGATGTCATATCCAAGATTATTATTGCCAGATCCAAAATTGTGAAGCTTTCGTCCTATGTTTCCTTTTAAGAATTTTATAGTTTTAAGTCTTCTCTCAGAGAAGACTCTTGAGACTCTCTTGGACAGCAAGGAGATCCAACCAGTCCTTAATATTCATTGGAAGGACTGATGTTGAAGCTGAAACTCCAATCCTTTGGCTACCTGATGTGAAGAGCTGACTCTTTTGAAAAAACCCTGATGCTGGGAAAGATTGAGGGCAGGAGGAGAAGGGGATGACAGAGGATTCGATGGTTGGATGGCATCATCGACTCAATGGACATGAGTTTGGGTAAACTCCAGGAGTTGGTGATGGACAGGGAGGCCTGGCGTGCTACGGTTCATGGGGTTGCAAAGAGTAGGACATGACTGAGTGACTGAACTGAACTAAACTGAAGTCTTTGATCTATTTTGGGTTATCTTTTGTATTTTAGGTAAGGGTACAACTTCATTCTGTTGCATGTGAATATCTAATTTTTCCAGCACATTTTCCCATGTAATGGTCCTGGCACCTTTGTCATAAATCATTTAACCATATTTTGAAGGGTTTATTTCTGGTCTTTCTATCCTTTTCTGTTTGTCTATATGTCTGTTTTTAAACCAGAACCATACTGTTTTGATTAGTATACTTTTGTAGTGAATTTTGAAATCAAAAAACATTGAGTCATCCAGCTTTGTTCCTATTGAAGACTGTTTGGGCTATTCACAATCCTTTGTTATCCCACATGAGTTTTAGAATGAATTTTCTAGAATTTTTCTATTTCTGCAAAAACATCATTGGGATTTTGATAGAGATTGCATTGAATCTGTAGATTGCTTTGGGTAGTATTCACATCTTAAATCTTCCAATCCATAAACATGGGATATGTTTCCACCTCAGTAAATTCAGTTGCTCAGTCATGTCCTACTCTTTGCGATCCCATGGACTGCAGCACGCCAGGCTTTCCTGTCCATCACCAACTCCCAGAGCTTGCTCAAGCTCATGTCCATCAACTCAGTGATGCCATCAAACTATCTCATCCTCTGTCATCCCCTTCTCCTCCCACCTTCATTCTTTCCCAACATCAGGGTCTTTTCAAATGAGTCATCTCTTTGCATCAGGTGGCCAAAGTATTGAAGTTTCAGCTTCAGCGTCAGTCCTTCCAATGAATATTCAGGACTGACTGACTGATTGACAGGTTGGATCTCCTTGAAGTCCAAAGGACTCTCAAGAGTCTTCTCCAACACCACAGTTAAAAAGCATCAATTCTTCAGCACTCAGCTTTCTTTATAGTCCAACTCTCATATCCATACATGACTAGTGGAAAAACCATAGCTTTGATTAGATGGACCTTTGTTGGCAAAGTAATGTCTCTGCTTTTTAATATGCTGTCTAGGTGGGTCATAACTTTTCTTCCAAGGAGCAAGCATCTTTTAATTTCATGGCTGCAGTCACCACCTGCAGTGATTTTGGAGCCCAAGAAAATTGGGTTTCTCACTGTTTCCATTGTTTCCCCATCTATTTGGGGATGGGACCAGATACCGTGATCTCAGTTTTCTGAATGTTGAGTTTTAAGCCAACTTTTTCACTCTCCTCTTTCACTTTCATCAGGAGGCTCTTTATGCCTTTTGAAATTTCTTTCAACATGATTTATAATTTTCACTGAATAAGTCTTCCACTTTTGTTTGGAAATACATAATTCCAATACTTGGAAAGGAGGAGGTTTCACTTCCTAAGTTATTAATTTTTCTCTGATAGTCAAGCATCAAAGCAGGATCAAATGCCCAGGGGAAAAACCCTTAGGTTAATAAATGCAGGTGCTAATTATGGTATATATTAAGGTGGTAAGGATGATGAATTAGGAACAGGAGATTTACAGTGAATACTACAATTTCTTCAACACATCCCCCACCTCTCTCCATTTCTCTTTTCTCTCTTTCTGGAACTCCTATTGGTTGGATATAAACCTTCTAGATCTATTTTTTTTAAATCTTTTCTTCTTGATTTTATCTTCCTAGAATTTCTACTAAAATGTTGAAAAATTTTGACTGTCATGATTTTTATTTCCAAGAGCTCTGTCTTTTTTTTTTTTTTTAACTTTACATAATTGTATTAGTTTTGCCAAACACCAAGAGCTCTGTCTTATTCTTCATCCATTATTGCATCAATTACCTTATGATGCATTAAAAAAAAAAAAACCTCCCTAAGGAGCGTCTCTGGGTGGCCCAGAGGTTGGGAATCTGCCTGCCAATGCAGGGGACATGGGTTCTATCCCTGATCCAGGAAGAATACTCATGCTGTGGGGCAACTAACCACATGTTCCACAACTACTGAGCGTGCACTCTAGAGCCCACGAGCCACAACTACTGAAGCCTGTGTATCCTAGAGCCTGTGCTCTGCAACACAGAAGCCACAGTAATGAGAAGCCTGTGACCCGCAACAGAGTAGCCCCTGCTTGCTGCAACTAGAGAAAAGCCACACACAGTGATGAAGACCCATCACAGCCAAAAATAAATTAACTTAAAAAACACTCTAAAGCTGAAGCTTAGTGGCTTAAGATGACAGCCAGCTATTTAGTTCATGATTCTGTGGGTCAGCAATTTGAGCTAAACTAGGCTATGAGGTTCTACTCTTATAGCCAGTCTCAACTGACTTCAGTTTGGCTCACTGATGCAACTACAGTCAGCTACTGGGGCAGATAAAGGCTGACTGTCCTCTTGGGTGCCTTCATTCTCTTCCATCTGGTTTATTATCCTTCAGCTGGTTAGGCTAGCTTTGCCCACGTGGTATCAGGGTCTCAAGAATAGCAAGAGAGCAAGTCTCAATGTGCAGGTGCTTTTTAAGTCTCTGAGTCATGCTTGCTACTCTCCCAAAGCAAGACACATGGCCAAATCAGTGTGAGAGAACTGACAATCAAAGTGTTGAGTGCAGGGAGGCTTTAACAAATTGAGGCCATTCCTATAGTCAATTTAACACATTCTGCTTTGTTACAGAATCCTGGTCTTGAAATACTATACATATCTTTTTTGGAAGTACTAACTTTTTCAGTTTTTTTTTCTTCTGTTGTGTATTAGTTATCTATTAAAGCCCAGCAAATTACCTTCAAGCTTAGCAACTTAAAACAACATATGTTTTTATCTCACACAATCTGTGAAGTTTTTGAGAATCTCTCTGTGAGAGACTCAGGATCTCCTCCAAGGTTGCATGGGATTGGCTGGGGCGATAGTCATCTCAAGGCTCCACTGGGGCTAGGGAATCCACTCTTAAGCTCACTTACACAGTTGTTTACAGGCCACAGTTTCTCATTGGCTATTAACCAGAGGCATCAGTTCTTTCCCCCATGGACCTTTCCATAAGGTTGCTCACAAGTAGGGTGACCAACTCATTCCAGGTTTCCTGGTTGACCCCTGATTTTAGTTCTGAAGGTTTTGCATCTGGCAACCCATTCAGTCAGGCAAGCTGGAAAGATTAGTCACCCTACTCTCAACATGGCCGTTTGTTTCCCTCAGAGTAAGATATGAGAGAGCAAGAGTGAGAATTAGAGAATCTAAGATGGAAACTGCAGTCTTTCATAACCTAATCTTGAAACTTTTATTCCATCATTTCTACTGTAAGCAATCAGTCACATTGCCAAATGTGTGTACAATGTAGGAAGGGACAATATAAAAAGGTGGGGGATGATTGGAGACCATTTTGGAGGCTGGCTACCACAGTTTGTTAGTTTTGCTTTATGCCTTTCTTGGAGGCTGTCTCCAAAACTGAGAGATGGTCTTTGGCTGTCTTTTCATTTTCTAGAGTGAGGCTCTAAAGATGTTTGAAGTCTTGTGTACACAGCAAGAACTTTCCATGAGAGCAAACCTGTTGGAGGACTCAACCTGTCAGTATCTATTTGTTCATTTTTCAGTTTCTTGGAGATGAATCTACCTTTCTGTTACTTAGATTGCCAGGTGACTCCTGGCATTCTAGGAGCAGAAAAAGGAAGGGAGCTGGGGATCTAATCATTTGTTATGCAGTCTTTCACTGAATCCCTCTATTTTTAGTCCACTGATTCATCCCTGCCCTCCACAGTGTCTGGTTTCTTCAAGTCTTGGAGTCTCTCTGGTTTAGTTTTTCTAGAAAACAAAAGCTCTGATCTGTTGTGGGACCTAAGGGGGTGTGACATGGAGAGAGAGCAGAGATTTGGGGTTGAACCAGCCTTTAAGTTATTGCTCTATATCTAGATTTTTTTTTTTTCATTTAACCTGTTTAACTTTTTTTAAACTGTTCATCCTCAACTTCCATTTCCTTTGTTTCTCGTTAGAGTTTAATTTTCACCTCTACACCGTCCACAAACCAAAATTGAGAAGGCACTGTCAATCAGAAATTGGGAAAACTAAAAATGGCCCAAGACATCTGTTCTACCAGCTATTAAGAATGATATATTAACATAGTGCTTCTCAAAGCATTTGTGGTGAAAAGCCATTTTTTTTCCTGATCTGTTGTAGACAATTGTTTTCATTTTTTTTAAAAAGTAAGAAATTTCAGCAATGTGAAATTGTTATAAAAATCTGAAGGGCTGTGCTCAGTTTCTATAAGTATCTCATCATGGACTGGTTTATGGATCATACTTTGAGTAGCATTGTGGTAAAGTCTTCCAGTCTTATTGTGGACTTCTTTATTTCTCATTTTAGTTCTAATGTCCTTTTCTGTTTTATCAATTTTCAAGCTTTTGAGATTTTGAATTATTATATCTTCTGGTAGACTAATCCTTTTTATACAAGAATTGTCCCTTTTTATATCTAGTAAGACTTCTTGTCTTAAATTTTACTGTATCTGATACTAGTGTAACTATGCAAACTTTTTTGCTAGTATTGAAATGGTACATTTTTAATCCTTTGTTTTTAAGTTTTTGAACTTTTTGTCTCGTGTCTTTTGTCAGTAGTATAGTTAGGCTTTTAAAAAATATAATCTTATACCTTTCGTCTTTTACTTGAAATAATTAGGTTATTTACATATAATATAATTACTAATATTTTTATTGACTTTTTCAGAAGATAAACTTATTAGATATTTGAAAAGAACTGAGACCATGTCTGGCACTTAGTAAGTGCTATGTAAGTGTTAAATGAAATATAAGTTCCATGTGTTTAATTTATTGGACTTTATGAGGACTTCAAGCCACATAGCTCTGAGCTGCTGCTGCTAAGTCGCTTCAGTCGTGTCCGACTCTGTGCATCCCCATAGATGGCAGCCCACCAGGCTCCCCCATCCCTGGGATTCTCCAGGCAAAAACACTGGAGTGGGTTGCCATTTCCTTCTCCAATTCGTGAAAGTGAAAAGTGAAAGTGAAGTCGCTCAGTTGTGTCCAACTCTTAGCGACCCCATGGACTGCAGCCTACCAGGCTCCTCCATCCATGAGATTTTCCAGACAAGCGTACTGGAATGGGGTGCCATTGCCTTGAGACTGCTCCAAAAAGGTAAGCAAGGAGCAAGGGTATGAAGGGGTTCTGCAGTAAAAATCACATAGTTGGAACATCAAAAGATTACTATTAATTAAAGAAAACCAGGGGAATTCCCTGGCAATCCAGTGATTAGAACTTTGCATTTCCACTGCAAGGGGCATGGGTTCCATCCCTGGTCAGAGAACTAAGATCTTACAAGCTGTGTGATGTGGCCAAAATAATAATAATAATAAAATGAAGAAAACTAAGTATCTCAACATAAGGAGTTTAGCGCTTTTCTGTGTATGGGAAAATGCAAGAGTTTGGATTCATTGAAATTATTCCTTTGATGTGCACCTTAGCTATCTACAGCTGATATCATGTTCTTCCCCATCCTGAGTTCCCAATAGTCAGGCTCACGGTTTGGGGGGAGGTGGGTGGGGCAGCAGTAGTGACTGATGGCTTGATGGCTGCAACATTGTTTGTTGATACGGCAGGCAACATTTTTCATCCATATTCCCTTTCTCCCCACTAGAATATAGGATCTGTGAGAGGAGAGTCTTTGCTCACCACTATAAACCCAGTTCTTGACTGATAGTAGGTGTTCAATAGCTACTTTGTTGCTGAAGAGGGTATAGAGAAAAGGGAACCCACCTATACTGTTGGTGAGAACATGAGTTGCTGCAGCCACTATGGTAAACAGTATTGGGGTGTGGGGGTGGGGGTGGGCAGGGGAAGATTCCACATGCCCCAGAGAAACTGAGCCTGTGCTCTAGAGCCCAGGAACTGCAACTGCTGAGCCCCTGTGCCACAACCACTGGAGCCCACATGCCTAGAACCCATGCTGCACAGCAAGGGAAGCCAGGGTAACGAGAAGCCCACACAGCAACAAAGACCCAACACTGCCAAAATTAAATAAATAAATAATTTTTAAAAAGCAGTATGGGGGTTCTCCAAAAACTAAAAATAGAATTACTCTAGGTTTGAGCAATCCCACTCCTGGGTGTACATCCGAGCAAAAGTATAATCCCAAATGATAATGCACACCTGTGTTCATAGCTGCAGTATTCACAATAGTCAAGAATGGAAACAATCTAATTGTTCATCAACAGATGAATGGATAAAGAATATGTGGTGTATTATATAATAGCATGTTCAGTTCAGCTCAGTCACTCAGTCGTGTCCGACTCCTTGCGACCCCATGAATTGCAGCACGCTAGGCCCCCCTGTCCATCACCAACTCCCAGAGTTCACCCAAACTCATGTCCATCAAGTCGGTGATGCCATCCAGCCATCTCATCCTCTGTCGTTCCCTTCTCCTCCTGCCCCCAATCCCTCCCAGCATCAGAGTCTTTTCCAGTGAGTCAGCTCTTCGCATGAGGTGGCCAAAGTATTGGAGTTTCAGCTTTAACATCAGTCCTTCCAAAGAACACCCAGGACTGATCTCCTTTAGAATGGACTGGTTGGATGTCCTTGCAGTCCAAGGGACTCTCAAGAGTCTTCTCCAACACCACAGTTCAAAAACCAATTCTTCGGCGCTCAGCTTTCTTCACAGTCCAACTGTCACATCCATACATGACCACTGGAAAAACCATAGCCTTGACTAGACGGACCTTTGTTGGCAAAGCAATGTCTCTGCTTTTGAATATGCTATCTAGGTTGGTCATAACTTTCCTTCCAAGGAGTAAAGCCACAAAAAAAGAATGAAATAAAGCCATTTGCAGCAACACGGATGGAATAAGATATTATCATACTGTTACCGAGTCCTAGTTCAGTCTGCTCGCCACACACAGGCCAATAAATCAGGAGGCAAGGCACTGAGGCAAGGAGTAGTAGAAAAACTGTGTGTCCAAGAAGGTGGCAGACTAGAGTTCTAGAGTCCCATCTTATAGAGGTCTGGATACTTATCTCTTTTATAGAACAGAGATGGGGAGGAGGTGAAGAAGTAAAGTAAAATGGCCACAAGTCTTGCAAAATATCTCCTAGTTTGGCCAGCCTCAGGAGGGGATGTGTAAATTTCTTCTTTCCTGCAGCTGTTCACAGGTGTGCAGGGTCAGGTTGTTTCCCTGTGAGCTCAACAAAGGCACTTTAGTTTAGCATTCAGGCAGAAGGGCAGGGTTCCTGAGGCAGGTGTTATGTATGCTCATAGCTATGGATATCATCCTTTTAGTGATTATAGTAACAAAAGCAATGGAAAGCAAAGGTTAAAGTAAAAGAAACAGATCCAATATGGAGCCAGATTTTGTTCTTCCTTGTTATAATACTAAGTGAAGTAAGTCAGAAAGAGAAAGACAATAAAATATGAATCACTTGTATGTAGAAGCTAAAAAATGACACAAACGAACCTATCTATGGAACAGAAACAGACTCAGACACAGAGAATATACTTGTGTTTGCTGTGGGGGAGGGATGGACTGGGAGTTTGGGTTTAGTGCATGCAAACTATTACATACAGAATGGATAAGCAACAGGGTACTACTGTATAGCACAAGGAACTATATTCAGTATCCTAAGGTAAACTACAATGGAAAAGAACAGAAAAAAGAAAGTATATATATATATATATATATATATATATATATCTGAGTCACTTGGCTAAAGAGCAGAAATTAACACACCATTGTAAATCAACTATACTTTAATTTTAAAAAACTACTTTGTTGAATGCACACATGTATTAGATGCTAAATAAATTGATTCATTCAAAGATCTGTTGACTATAAAGAACCGACTAGGTAGACTGACATTTATTCAGTAGACCAGTGTATCCCAGTCAGTGTGGAGGACCTAGTGTTTATGTGGTAAACACCCCTAGTTTATGTGGGGGTGTGTGTGTATCCTTATACATAATTCAGGGAAAGTCTGTGTAACTAAGTAGTTATTGGGCTCCATAGTTCAATGCAAGTTTGAATCCTTACTACTAGTGGCTGGCTATACAATGTGAGAAACACACTCAACCAGCCCAAAACCAAGGGATGGACTCAGAGACACGAAGCACAGTGAAAGCAAGACTTATAATGACAGTCTTGCAAGATCGGGTGTCCGGTGGGCAGGCACACCCAGGACAGTTACAGCAAACACTTATTCTGGCTCGAAGATCCCTCCCTGGTTCCTCATTAGGTGAGACTGTGCGACTGAACTGAACTGATGCGGTTACAGTCTTCCTGGAATTGCCCAAGTCTCATAGGGTATTCTTTCTTCTCCCTTCGCATCCTAAGTCCACAGTTCTCAACAAAGATTTTTGTTTATCCCTTCCCAGACATCCTGTTAGCTTAGGGACTCTTCAGGTGTAAGCTGTTAGACAAGACTGCTGCTGCTGCTGCTAAGTCGCTTCAGTTGTGTCTGACTCTGTGCAACCCATAGCCTGAAGCCCACCAGGCTCCCCCGTCCCTGGGATTCTCCAGGCAGGAACACTGGAGTGGGCTGCCATTTCCTTCTCCAATGCATGAAAGTAAAAAGTGAAAGGGAAGTCACTCAGTCGTGTCCGACTCTTAGCGACCCCATGGACTGCAGCCTACCAGGCTCCGCTGTCCATGGGATTTTCCAGGCAAGAGTACTGGAGTGGGGTGCCATTGCCTTCTCCGGTTAGGTAAGACTAGCTTGCCAGTAATTTTCAAGACAAAACTAGCTAGCTCTGAGTGGGAAACCGTTTGTTAATAATTTTCCACCCAAGGCCAGCTACTTGGTTCTGAAAATGGACCACTTCAAGTTCCATTTCTTACACAATCTGGAAGAGATTACTTAACTTCTCTAAGGCTCAATTTCCTCATCTGTAAAATGGGATTGCAACTGTATCTGCTTTATAGGGTTCGTGATGTAAAGAGTAAGGAATATAAAGCATAGAAAAGCACTAAATTCCTTCTGGTTTTATTTAATTAACAGTAATCTTTTGAAGTTTCGACTACCTGGTCTTTGTTGCAAAAACTCCTATATATCCTGACTTCTCCTTCACCTCTTCAGAGCAGTCTCTCAGAGCTATCTGAGAGGCTGCATCCTGGGCTTAAGTCCTCAGTTTTGTCCACCATATAAAACATAATTCTCAACTTTCAGGCTGTGCTTTTTTTTTTTTTTTTTTCTGTAGACAGCAGCACCTAGCTCATCACAGTGCTTAGTAAATGTTAGCTATTACTATATCTCAGGGGACTAAGCTCTTTTTTAAATATTTCTGAGCATCTTTCCTAAATACATATGATACATAAACTCAAATGTGTTTAGATTTGTGGATGAAAAAATATAAATTCATATATTACAGAATTCACAATAGCTTTCTTTCCTTTTTTCCCAGACTAGAGTTACTAAAAGTACAACCAGAAAGCTTATGGCTGAGGATGTTCATGACAATTTCAAATATAAAAAAATAATCCTCATATTAAGTTGCAATTTCCACCAGGGCAAAGAACTTGCCTGTTTTATATTTCTCTGCATCTCTATGACCTGGCACATATAATAGGCACTTAATAAATACTTATCTGTTTATTGTTTGCAAATGAATAAATATTTACATTGTTAGGAAACACCATTTGCACTGTCAGTGGGCTCTTATCACTGGCTGGATTGTGGGAATGTTAGCAAAATAGAGTCTGCAATATTTCAGGAACTAGATTTCAGGAGTCTCAAATGTTTTCTCAAATGTTTTCCCTGTAAAGTATCCAGGGAACATTTCATGGGTTAGAGCTACTAGCTGGTACCAGGAAATTGGGAGCTGAAGTTTTCCACCTTTTCACAATCACACAGCAAATTCTGATTGGTCACACAAGAAAGAACTTGCCAGCTTTAAGATTTCTTTACAGGACTTCCCTGGTGGTACGATGGTTAAGAGTCTACCTGTCAATGCAGGGGACACAATGCAGAGGAAGGACTCAGTCCCTAGTCCCTCCTCTAGGATGATTCCACATACTGAGGGCTAACTAAGCCTGTGTACCACAACTACTGAAGCCCGCACACCCTAGAGCCCATGCTCTGAAGCAAGTGCACCATAATGAGAAGCCTGCACGATGCAACGAAGAGTAGCCCCTGCTCTCCGCAACTAGAGAAATCTTGGACGTAGCCATGAAGACCCAGCACAGCCAAAAACTTAGATAAATAAATAAAAAATTTTTTAAAAATTTTAAAGATTTCTTTGCAAGTCAGGCCCCTCACAATTGTGCTCAAATGCATAGCTAGGCGCATCCAGACACACACAGAGGTGCCTCTCTACCCTCACACTTTATACAACAAGCAGATGTAAATGAATCTTATTGTCAGTGATTTAGAAGTGATCTGGGGGGCTCTGGGGTGCAGTAGCTTGAAGCAGGATCCTAGATCCTTGGCCAGGAATCGAATCTGGGTCATGGTGGTTAGAGTGTTGAATCCTTAACCACTAGACCCTGAGGGCCAATGGGCTTAAAATGGGACCTCAGTCCTTGTCTTCTTTGAAGAAAGAATTCGTCAAAGAGCAAAAGATAGTACGGTGGGTAAAGCGTTTATTAGAAGCAGAGTACATGTGAAAAGAACACATGGATGGGCTCAGAGAGTCGTGCTTTGGGGGTGACTTAAATTGCTTATATGAGGGCATGGATTTTCCAGGTTTCCTCTGGCCAATCATCTTGCTTGTTGCTCATATCTGGTCTGATTCAGGGTCCTTCAGATGTGCATGCGTATCTTTTAGCCAAGATGGATTCACGCAAAAGTCTCTGCGAGGTTGGCAGGATTGGTGCCTCCTCCCTTCCCTGACCCCTGAGGATCTTTTCTGCACATGTGTGGTCTAGAAGATCTTCTTGATTCCAAAAATATGTTGTCATCTTATCTTTTTGTTCTAGCAGAGCTCAGCTCCTCTCTGCCCCTGTCTTTTCTCTGAAATGTCAGCAAGAGACAAGCTCCAGTGGCTCAGCCCGAGGCCCACCTACCTTCCTACCTCAGAAATGAAGTGAAGTGAAGTGAAGTGAAATGGCTCAGTCGTGCCCGACTCTTTGCGACCCCATGGACAGTAGCCTGCCCCAAGCTCCTCCGTCCATGGGAGTTTCTAGGCAAGAGTACTGGAGTGGGTTGCCGTTTCCTTCTCCAGGGAATCTTCCTGACCCAGGGATCGAACCCAGGTCTCCCACACTGTAGACAGACGCTTTACCGTCTGAGCCACCAGGAAAGTATTTAAACGAGCCATAGTAATCTGCTTATCAAGGCAAAAAGTTCATCTCTGATGGCAGTATTTGTACACTAATGTATAAATGTTGGAAGCTGAGAGTTTTGTTTATGAGCTTGCTTCAAGATTTAGGCTGGCCGGGACTCTAATCGCGAGCGTGGGACACTGCTGGCTGTGGGTGGCATACGCCTTCCCCAACTCCGCACCACCTCAGGCTGGGCCAGCCAGCGCCTTCTTCCGCGCCATGGCGTACAAGCAGGAGCCGCAGCCGCCGTGCCCGCCGCTCCGCGCTGGTGCCGAGATCTCGGACGACTACCTGGTGATCTGGAGGTGGCTCGGGAGGGCTGGCCAGCGCGCGCCAGGCGGCGGAGCTGGGCGCCCGGGCGGCCGTGGTAGAGAGACACAAGCTGGGCGGCACATGTGTGAATGTCGGATGTGTACCCAAAAAGGTAATGTGGAACACTGCTGTCCACTCTGAATTCATGCATGACCACGTTGATTATGGCTTTCAAAGTTGTGAAAGTAAATTCAATTGGCGGATTATAAAGGAAAAGCGGGATGCCTATGTGAGCCGTCTGAACACCATCTATCAAAATAATCTAACCAAATCCCACATAGACATCATCCATGGCCATGCAGCATTCACGTGCGATCCCCAGCCCACAGTGGAGGTCAACAGGAGAAAATACACCGCTCCTCACATCCTGATCGCCACAGGCGGCGTGCCCTCGGTTCCTCAGGAGAGCCAGATCCCCGGTGCCAGCCTAGGAATAACCAGTGATGGGTTTTTTCAGCTGGAAGAGTTGCCTCGCTGCAGTGTCATTGTTGGTGCTGGTTACATCGCTGTGGAGATAGCTGGCATCCTGTCTGCCCTGGGTTCTAAGACATCAATAATGATTCGGCATGATAAGGTGCTTAGAACTCTTGATTCAATAATCAGTTCCAACTGTACCGATGAGCTGGAGAACGCTGGCATTGAGGTGCTGAAGTACTCCCAGGTCAGGGAAGTTAAAAAAACTTCTTCGGGCCTGGAACTCCGCATGGTTACTTCGATTCCTGGTAGGGAACCCACCTTCACCACTATTGCAGATGTTGACTGCCTGCTCTGGGCCATTGGGTGGGATCCAAACTCCTGGGGCCTGAATTTAAACAAACTGGGGGTTCAAACTGATGACAAAGGTCATATCATAGAAGATGAATTCCAGAATACTAACGTAAAAGGTGTCTATGCAGTTGGGGATGTGTGTGGACATGCTCTTCTTACTCCAGTTGCAATTGCTGCTGGCCGAAAACTTGCCCATAGACTTTTTGAGTGCAAAGAAGATTCCAAATTAGACTATGACAACATCCCCACAGTGGTCTTCAGCCACCCCCGCCCCCACTATTAGGACAGTGGGACTCACAGAAGATGAAGCCATTTATAAATATGGAAAAGAAAATCTGAAGACATTCAACCACCTTTACCCCAATGTATCATGCAGTTACCAAAAGGAAAACAAAATGTGTGATGCAAATGGTTTGTGCCAACCAAGAGGAAAAGGTGGTTGGAATTCATATGCAGGGAATTGGATGTGATGAAATGCTGCAGGGCTTTGCAGTTGCATTGAAAATGGGAGCAACAACATCCGACTTTGGTAACATGGTTGCTATTCATCCTACCTCTTCAGAAGAACTGGTCACACTTCGCTGAGAACCCAGAGACTTGTATGGCTGGCAGCTGGACCAGTAGACCTTCAGGAAGGAACCAAATCATCACGTTTACTTACTGTTCCAACTTTACGTATTTCTTTATCATAATCAGAATCTTCCAAGTGTGGAAATTTTCAGTCAGCTTATTTCTGTAATTAGAAATTTGTTTTGTTATTCAGGATTGATTTTTCACTTGGTCACATCTCTCAGTAATTACTATTTGTTTTATTAGAGCTCTAGGCTGGCTGGTTTTTGTGTTTTTGTTTTAGCCTCATCCCAAGTATAAAACTATATGAAGTACAGTTAAATGAATGTACCTGAATGAATATTGCTTGCTAATTTTTATAGAGGAAGATGACAGCTGCTCTTCACATTTAAAGAATGCAAGTACAGAGTCATTTTGTTTTTTATGAAGCCAGTACCTTGCTCTGCATATTGCAAAGCTATTTCAAGGGTGTGAGTTTTCCTTAAAAACATATAACTTAAGAGGCATACCTCCTGTATTTTATTCTTTCTTTTGTTCTAAATGATTTTAAATGATTCCTGTTAACTTTTAAGAGATGAAGTTCATCAAATTTGGGAAAGATTTGAGGAGGCTGGTTGCATGAGGGACATTTGAGAAGTGATCCTGGCTTTCAGAAGGAGAGGAACTCAAATACTTCAAAAGTCCTTTCCTCTGCTAAGAGCTCATAGTTCAATGAATGGTTGCAATTTTTGTATGTGTTCTTGTCATTTTATTTTTTTGAAAACTATTTCCAAAAATCTGAAACTAAAATCACAGTCTTTTCTTCTTAAAAAAAAAAAAAAAAAAGATTTATACCTGAGAAAGCAATGGCACCCCACTCCAGTACTCTTGCTGGAAAATCCCATGGACGGAGGAGCCTGGTAGGCTGCAGTCCATGGGGTCGCTAGGAGTTGGACACGACTGAGCACCTTCACTTTCACTTTTCACTTTCATGCATTGGAGAAAGAAATGGCAACCCACTCCAGTGTTCTTGCCTGGAGAATCCCAGGGATGGGGGAGCCTGGTGGGCTGCCATCTGTGGGGTCGCACAGAGTTGGACACGACTGAAGCGACTTAGCAGCAGCAGCAGCAGCAAGATTCACACACCTATATATATGCGCCTTCTACTATTACAAGGGATTGGCAGATTTTTAGAGAGCATTTACTATTAAGTCATGAGAAAAAATCAGTCATCAGTATTTATAGAAACAGAATGGTGAGCTGGATGGTGGGTCATGTTCAATCTACTAACGTTTTTTCCTTCCCACCTAAAAACACTTTTTTCAGCTTCCGGACTCCACTCCTAATCTAAGTGTGTGACACTGGCAGGTGAGGCAGAGTGCATGACTCTATTCACTGCACCTTCTCACTTGGGGAAACAGTTCGCAATATATATCATTCAACAGGAACACTGTCTGGTGATACAACATATTATATTGAAAAGATGAATATACTGTTTGGTTAGAAAATTATACTTTAGGTTTAGAAATCCCAAGGAAAGTGTGTTCACTCACTTCCAGAAAAATGGTCAAACCCCTCTACCTGTGGGACCTCATCCAGGACCTGAGCTCAACTTATGTCTATGGAGGGGGATGAGTCCAGACTGGCTGACTTCTCTCATTTCTTTCACTTATTCATTGCAGTTATTTAAAGATGGTAAAATGGAGATCCTTGAGAAGATTGTAGAAAAATACCCTTGTGCCTTTCCTCGCTGGATTGGGCCCTTTCAGGCATTTTTATATATCTATGATCCAGACTATGCAAAGACATTTCTGAGCAGAACAGGTAAGAAAAGAGATGACTCTCAGGGTCCTAATCCTCCTAGGAGTGATATGACACAACCCACAGGCAGGCTTCTAAAGGAATTCTGAAGCAAAGATTGGTATTGGGCCTTTAAGAGACACTGGCGGAAGTGTGGAGAGGTTTCCCACCAATCCTGAAGGGGATTCCCACGTCCCCCTAGTCCCTTGTCTTGTTCAGACTTCCCTGGACTGTTTTAGGGCAGTGTATCTTAAAGCCTAGAAGGTACCATTGGATCTCCAGGGCCTTCCTTTCCTCTCTTGGTTTTGTGACTTCAGCATCAGTAATACTCCCCACCTCAGCCCATTTCTTGAGTATAAAGTCTTCAGGAGAAATGTTCCCAGGGTAGATTATCTCATACCACAAAATTCAAATGTCCAGTTTTTGCTCTCCCAACTTTGTAAAGCTAATGATAGGCTCAACTTCTTTGTGCTATTACCTCCCTCGCATGCATGCATGTGCTAAGTCGCTTCAGTCGTGCCCGACTCTTTGTGACCCCATGGACTGTAGCCTGCCAGGCTCCTCTGTCCACAGGATTCTCCAGGAAAGAATACTAGAGTGGGTTGCCATGTTCTTCTCCAGGGGATCTTCCCGACCCAGGGATTGAATCCACGTCTCTTAAGTCTCCTGCATTGCCAAGTGTGTTCTTTACCACTAGCACCACCTGGGAAGCCCCATCACCTCCCTTACTCTTAGTAAAACCTTATAAAGGCAGCCTTTCCCTGAAAGCCCCTGTGTCTCCCAGTCCCAGAGCTCTGATTTGTCTCATATTCATCTTGTAAAGGACAAGAGCTGTGAAACACCCTCATGCTAGAATTCCTGAAAGGGTTCTGCAGGTCCCGGCTCTAATAGTTAATTTGCTTTCCAAAGAAGATGTGATATATTGTCCCAACTCCTGTCCTGGACACTTTGCAACCTTTGGGCAATCTGTTTCTGCTGGAGGAAGTGGAAACAAGGAAAGAATCTGGATTTGTGTACCTGTCTGCCTCCTGGAGCTGCTGTTGTCAGCTTCCTGAGCCAAGACAGCCAAGGGCTGTAGGGAGTGAGCCCCGGGCTCCCTTTTGCTCACTGTTTGTGTTTAGTTTCGGCAAATGAAGAGAACCTTCCCCAACTTTGGTGATTTTCCTCTAATGTTGTCTTTTGTTTCCTCTGCTTGACTCTGCAGATCCCAAGTCCAACTTCCTGTATAAGTTCATGACTGCAAGCGTTGGTATGTATATGCAAATGAAGGAGGTGATCCACTCTTTATTGAAGCCCCATTTGTATAGTAGAGCTTGCCAAGAAAACTCAAATTAGACTTCAAAAGCATTGAGAATATGGTAGATCTATACTAGGAGTTTTCTAGGGGGAAGGTCAAGAGGAAGTCCTAAGGTCAGCACAGTGCAACTTCCTAGGAACCCTTCTTGTCAATTTCTCTGCCAAAGTCTCATTTGCAAGACAGCCTGTCTGTAAATCTGTCCCATCTCTTGTCTTTAAAACTGCAGCCTTACCATCCACATTCTTTATTTTATTCTTTCTTCTCTCTTGTTTTCTCGGATCTTTCCTTTTCTTTTTGGAGTTTCTGTATTTCCATATGCAAATCAGTAAAGTTTTGCTTCAAACTGCAGTTTGAAAATATTCCATGCTTAATTACAAATTCCAAGCTTAATTACAAATTAAGCTTTTTAGTTATATAATTGGCATTTATGTTAGACAAGAAAGTACTTAAATGAAAGAATATAGGTTTTGGATTCAGAGCTACTTGAATTTGAATTCTGCCCTTCCCCTATCCCCACTAACTAGTTGAGTGATCTTGGAGAAGTCATCTAATTTCTCTAAGCCTCTGTTTCCTCATCTTTGAAAATAAAGATGAGAATAACATCTCTGAGCTATTGTGGATTGAATGAAACACATATTTTCATTTTAGCCATTTTAGTGTAATGGCTGGCATTTTATCAGCGTTGGAGCATGCATCTATTGCAAGTCTGGCATGTTATAAGCACTCAATGAATGATGGCAATTATATATTTATAAACTTTAAGGTTCTTTTAAAGCCAAATCTTTACTTTTCTGGTAACAGAAGATTATGAGGCCTTAGGGTTGACGAGTCTTTTCGCTTTGTATCACTTACAGGTGTGAAGCACAGACTAACACTGAAGGAGAAGGTAGCCTAAGACAGACTTAAACCTCTTATCTAGTTGTTTGTGAATTTTGTGTCAGCAAAATTTCAGACAGCAGTTTATGGATTGGTTTTGAATAGATAGGAGATAAATATTTGTTGTGCCTTTACTGGGACCAAGCTAGTCACCTTATGTATATGCCTTCATTTAATCTGCACAGTGACCCAGTAAAGTAGGTATTTATTATCACAGTTTCACATTGAGAAAACCAAATTCCAGGGAGGTTACATAACTTAATTACTACCAGGTAGTAACTGGTGATTTCAGGATTAGCATGCTTATCCAGCTTCAGAACTCAGGGTCTTTCTTACAGTGCTAAATACATCCATCCCAGGTGTAAGCATCAAAACTCACTTCATCCTTAATGTACGAGCACTGCTTTGACATTCCACTGTGTCACCACTGTCTGTGCACCAACAGTCGCTCCATGATGTCTATGTTCCTCAGCTGTCCTTCCCCATCTCACCTAATAAAATGGCATGTGGTTTTGTGCCTTTAATTTCTCAAGGAAAAGGACTAGTGAATTTGAGTGGACCCAAATGGTCTCAGCACCGTCGTCTACTAACTCCTGGATTCCATTTTAATACCTTGAAATCGTTTGTCGAGGTGATGGCTCAATCTGTGAACATCATGCTGGTAAGTGAAGGGATGAAAGTGCTCTGGCGTGTTGCAAAACGCTACAGCGAATGTATCAGATATCTGTTTAGTGGGTAGTGAAAGTCAAATGAGGATGATTTCTAGAAATTACCCAATGTACAAGTACCCACCAAGCAATGAGAATCCATGTAAGCCTTTGCTATCGTTCTTTGGATGATAAAAGAGGATAAAGATCTGGTCATCCATCTTAGGTATATTTTGAGATCTTATGGCAATAAACCAAGTACCAAGTGGTAAGACTCAGATGATAAGTGCTGTGGTGACAAGTAAGGAAACTAGAAGCAGCTATAATAGCTTCAGATTCAGAGGAGACTCAAATTTACTATGAAATATGAGCTGGACTTGAATATGTGGATAATATGGATGAGGGCATTTTAGGCACAATGAGTTAGCAGGAGTAAAAGTTTGAAGGTTGGAATAGACTTGCCTGAAGGCCATAAAGGACCTAGAAAGAATCCTCTTGGAGGTAGTGGAGTATCATTAGGAGCTGACCTATGCTCAGCCAAAGGGGCAGAAGGATGTTGCAGAATATACCTGTGGGTGGTCCCTGATTTATAAATGAGTTCTAGTCCAAAATTCCACTTGTACATGGCATATTTTTGATTTTTAAGTTGTACACACTTGAAAATAAGACAAGTAATTCATTAATACAGTTTCATTATAACGCTTCAAACCCCACAAACAGAGCCAAAGTTGCCCTCCACCTACAACTGCAAACCCATCCCTTTCCCAAGAGAGAACCACTGTTACTACCTGGTTGGCTGGGCCCTCAGCCAAGCTCACAAAAGCGGATTTAACCTGAAATTGACTGGGATTGTGACTAAAATGTTCATTGTGCTTTCTCAAGGCAGAAACCTAGAAGTACAGGCTAGAGAGGGCATGCTTTCCAAGTCTGGTGCTGTGCAGTTTTATGCACAATTGCAAATCAGCCTGTGGTGATATTTGAGTTTATCAACAGTTTGATGAACCATTTCTATCTTTCTTGCTTCTCAGTTGCATATTTTCCCAAGACTCCTCTTACAGCTCCTCCCCTGCTTTGTTGCAAAGTGTCTCTGGAGAGCCTCTTTTGTTCTCATTTCTTCTAGATCCCCCTTTTTTTGGTATTCCTGTAGGTTTCATTTTATTTTATTTATTTTTATAGAATTCTCATTGAAATATAATTGATTAACAATATTGTATTAGCAAACTCACTTTTTGTACTCAGTAAAACTTACGTAGTCCTCAGCCATGTCCGACTCTTTGCAGCCGCCTGGACTATAGCCCACCAGGCTTCTCTGTCCATGGACTTTTCCAGGTAAGAATCCTGGAAAGGGTTGCCATTTCCTACTCCAGTGAATCTTCCCACCCCAGGGATCAAACCCGTGTCTCTTGCATCTCCTGCATTGGCAGGCGGATTCTTTACCACTAGTGCCACCTGGGAAGCCCTCAGGATGAAAGCAACTGACTAAACAATTCACACTTGGGTAAAAGATTTTTTTCAATTTCTTTGCCTTTTTTTCTGTGGCCTCCAAATCTTTAGCACCCAGCTGTAGGCAGGGGTGCTCAACAAATATAGCTTGATCTAAACTTAAAACATGTAGATTTATTTGTAGTTTTTACACAAAGAATGCTTATTATGATGAATACATTTTCAGCAGGGAACTTTGTGACAGTTTAAGGCACAAAACGTCCTGGGTAGTGGAAGTGGGTCATTTGGGGGCAGAAGGAGTGTGGACACAGACAGTGCTTGGCTGAGAGCCACCTCCCAGCAGCTGCTCCTATTCACTGCTTATCTCTGTTCCCCACTTCTAAATCAAAAAAAAATTATTTTTTAATTCCAAATTTATTTTTAAGGGTAGCTATAGTGGTTGAGAGTAGTGATAGGTGGGGTATCTAGCAATCTGGGGACTGAAGAAGGAGGAAGCCCTGGGGAGAACCCTTGTAATTATGGGTTTGTGTGAGATTATCTGTTTTACTGGAACCCTGATCTGTTCTAAAACAAGAGTTGTGATAATAATTGGAAGGCCAAAAATACTTACCTCAGCCATTTACCAGATACCTGGTTTGTTCCATGCTTTTTCTCATTTAGTTGGGTGCGTTTTTCCCTTCCTTATGCCAAGTAAGCACTTGGCTTATTTATGTGAAAATTAGTAAACAGAAATCTCATTTAAAATGGAATCAGGAAGCCAGAAGGGGAGCTCTCACGTCCTACCGCTAGAGGTCAACTGCAGATCCAATCGGAAGAAACCTACCTTTGCATGTCCAACAGGAAGAAGGTTACTACTTTATTATCCAGCAAAAGAAAAGAAGAATTTCTCCTTACCCACAACAGCCCGGTTAATGAGACTAACACAACTTGGACAATGAAAAACCACTGCACTCTAATCTCCCAGTTTCCTTCAATGGACTCTTTGTTTATAACAGCTCCCCCAACTCCTCCTTCTCCTTATAACTGTTCCTGTCCTTTGTTCTCCTGACTTGCCCAGGTGACTCACTGGTAAAGAATCCACCTACAGTGCAAGAGATGCAGGAGACGAGGGTTTGATCCCTGAAGTCAGGAAGATCCCCTGGAGGAGGAAATGGCAACCCACTCCAGTATTCTTGCCTGGGAAGTCTCATGGACAGAGGAGCCTGGTGGGCTACAGTCCATGGGGTCACAAAGAGTTGGACACAACTGAGCAGACACGCACCATGATTGCATGTCCTGAACTTCAATTCTTTGCTGTGCCTAAATAAACCCATTTTACTGGTGAAATAAGGGGCAGCTATTTCAGGTTAACATTTACTTATATGACCTTTGACCCCTGCTAAGTCAGAATTGTCTCTGTCACATGGTAAGAGAAGTGTCAGGGAGGAACTTTCAGATAAAAGCATTTTGATGATGATGATGATGTTGATCTTGACCTCCTGTGCCAGAATAAGTGGGAGAAGATTTGTGGCTCTCAGAATACACTTCTGGATATCTATGAGCACATCAACTTGATGACCCTGGACGTACTCATGAAATGTATTTTCAGCTGGGAAACCAACTGCCAAACAGACAGGTCAGTTACAGGAGGGGTAAACAAAAAACTTCATTTGCATTATCTAAGCCGTTTATTGACATATTATCTCCACTCCCTCTTCTAGCTCCCATGATAATTATGTAAAAGCAACAAGTGAAGGCAGCAATATCCTTATGCAACGCCTGTTCAATTACTTTTATCACTATGACCTAATTTTCAAATTAAGTCCTCTGGGCCACCGCCTGCGGGAGGTAAACAAGATATTGCATCATCATACAGGTATTTCTTGAGTTCGGATTGTCCAAGTCCATACACTGTCTCAGTTGTATTCTGTCTCTCTAGAGGAAAAGGTCTCAGTGTGAAAAGAGAAAGAATTCTTGTTCTTAATGGAGCTTTTATAGGAACACGGCTCAAATGAAACAATTCCTATAGAAGAGTTTGCTATATCCACAGTAATAGTCTTATCTGAATTTTTCTATATAGGTGAAAGTGAAAGTCACTCAGTTGTGTCTGACTCTTTGCGACCTCATGGACTATACAGTCCATGGAATTCTCCAGGCCAGAATACTAGAGTGGGTGGCCTTTCCCTTCTCCAGGGGATCTTTCCAACTCAGGGATTGAACCCAGGTCTCCCACATTGCGGGCGGATTCTTTACCAGCTGAGCCACAAGAGAAGCCCTTTCTATATATTACACCATTTTTATTATATGCAGTTTTTATTAATACAAATATAACATAGCAAGTGGGCACTTAACATTTTATAGCATACCTGGCATGGCTTTTTGCATAGTGATTGTCATAGTAATGACAAGCTAAAAATATTCAGGTAACATAGGAATAAATGGAGGAACAGAGTAAACATGGACATACATTTAAAAAAAAAGGACCCCCTGGGGGACTGTTCAATGGGTATAAAGTAGTTATGCAAGATGAATAAGTTCTAAAGATCTGCTGCACAACACAGTACCTATAGTGAACGACATTGTGCTTTAGGTAGATCTTGTTAAGTATTCTTACCCCAATAAAAAAATAAAAGAAGCTTCATTCGAAAATAAATAGTTTTAGCAAAACATAAACAAAAGTTGAAATCGATTAAGTTTTTAAGCAATTCAACACTACTTTTCATGAACATCAAAACAGAGAATATTTATCAGGCCATGAATTAATCCTTCCTCAGCTCCACCACTGAGTAGCAGTATGACTTTGGGCAAGTTACTGTTCTGTCTCAGGGTTATCTGTAAAATGAAGATTAAAAAAAAAACCTATCTCATTGTTTTGTGATGATGATTAAATATGTTAATATATGTAAAGCACTTAAGACAGGCCCTGGAACTGAATAAATGTTAAATATAAAATACATTTGTTCCAAGAAACTTGCAAGATACACCTACACATGCATACGTATGGAGACACATAAATATAGATATTATAAGGACATACAGATAAGCAGATTAGAAATCATCTAAGATACAAATGAGCTTTCGGTATAACAGTAGTTATCAAACCTGTTTGTATCATGGCCCACACCAAAAATATTAATATTTAAATATTAGAGGAAACAGGAGTGGATTTGTAGGCATCTACACAGAACTTAGTGAAAACAATTATTCACATTCTCTTGCTATTGACTATTTATGATGAAAAAACAAAATGCAGAACATTAGGGGGAAATTAAATGTTAAATTTCTTATCTGTCCTTGCTATTCTTTGGAACTCTGCATTCAGATGCTTACATCTTTCCTTTTCTCCCCTGCTTTTCACTTCTCTTCTTTTCACAGCTATTTGTAAGGCCTCCTCAGACAGCCATTTTGCTTTTTGCATTTCTTTTCCATGGGGATGGTCTTGATCCCTGTCTCCTGTACAATGTCACGAACCTCATTCCATAGCTCATCAGGCACTCTATCTATCAGATCTAGTCCCTTAAATCTATTTCTCACTTCCACTGTATAATCATAAGGGATTTGATTTAGGTCATACCTGAATGGTCTAGTGGTTTTCCTACTTTCTTCAATTTAAGTCTGAATTTGGCAATAAGGAGCTCATGATCTGAGCCACAGTCAGCTCCCAGTCTTGTTTTTGCTGACTGTATAGAGCTTCTCCATCTTTGGCTGCAAAGAATATAATCAATCTGATTTCGATGTTGACCATCTGGTGATGTCCATGTGTAGAGTTTTCTCTTGTGTTGTTGGAAGAGGGTGTTTGTTATGACCAGTGCATTCTCTTGGCAAAACTCTATTAGTCTTTGCCCTGCTTCATTCTGTATTCCAAGGCCAAATTTGCCTGTTATTCCAGGTGTTTCTTGACTTCCTACTTTTGCATTCCAGTCCCCTATAATGAAAAGGACATCTTTTTTGGGTGTTAGTTCTAAAAGGTCTTGTAGGTCTTCATAGAACCGTTCAACTTCAGCTTCTTCAGCATTACTGGTTGGGGCATAGACTTGGATTACTGTGATATTGAATGGTTTGCCTTAGAAACGAACAAAGATCATTCTGTCTTTTTTGAGATTGCATCCAAGTACTGCATTTCGGACTCTTTTGTTGACCATGATGGCTACTCCATTTCTTTTGAGAGATTCCTGCCCACAGTAGTAGATGTAATGGTCATCAGAGTTAAATTCACCCATTCCAGTCCATTTTAGTTCGCTGATTCCTAGAATGTCGATGTTCACTCTTGCCATCTCCTGTTTGACCACTTCCATTTTGCCTTGATTCATGGACCTAACATTCCAGGTTCCTATGCAATATTGCTCTTTACAGCATCGGACCTTGCTTCTATCACCAGTCACATCCACAACTGGGTATTGTTTTTGCTTTGGCTCCATCCCTTCATTCTTTCTGGAGTTATTTCTCCACTGATCTCCAGTAGCATGTTGGGCACCTACCGACCTGGGGAGTTCCTCTTTCAGTGTCCTATCTTTTTGCCTTTTCATACCGTTCATGGGATTCTCAAGGCAAGAATACTGAAGTGGTTTGCCATTCCCTTCTCCAGTGGACCACATTCTGTCAGACCTCTCCACCATGACCCGTCTTGGGTGGCCCCACATGGCATGGCTTAGTTTCATTGAGTTAGACAAGGCTGTGGTCCATATGATCAGATTGACTAGATTTCTGTGATTATAGTTTCAGTGTGTCTGCCCTCTGATGCCCTCTCGCAACACCTACCATCTTACTTGGGTTTCTCTTACCTTGGACGTGAGGTATCTCTTCACGGCTGCTCCAGCAAAGTGCAGCCGCTGCTCCTTACCTTTGACGAGCTTGCCCCTCCTGACCAAGAATGTGGAGTAGCCCCTCTTGGCCCCCCGGGGCCCATGCAGCCACTGCTCCTTGGATGAGGGGTTGCTCCTCTTGGCCACAGCCTCTGACCTTGGGCATGGGGTAGCTCCTCTTGGCCGCCGCCCCTGACTTCGGACATGGGGTAGCTCCTCTTGGCTGCTCCTGCCCTGTCGCAGCCTGGCGCTCTTGGTCGCCGCCCCTGACCTTGGGCTTGGGGTAGCTCCTCTCCGCACGCTTCTGCACGGTCCATCACAGCCGCCGCACCCCATGGAAAAGAAATGCAAAAAAGCAAAATGGCTGTCTGCGGAGGCCTTACGAATAGCTGTGAAAAGAAGAGAAGCGGAAAGCAAAGGAGAAAAGGCAAGATATAAGCATCTGAATGCAGAGTTCCAAAGAATAGCAAGGAGAGATCAGAAAGCCTTCCTCAGTGATCAATGCAAAGAAATACAGGAAAACAACAGAATGGGAAAGACTAGAGATCTCTTCAAGAAAATTAGAGATACTAAGGGAACATTTCATGCAAAGATGGGCTCAATAAAGGACAGAAATGGTATGGGCCTAAAGAAGCAGAAGATATTAAGAAGAGGTGGCAAGAATATACAGAAGAACTGTACAAAAAAAAAATCTTCACAACCCAGATAATCATGATGGTGTGATCACTGACCTAGAGCAAGACATCCTGGAATGTGATGTCAAGTGGGCCTTAGAGAGCATCACTACGAACAAAGCTAGTGGAGGTGATGGAATTCCAGTGGAGCTATTTCAAATCCTGAAAGATGATGCTGTGAAAGTGCTGCACTCAATATGCCAGCAAATTTGGAAAACTCAGCAGTGGCCACAGGACTGGAAAAGGTCAGTTTTCAATCTAATCCCAAAGAAAGGCAATGCCAAAGAATGCTCAAACTACCACACACTTGCACTCATCTCACACGCTAGTAAAGTAATGCTTAAAATTCTCCAAGCCAGGCTTCAGCAATATGTGAACCATGAACTTCCTGATGTTCAAGCTGGTTTTAGAAAAGGCAGAGGAACCAGAGATCAAATTGCCAACATCTGCTGGATCAGTGAAAAAGCAAGAGAGTTACAGAAAAACATCTATTTCTGCTTTATTGACTATGCCAAAGCATTTGACTGTGTGGATCACAATAAACTGTGGAAAATTCTGAAAGAGATGGGAATACCAGACCACCTGACCTGCCTCTTGAGAAACCTGTATGCAGGTCAGGAAGCAATAGTTAGAACTGGACATGGAACAACAGACTGGCTCCAAATAGGAAAAGGAATACATCAAGGCCATATATTGTCACCCTGTTTATTTAACTTATATGCAGAGTACATCACGAGAAACGCTGGGCTGGATGATGCACAAGCTGGAATCAAGATTGCCGGGAGAAATATCAATAACCTCAGATATACAGATGATACCACCCTTATGGCAGAAAGTGAAGAGGAACTAAAAAGCCTCTTGATGAAAGTGAAAGAGGAGACTGAAAAAGTTGGCTTAAACCTCAACATTCAGAAAACGAAGATCATGGCATCTGGTCCCATCCTTTCATGGGAAATAGATGGGGAAACAGTGAAAACAGTGTCAGACTTTATTTTTTTGGGCTCCAAAATCACTGTAGATTGTGCTTGCAGCCATGAAGTTAAAAGATGCTTATGCCTTGGAAAGAAAGTTATGACCAACCTAGATAGCATATTCAAAAACAGAGACATTACTGTGCCAACAAAGGTCCATCTAGTCAAGGCTATAGTTTTTCCAGTGGTCATGTATGGATGTGAGAGTTGGACTGTGAAGAAAGCTGAGCGCCGAAGAATTGATGCTTTTGAACTGTGGTGTTGGAGAAGACTCTTGAGAGTCCCTTGGACTGCAAGGAGATCCAACCAGTCCATTCTAAAGGAGATCAGCCCTAGGTGTTCTTTGGAGGGAATGATGCTAAAGCTGAAACTCCAGTACTTTGGCCACCTCATGTGAAGAGTTGACTCATTGGAAAAGACTCTGATGCTGGGAGGGATTAGGGGCAGGAGGAGAAGGGGACAACAGAGGATGAGATGGCTGGATGGCATCACCGACTCGATGGACATGAGTTTGGGTAAACTCCGGGAGTTGGTGATGGACAAGGAGGCCTGGCGTGCTGCGATTCATGGGGTCGCAAAGAATTGGACATGACTGAGTGACTGAACTGAACTGAACTGAAATGTTAAATTGGTCAAAAATAAAAACTTTTCAAAATTTTCCATTAGTCAAATTTATTTATATTTTCTTTTACTGCATCTAGATTTTGAGCAATAGTTTAAAACCTTCCCCTATTCCAGAATACCTCAATTATGGCACTAATGACATTTGCTGCTGCTGTTGCTGCTAAGTCGCTTCAGTCGTGTCTGACTCTGTGCAACCCCATAGATGGCAGCCCACCAGGCTCCCCCGTCCCTGGGATTCTCCAGGCAAGAACACTGGAGTGGGTTGCCATTTCCTTCTCCAATGCATGAAAGTGAAAAAATAAAGTGAAGTCGCTCAGTCGTGTCTGACTCCTAGCGACCCCATGGACTGCAGCCCTCCAGGCCCCTCCGTCCATGGGATTTTCCAGGCAAGAGTACTGGAGAGTGGGGTGCCCTTGCCTTCTCCATGGGGCTAGCTAAATCTTTGTTATCCAGACAGTGAGGAGCTGTCCAGTGCATTGTAGGATGTTTAGCTGTTTCCCTGACATAAACCCACTTGATGATAGTAGGACTCTTGACAGAGTTGCTTTAATATTTCCAAATGATTATCAATTGTCCTATCACCATTTATTAAAAAGTTCCATCTTTTCCAGTCAGTTTGAGGTAACCACTTTTATCATATTCTAATGTACTTGGACCTATTATTTCTTCACTTTCTTTTCTATCCTTGGTCTATCTATTTGTGTGCTAAATCACACTGAATCAATTGAAGAGACTTTGTAGTATTTTTTTTTAATTAATAAGGTATTTTTCAGGGGGTTTTAGGCTTATAGAAAAATTGAGCAGAAAACACAGAGTTCCCATATATTGCTACTTCTTCACCACCCCCTATATACATACTTTCCCTTATTAACATCTTGTATAAGTATGGTGTATTTCTTATAATGGGTGAGCCATTATTATTTTACACACTGCTGCTGCTAAGTCACTTCAGTCGTGTCCGACTCTGTGTGACCCCATAGATGGTAGCCCACCAGGCTCCCCCGTCCCTGGGATTCTCCAGGCAAGAACACTGGAGTGGATTGCCATTTCCTTCTCCAACGCATGAAAGTGAAAAGTGAAAGTGAAGTCGCTCAGTCGTGTACAACCCTTAGCATGGACTGCAGCCTACCAGGCTCCTCCATCCATGGGATTTTCCAGGCAAGAGTACTGGAGCGGTGTGCCATTGCCCTCTCCAAATCATTTTACATACATATTTATTTATTGTATTTATTTATTTTTGGCTGCACTGAGTCTTCACTGCTGCACATGGGCTTTCTCTAGTTGTGGCCAGCAGGGGCTACTCTCTACTTGTGCTTCGTGGGCTTCTCATTGCAGTGGCTTCTCTTGTTGAGAAACACAAGATCTAAGCACATGGGCTTCAGTAATTGTGGCTGGTGGTCTCCAGAGCACAGGGTCAGTGGTTGTGCCACATGGGCTTAGTTGGCCTCTGGCATGTGGGATTTTTCTGGACCAGTGGTGTCCCCTGTGTTGCAAGGCAGATTCTTAACCACTGGGCCACCAGGGAAGCCCTCTTGAGCCATTATTATTAACTAAAGTCCATAGTGTAGGGTTCACTCTTCATGGGTACACTCTCTGGATTTTGACAAATATGTAATGATATGTTTCCACCATCACAGTCTCATACAGCATAGTTTCACTGCCCTTAAAACTCCCCTGTGCTTCACCTACTTAGCCCTCCTTCCTTTGTGCCACACCCCTGGCAACCACTAATTTTTTTACTGTCTCTATAGTTTGGCCTCTTCCATGTCATTAACTGGAATCATACTATATGTAACCTTTTTAGATTGGTTTTTTTCACTTAGCAATATGCATTTAAAGTTCTTCCATGTATTTTCATGGCTTGATAGTGCATTTATTTTTATTGTTCAATTCTATTTTATTGTATAAGAGCTTCTCTTTTGGCTCAGCTGATAAAGAATCCACCTCTAATGCGGGAGACCTGAGTTCGATCCCTGGGTTAGGAAGATCCCTGGAGAAGGGAAAGGCTACCCACTCCAGTATTCTGCCCTGGAGAATTCCATGGACTGTGAAGTCCATGGGGTTTCAAAGAGTCAGACACAACTGAGCGACTTTCACTTTCACTTATGTGTAAGTGAAACACATACACTTAACAAACTGTTAAGTGTATCACAGTTTGTTTACCAATTGAAGGCAAACAATAGTTTGCTTAGTTGCTTTCAAAAAGCAAAGTTTCGACAATTTTGAATAAAGTCTCTATAAACATTTGTGCACAGGTTTTTGTATGAACTTAAGTTTTCAGCTCCTTTGGGTAAAAACCAAGGAGGATGATTAGAGATGGCATGGTAAGGATAAGTTTAGTTTTGTAAGAATCCACCAAATTATCCTCCAAAATGTTCCCTTTATTGTAATGTCTTTATTTGGTTTTGATACCCACCGGGGTTCTTGGTCTTCCCCAGTCAATAGAAATTGACTGGAAGCCAGACAAGAAATTCAGTCAAGCCTTCATTGGGGCTCCAGGAGGGAGCAGAAACAAGTGACAAGCTCCCTGGTTTGGGCCCCAAGGCGGGTGGCTGAGCTTGCTTCTTAGGTGGGGTGACGATAGGAGTGTGTCCAGGGGTCTGTCTGGAAGGGCGGTTTAGGTGGTTTGCCCATCCTTTGTGTTGTTGAGTGCAGGGAGCCCTGCGGAACACCCTGCTTTTGCTCCTGACACCCAGTTTTTGCTCCAGGTCCTTCAGAAACAGCAGATGGGTTTTGGTTTTGGTTTGTCTATTTTATGTCTTTTGGTCTAGAGTTTGCCCTAACTGCACATGCACACAATAATTTTTAGTCCCATATAGTTTCTTTGTATACTGTAGCTTGAGAAGAGATGTGTCCAGGTACAAGCTTTTCAGCACTGCAACAAAGGGTCCCAGATTCCAGGCCTGTCTCAGTTCAGGAGTGAGAATAATGGCTGGTCTCATAAAATAAGTCAGGAAGTACTCCCTTTGTGTCTATTTTTCTGGAAGAGATTGTAGAGAATTGGCAGGATTTCTTTCCTAAGTGTTTGGTAGAAATCACCAAGGAAATCAACCAAGTCTGGTCCATTCTGGTTTGGAAGGTTATTAATTATTGACTCAAACTGTTTTATAAATAGAGGTCTATTCAGATTAGCTACTTCTCTTTTGACTTTTGGTAGGTTGTGTCTTTCAGGAAATTGACCCATTTCAACTAGGTTATCAAATTGTAAGCATGGAGTTGTTCATAATATTTCCTTATTCTCTTTTTAATATCCATAGGATCAGAAGTGATGGTTCCTCTTATACCTAATAATAGCAATTTTGTCTTTTCTCTTTTTTCCTTAGTTAACCTGGCTAGAGATTTATCAACTTTATTGATCTTTTCTAAGAACCAACTTTTGGTTTCATTGATTTTGTCTCTTTATTTCTTATTTCAGGTTTATTGCTTTCTGCTCAGATTTTTATTATTTCTTTTCCTTTAGTTAATTTGGACTTAATTTTTTTCTTCTTTTCCTGTTTCCCAAGGGAGAAGCTTAGATTATTGATTTTAGATCTTTCTTCTTTTCTGATAATTCTTTTAATGCTATAAATTTCCCTTTAAGCACTGCTTTCACTGTATCTCACAATTTTGATTAATTGTATTTGAATTTTCATTAATTCAAAATATTTTTTAAGTTGAGACTACTTCTATGACTCATGTGTTATTTAGAAGTGTGTAGTTTACTTGCCAAATAATTTGGAGTTTTCCAATTATCTTTCTATTACTGATTTCTATTTCACTGTGGTTTGAAAGCATACATCCTATGAGTTCTATTTTTTAAAGTCTAGATTATGGTTTATGGCCCTAAGTATGGTCTGTGTTGGTCAGTGTTCTCATGTTGAATGAGATATTTTATAGTTGTCAAATAGATCCAGTTGATTGATGATATTGTTCAGTTCAACTATATCCTTGCTTGTTTTCTGCTTGCTGGATCTGTCCATTATGATAGAGGGATATTGAAGTCTCTAACTATGATAGTAGATTTATTTATTTCT
Organism: Bos taurus; assembly: GCF_002263795.3. NCBI lineage: Eukaryota > Metazoa > Chordata > Mammalia > Artiodactyla > Bovidae > Bos > Bos taurus. The sequence continues at coordinate 99,080,887 of NC_037330.1, read as the reverse complement.
TCTTGAGTCCCATTACTTTTTGGCTCATGCATTTTGAGACTCCTTTGTTAGGCACATGCACATTAAAGATCATTGTCTTCTTGGATAATTGACCCCTTTGTCATTATGTAATGCTCTTCTTTACCCCTAATATTTTCTTTTCTCTGAAATCTCTTCTGTTTGAAACTAATATTGCTTCTCCAGCTTTCTTTTGATTAGTTAGCATGGTATATCTTTCTCTGTCCCTTTACTTATAATCTATGTATATCTTTATATATTTAAGGAGGGCTTGTAGACAACATACAGTTGGATCTTGTTTTTTAGGTGCATTCTGACCTTCTTTGTCTTTTAATTGGTGTAGTAAACCATTGATGTTTAAAGTGATTGTTGATATTTGTTGTTCAGTCACTCAGTCGTGCCCGACTCTTTGCACATGGACTCCATGGACTCCAGCACGCCAGGCTTCCCTGTCCTTCACCATCTCCCTGAGCTTGCTCAAATTCATGTGCATTGAGTCGGTGATGCCATCCAACTATCTTGTCCTCTGTCATCCCTTCTCCTCTTGCCTTCAGTCTTTCCCAGCATCGGGGTCTTTTCTAATGAGTTGGCTCTTCGCATTAGGTGGCCAAAGTATTGGAGCTTCGACTTCAGCATCAGTCCTTCCAGTGAATATTCAGGATTGATTTCATTTAGGATTGCCTAGTTTGATCTCCTTGCAGTCCAAGGGACTCTCAATAGTCTTCTCCAACACCACAGTTCAAAAACACAAATTCTTTGGCACTCAACCTTCTTTATGGTCCAATTCTCACATCCATACATGACTACTGGAAAAAACATAGCTTTGACTATACGGGTCTTTGTTGGCAAAGTAATGTCTCTGCTTTTTAACATGCTGTCTAGGTTTGTCATAGCTTTTCTTCCAAGGAGCAAGTGTCTTTCAATTTCATGGCTGCAGTCACCATCTGCATTGATTTTGGAGCTCAAGAAAATAAAGTCTGTCACTGTTTCCATTATTTCCCCATCTGTTTGCCATGAAGTGATGGGACTGGATGCCATAATCTTAGTTTTTTGAATGTTGAATTTTAAGCCAGGTTTTTCCCTCCCTACTCCTCCTATTTTTAGTAGCATTATTTTCACTTTTAATGCTTATGTGTTACTATTCTGTCCACATCTTTATCCTTATTTTATTCTGTTATCTAGAATTAAGTCTTTGAAAGGCACACCTCAGTTATTTTAATGAAGTTTTTCCAGTAATTTCTTGGTTGGATGAAACTCATCCACTATAGATTCCTCAGTATGGGCTTCATGAGCAAAGCATTTTCTGAGTTCATATAAGTTTATAACAGTTTTTTGGTAGGCTTGATACATGAAGGACAGTTTTGCTGGATAAAAATTTTGCCTCACACTTTGTTTCCTTGAGTTTTCCTAATACTCTAACCTTGCCTTGATTTTTTTTTTATTGTTCTCGAGAAGTATGATGCTAGCTTAATTCATCATCATTAAAAGTCATTTGATATTTTTGTCTAGAATCTCTGAGAATTTCCTTTTCTCTGCCTTTAATGTCAAGTAGTTTTATTAGGATATATATATATATATAGGAATTGGTTATTCTGTTGCAATTTTTCCAGACATAGTATGAGCCCTTTAATATGTAGATTTAATTTTTCTCTTATTTCCAGACAGTTTTCTTGGATTATAATTTTAAACATTCTATCCAATATTTTTTTCCTTTCAGCCCCTTCAGTTATATATAGGTTGGCATTTATTTGCTGGTCTTTTTCTTTTCATTCCATTTCATGTGATAATTTTTCCATGAAAATGAGACATTAGACTGAGAAAGAAAAGAATGATTGGTTACTTGCACCTACATTTTTAATTTTTTAATTATATTGCCTACTTAGTTATATAAAGTATATTTTCATCTGTTGTGTTTGCCTTTGGAACTTTGAACAAAAGTTGTCATTTGATGGGAAAATACACATCTGCATAAATTAAGTGTTAGTCATGTCCGACTCTTTGTGACCCCATGGACTGTAGCCCACCAGGCTCCTCTGTCTATGGGATTCACCAGGCAAGAATACTGGAGTGGGTAGCCGTTCCCTTCTCCAGGGGGGGGATATTCCTGACCCAGTGATTGAACCTGGGTCTCCTGCATTGCAGATGGATTCTTTACCATCTGAGTCACCAGGGAAGCCCCTCTGCATAAGTTAAATCTATTTAAATGTAATGAAGTCACTCTAACTTCAGGAAATTAGACAAGATTTGAAACTATCCGGGGGGTCATGGCTTTTTCTGTGATTTATTTTACTTTGATTGACTTTTCTGTCACTTTGGTAATGGGGAATATTTATTCTACCCTAGACAAGATAGTCAAGAATAGAAGGAATTCCCTCAAGGATGAGAATAAGCAGACTAACACTCAGAAGAGGAAATACCGGGACTTCCTGGATATTGTCCTTTCTGCTCAGGTAAGTCTTTCAAATTCTGAGCCTACTCATGTATCTAATTAATTGCGTGGGTAGTTAGAAGAGAGGGAGGAGGGAAGACAAGAAACAAAATCTTTCAAATTCTGAGCCTGCTTATGTATCTAGTTAATTGTGTGGGTAGTTAGATGAGTGGGAGGAGGGAAGACAAAAGCAAAACTGATCAACTAAATTTAACAGTACTTTTGAATTGATGGTTGGTGCTGCAGTTTGAGATTAAAAACTGAATTCTACAATTCTGTCACTAGAGGGAGTCAGATAAGACTAAATTTTTTACAAATTCAGCAGGATTTGGTGATTATCATAAAGATACATGGTAGTTCAGGGAAACACGGGAAAGTGAATCAGATTGAGCTGATAAACCAATGAGGAAGAGATGCTGAAAAGTCTGGATAAATCTGACAAAATGATTGCAGGAAGTTATTGGCAGGGGCCTGCTTTTCTTATCTGTCTTTGGTTCTCCTTTATGCCCTGGGCAAAGCATGACTCAAACTATATATTTGTTAAACTGCATAAAAATGAAAACTCTTATTTGATAGCTAGTTTTTCCCCCTAAAACCATTGTTTTGACTGGGGCTTCAAACATCTGTAAACTGACACTGCATAAAAGTATCTCTACTATTCTTTCTAGGCTGAAAATGATAGCTTCACAGATGCAGACCTGTGGTCCGAGGTGAACACATTCATGGTGGCAGGGCATGACTCTGTATCAGCAGGCATTTCCTGGCTCCTCTACCACCTAGCTCTGTACCCTGAGCATCAGGAGAAATGCCGGGAGGAGATCAGAGCCATCCTGGGGGATGGGTCTTCCATTACCTGGTAAGATCTGCATCTATAAACATTTCCTCCTTCTTTTCCTCCTGGGATTTTGCTTTATTCTTTCCTCTTGGTGATCATAGTGTTTCATATGCATACACACACACACATACACACATATATATATATATATGAGTAGAAGAGGCAGGCTACTATTGTTCTCTTTTTCTACAAGGCCCAAAATTATCCCTTTCTCTTTTACACTCACTTATCCGTAAGTTTTCTATTTCATTGTTTTTTTAGTCAGTGTGTGTGTAAAAGGTCCTATTTCTTTCTTTCACTCAGGCCCTGGCGCTTTGGAAATGGGGATATGATCTCCCTAGATTTGCATCCACAGCTTGAATGGTAGGACTCCAGTGAGGCTGTGCTTCTGAAAGACCTGAGTGAACATCTGTTTCTAAGCCTCATGGAGACGTTCTCTCCCATCCCCTTGTTCACTTCTCAGGATGGACTTTGGACTTAGAACAAAATAATAAACATACTCAGTCCACATGTGTTCAACTCAAGTACAGTATGTACCACTGAAGTGCTGAAAGTGAAAATGAAAGTCGCTCAGTCCAGCTCTTTGTGACCCCATGGACTATACAGTCTATAGAATTCTCCAGCCCAGAATACTGGAGTGGGTAGCTGTTCTCTTCTCCAGGGGTTCTTCCCAGCCCAGGGATTGAACTCAAGTCTCCCACATTGCAGGCAGATTCTTTACCAGCTGAGCTACTAGGGAAGCTTTAAGTACTGAGCCACTATAAAAAGGTGCCAGATTTGATGTGGGTTCTGCCCTCAATGAGCTCATACTCTAGTACGGAAGACTGGTCCCCATATATATATATATATATATATATATATTTTTTTTTTTTTTTTTTGGCTACGCTAGGTCTTCTTCGGTATTCATGGACTTTCTGCAGAAGCAGGCAAGGGCTACTCTTCATTGTGCTGTGCTGACCCGGAAGTTGCTGCTCCCAGGCTCTAGAGTACTGGCTCAGTCATTGTGACGCACATGGGCTTATGAAAACTTCCATATCCATGGCATATGGAATCTTCCTGAACCAGGGATCAAACCCGTGTCCCCTGCACTGGCAGGCAGATGCTCATCCACAGCACCACCAGGGAGGTCTGATCCCCATAGAGTTGATTGCAATATAACATAGTGAGGGTAAAAAGAGAGATACACATTAGTGGCCACAGAGATTTAGCATGGGAGGCCCAGGAAGACTTATTGGGAGATCTGACACGTAAGCTGCCTCTTACAGAATGGGTAGGAGTTAGTCAGGTGGAAAACTTCGACTCCATTTGGCTAGACTTTGAGCACATCTTTCTGTTCGTGAAGCCCAGGTTATAGATGTGCTCCTCAGATACACTGTTTGCAAGGAAAATGCAGCCATTGTATTTGTTTTGTTGATCAAAGAAAGAGATGCTAACAACCCAGCCCAGTGACTAGAGGGAAAATACCATGTTTCAAATGCAAAAGTCAGCTCAATTAGAACATTTGTAAAGGAAAATATGAATTTATATAGATATAGCAGAGCCGAAGAATTGATGCTTTTGAACTGTGGTGTTGGAGAAGACTCTTGAGAGTCCCTTGGGCTGCAAGCAGATCCAACCAGTCCATCCTAAAGGAGATCAGTCCTGGGTGTTCATTGGAAGGACTGATGTTGAAGCTGAAACTCCAATACTTTGGCCACCTGATGCGAAGAGCTGACTCATTTGAAAAGACACTGATGCGGGAAAAGATTGAGGGAAGGAGGAGAAGGGGATGACAGAGGATGAGATGGTTGGATGGCATCACCGACTCGATGGACATGGGTTTGGGTGGACTCCGGGAGTTGGTGATGGACAGGGAGGCCTGGTGTGCTGCAGTTCATGGGGTCACAGAGTCAGACACGACTGAGCAACTGAACTGAACTGAAGCAGAGATCTTACTTTTTATAACAAAACACTAGTCATTTCCTACGATAAGTCAAAGGTCTAATCTATATAGCACTAGATGCAGTGTTGACTAGTAAGTTTTTATTCATTCACTGAATTTAGAGACAGTGTATATCACCTCCCACACCAATATTAATCAGATATTTTAACTTCAATTAGGGTACATGTATATACACAATTCAAATATTGACTTTTCTTATTCCTGTTTGGCCCATGTGAAATGTCAAAACGATAAGGAAATCTTTGCCAGGTGATAAAACACGCTCTAGAGGATCTCTTCGCTACCATTTATGTTAATGAGAGAAATGGCAACCATATTATAGAGAATAAAAAATGGCCTTTCATTACATTTAATGAAATTTGTACAGAACAGTCCCCAAATTTATAATTCTAATAAAACCACACCGCAAAGAGCAAATTTCTGAAAAAGTTAGAAAGTTGTTCAACATCTCCATTTGCTTCCTTGTCAATCTATTTCTGCATTGGGTTAAAAGGCCTCTCATCTTTTCGCACCAGGGCTGAAATAGACAGCATTATTTTTCTTAAGTATGTAAAGTGTTAGGCTAAGCAGAATTCCTCTTCTTATTATGAGCTTGAGGAGGAAAGAGTTCAAAATTAAAATTTCACATTAACGAATGGCCAAAGCTTGCTAAACAATCAGAAAGACAAATAAAAATACCTGAGGCAAAAAGACCAAATGTATGCTGTCATTTTACTGAACCAACCTGACAATCTATGATCAAATAAAAACTTTACTCTTCTCCCGCTGATACTTCAAACTTGTGTGGGCAAGTACTTTTCATCACTGGGGTGAAGCTCTGAGTGAATCTCATAGTGTTCCCATCCATTTAAATCACAAGAGCAGTCTCATTTCAATAATTAAGCTGTCTGGTCCAGTGTAATAATAAAAACTTCAAATTGTTATCCACTTGGAGCATCTCCATCTATTCCAATTCAGTACTTCTCTGGGTCTGGAAGCCAGAGGTGGGTGAAGCAGTTGTCAGTTCAGTTCAGTTCAGTTGCTCAGTCATGTCTGACTCTTTGTGACCCCGTGGACTGCAGCACACCAGGCCTCCCTGTCCGTCACCAATTCCCAGAACTTGCTCAAACTCATGTCCACTGAGTAAATGATGCCATCCAACCATCTGTCATCCACTTCTCCTCCTGCCTTCCATCTTTCCCAGCATCAGGGTCTTTTCCAATGAGTCAGTTCTTCGCATCAGGTGGCCAGAATAAAGGAGTTTCAGCTTCAGCATCAGTCCTTCCAATGAATATTCAGGACTGATTTTCTTTAGGATGGGCTGGTTGAATCTGCTTGCAGTCCAAGGGACTCTTAAGAGTCTTCTCCAATATCATAGTTCAAAAGCGTCAATTCTTCAGCATTCAGCTTTGTTTATAGTCCAACTCTCACATCCATACATGACTACTAGAAAAACCATAGCTTTGACTAGACGGACCTTTGTTGGCAAAGTAATGTCTCTGCTTTTGAATATGCTGTCTCGGTTGATCATAACTTTTCTTCCAAGAAGCAAGCATCTTTTAATTTCATGGCTGCAGTCACCCTCTACAGTCATTTTGGAGCCCAAGAAAATAAAGAGGGGCTTGTTGTTGGCTTCTGCTTACCAACCCTTCCAGAAATGGTCCCAGGAGGGAGAGAGGATGAGGAGAGGCAGCTGGTACTGTTGCCGTCCTGCCCTTTAAACTTGGTGCTTCCTTTTACTCTCAGTGAGGTTTCTGGAGATTCTCTCACTGGGACTTTATGATGATGATTCATGGGGCAAAGAAATTCCTGTCCTTAGAGTGTCCTTCAAGCTGGTTCAGAAGCTGTCCTTCTTGCTGGTTCACTGGCCCATAGGACTCACTGTAGGCTTCTTGCTTTGTCCCTGCTCCTTTCCCTGCCTCTCTGTCTATTGTGAATCATGGCCTTTCCTACTAGTTCTGTTCTTCCCAGCCTCTAAGGAGCACATGTCAGAACATCTTCTTTAATCCCCTCTTTGCTAAATATGAAGGGAACCCCCTCTCCAGCATTCTCCACAGCACTCCAGCATTCCAGCAGTTCTTTGGAAGGATCTTTTTTCCCTCTCAAAACTTGGAGGCCTCCTCTCTTCATTCCTTAGCCGTTCCTTGATTTATATGATGAGCTAAATGTTGCAAAATGTTTTCAGGAATCTTCTCAGCAAATCCTTTACCAGTAGTTTAGTGCTTCACTTTATTATGAGGATATTTGGGGTTTTTTTCAAGTAGAGTTAATTTATAATGTTGTGTTAGTTTCTGGTGTACAGCAAAGTGACTGTACTTTTTAATATTCTTCCCCTCACCTAACCCCTGTGGTAACCATAACTTTGTTTTCTTTGATGGTGCTAGTGGTAAAGAACCCACCTGCAGTGCAGGAGAGGTAAAGAGACGCGGGTTTGATCCCTGTGTCAGGAAGATGCCCTGGAGGTGGGCACAGCAAGAAACTCCAGTGTTCTTGCCTGGAGAATCCCTTGGACAGAGGAGCCTGTTGGGTCACAGTCCATAGGGTCACAAAGAATGGGACACGACTGAAGCGACTTAGCATGCACAATCATAAATTTGTTTTCTTTGACTGTGAGTCTGTCTCTGCTTTGCAAATAAGTTCATTTATATCATATTTTAAATATCACATGTAAGTGATATCATATAATATTTGTCTTTCTCTTTCTGACTTATTTCACTTAGCATGATGATCTCTAGATCCATCCATGTTGCTGCAAATGACATTGTTTCATTCTTTTTATGACTAAGTAGTATTCCATTGTGTATATATAGCACATCTTTATCCACTCATCTGTTGATGGATATTTAGGTTGCTTGCATTTCTTGGCTCTTGTAAATAATGCTTCTATGAACATTGGGGTGCACGTATCTTTTCAAATAAGAGTTCTCCAGATATATACCCAGGAATGAGATTGCAAGAGTGTATGGTAGCTTTGTTTTCAGTTCTTTGAGGAACCTCCATACTGTTTGCCACAGTGGCTACGCCAGTTTGCATTCCCACCAAAGCATAGGAGGTTCCCTCCCTTTTCTCCACATTCAAGGTGAGGATGTGTGGCTCCTATATGGTCCCTTGTCCTCTGGGACCTCAGCTGATCCTGAGGCAGAAAGTGTTCCTTTTTAACATTCTGTTACATAAACCAATGGGTAAAAGGACTTTGACCAGGAGCAAAGGTTGAATAGAAAAATACGTCAGTATTTACAAACTGAATATGGAGTCTGAGTTCCCTGTGATCCCTCTCTTGTACTCACAGGGACCAACTGAGCGAGATGTCATACACCACAATGTGCATTAAGGAGTCACTCCGCTTGGCACCTCCAGCCGTGTCCATTTCCAGACAACTCAGCAAGCCCATTACCTTTCCAGATGGACGGTCTTTGCCTGCAGGTCTTTGCATTCTTTTCCTAAGCAGTTTCTAAAGATCACTGAATCCTGGGGACCACAGTGAAAAAGACCAGAGGGATTCTCAACTCTTGGAAGAGTCAAAAGACAAACTTCGGGATAGCTGGCTTAGGGTTGGGCACCTGCTAAGTTCTCAGTGGGTAATGCCTTGACCAGATGTGGGTTTCTGAGACTTTCCCAAAGGTATATAGTCATTTGAAGCAAAGCTATGAACAGAACCTATATCACCAGAATCCCAACTCAGGGTTTCTTCCATTATGGGATGTTGTTTCTAAGATAATCCTGGCTTGGCTGCATTTGACACCCAGCAAGACTTCATGGGAGATGAACACTTTTATCTTTATCTAGAAGACCCAAAGAGGGTCTTTGTCTTCATCATCATAGTAATATTACCCTAGTAAGTATGCAGCACTTAAAAGTTTACATAGAGCCTTCAAATAGATTATCTCATCTTTTTCATCTTGGAACACGCTCTTAGCAGATGCTTATATGTGTTTTGCAGTTTACAGAGCGCTTTCAGATAATTTTGGTGTAGCCAAAAACCCACTGGGGGATCCCAAAGTGCATTGAGCAGAGCTAGAACTTGCTCAGAGGTTCCATGTCTGGAGCCCAGTGCTTTTCAGAACAGCACAAGTACCTGAGCAGGGCAAGTGGGAGGCAGAGAGATCACATGAGATACGCTCCACTTAATCTGCTTCAGTGTTCAATTAACTCTTGCCCTTAGGAACAAGCCAACAGGATTGCTTGTATCAGTACCAACAGCCTGTCACTTACTGTCCCTTTGTTGACAGATCTAGAATTACTTTACCAAAATTATTTCTGATAACCCAATAATCCTCAAATTATCTCACCTCTTTTTTTCCTTTTTTGTTTTTTAAATTTTATTTATTTTTCTTCTGTCTTTTTTAAAATCCTCATACTACATGAACATTTGCCAAAATTCCCTACTTCCATGTATGACCTGCACCAACAGAAACTTGTCATTGGATCTGCAGAGTGGAAGTACAATTCTGTTCCTAAATGTACCTAAGCTGTTGTGTCTGGATACTTTATAGTCCATGAATAGATGCATAAACAATTTCTAGAGATAGTGGAAAACATAAACATAGGCTATCATTTTGACATGATACCAAGAGTGCCTTAAGATAGAATCAGGTATTAAATAGATCATTGATTTGAAAACTGAGGTGCCACCAGACCCCATCTTTTTATGGGTCCTTCACGGCTGGCATCAGCTACAGCCCACAGAACTCTGCCAGGAACTAAGTCTTTCCCTTCAAAAAGAAAAGTGTTACTGAAGAGCAGTATAAAAGGAGCTCACAACTTGCTCTTTTTTCTGCAATCTCTTTTATTTCCTTCCTTTCTCAGGAATGACTGTGGTTCTCAGTATCTGGGGTCTCCACCACAACCCCGCCGTCTGGGAAAACCCAGAGGTATGACTGTCCCACTCTCCAGATTTCCTTTCAATGCCTTTTATTGGTCAAACCCAACAGGAAACCCCGTGGGTCAGTTTGGAGCCCAGAGCAAGGTGGGAAAGGGAGGAGAAAGGATTTGAAGAGGCAAAAAGAAGGTTTGGAGCATACCTGAGTCTCTTGAAACTCTAAACACGTGTGCAGATACTTCCTTTTTTATACGCTGCTAGTTTCAAACCCGTTATGTGTAACGGCAAGTTGGACAACTGATCACGTAGGTCATCTTGGCTTGACTTCTAAGTAGATGCACTTGTACCTTCAAAGTGCAAATACTACCACCAGCCACGGTATTTCTGCTTTCCTCTTTCCTAGTCTGGGTAGCAGACTAATCACCTGGGAGACCAGACAAGGTCACCAGGTCTACAGTTGTGCTGTCCAGGGTGGTAGCCATTAACCACATGTGGTGTGGAGCACTTGAAATGTGGCTGGTTAGAACTGAGATGTGCTGGGAAAGTAAAATTTTGCAGCTGTAGTACAAAAAATAGGAAATATTTTCTTGAAGTAATTATGTATATGAATTCATGTTGGAATGATCATATTTTCTGTTAAATAAATTATATTAGAAAATTCATTACCCCTTGTAAAAATGTGGATACCAGAACATTTGAAATTACATATGTGGTGCATGGATATTTCTGTTGATCAGTGCTAATCAGTAGCTTCAGAAATGTGTTAATGGTGTTTTGGGGATGGTCGTGGGGTTACCCTCTCATTTCAGGTCTTTGACCCCTTGAGGTTCTCCCAGGAATGTAATAAAAGACACTCCCATGCTTACTTACCATTCTCATCTGGACCAAGGTGAGGACTATTTGAAGTTTTTAAAAACACATAAAAATGTTTACCTGGAAACAGCCTTCTCGCTTCAGCCCCCCAGCTCTATAAGTTCTTCTATGGAAACTTATCTTCTCACCTGACCATGAGGTAGATCTTAGTGCCTGTTTGAGCCACTGAAAGTGTCAATTAGTTTCACGAAGGGCAACACCGTTTGCTACGGCATCCTATACAGCCATGGCTCAGACGGCTAAACAGCAAGGCAAGCTGTTGCTCATGGGTTCAATGCAGGTTCACTCCCAATAAAGATGAGATGATTCTTTTTCAGAAAAACAATTTATTTCATCTTTTATTTCATCTTTATATTAGAATCTTAAATTGTAAGACACTTGATATATGCATCATGATGAGTCGATATACACTGTGAGAAGATTCCTTCCCATGTAGTTCATTAACATATTCTTCAGCTTACATACCTGTCCTTTTTTGTGTGTGAGAGGACATTTAAGTTCTTCTTTCTTAGCAAATTTCAGTTCTACAATACAGTGTATTACCAACTATGGTCATCATGTTTTATTATACATTAGAACTTCATGGCGGGTTGGGAGGGGGTGGAGGGAGGAACAATTCTGTGAGCAGCTCCAAGTGCCACCCTGTTTTGGAAGGGCATCAATTTGAACCTTCCAGCTCACATTCTTACAGGGAACAAGGTAAGTCCAAAGTCCAAAAGTTGGTATGGAATTTCATGTGCAAATGTATTGTTAACATCAGACTTGTTTTTCTAGTATCTTATTAAAGCATCAGAAGAAGTATCAGTTCTTCCAGTCTCTTTTTTCTTGGTGTCTGCAGGAACTGCATCGGGCAGAATTTTGCCATAGCTGAGATAAAGGTGATTGTTGCCTTGATTCTGCTCCGCTTCCAGATGAGAGTAGAGCCCACCAAGCCTGTTGTCTTCGTGCCCTACATTTTCATCAAACCCAAGAAGGGGATCTACTTGCACCTGAAGAAACTCCCCTAATGTTAGAGCCTAGGACATGATGATTTTATACATTTTGTTTTAAAGTTAAATTTCAGCTCAAGGTCCAGGAAAATAGAGAGTAATCAAAGTATGGTGACATAGGGTGTCACCTTGATATGTTTCTGTATGATTCAGAGATTTTCTCATCTTTTCTGTTTGATTCTGGTTATTACTAATGCCAAATATCAAGAATTTTCTAAGTGGCTTCCATATATTTTCTGCTGTTTTAAAATCTCTTTCAGAATTGCACTCATAATAGATGAATGTATGCTCACGGTAAAAGATTTACAACACTAGAAAAGCTATGGAGTAAGAAGTAAAAATCCCATTTCACATAGCCACACCTCCCTGCCCGATCCTACTGCTTTTCCTAAAAACAGAATAGCTTGGGATGCATTCTTTCAGACTTTTTCCTGTACATTTCATATATGCATATGTATGTACGTATTCTTGTCTATGGGATCATATCCGTATTGTTCTTCCTTTTTTCACTCAATAAAAATACATCTCATTTCTAATCATGACTTCATGAAATTCTGTAATGTGAATATACTATAATTTTTTTAGCTCTTTTCCTATTATTGGAGACATTACTTTTAGTTTTCAAAACATGCTTATTGGCCATTTATGTTTATCTTTGTTTTGTTCTCTGTAATGCATATGTCATCTATGTTTATTTTTCCATGAAGTTATCTTTTTCTTATTGATTCATGTAAGCTCTTTACATATTGTGGATAATAATCCTTGATTATAACTTTTCTTTGTAATTTCCCCCCATTCTTTTACTTTTTGAAAACTGTATTTATGGTGTCTTTTATCATACAGGACTTCTAAATTTTCACAAAGTAAGGTATGTAAACTTGTCTTTGTGGTCTGTGGGGTTTGAGTCTGGGATAAGAAGGCTTTTGTTTGGAATATTTTCAAGACATTCTATATAGTTTCCTGATGCTAACAACTCTTGTGAAGCCTGAACAGGAATTTCTTAATGATTTCAAGATTCACCACTTACTTGATGTGTAAGTGCCAAATATTTGATACATATTAGATACTCAGTGGATTAATATACATGGTCCCTGCCTTCATGGAGCTTCTAAAGTGGAAAATGGATACCAAATAGATAAATACAAATTGTATTAATACTGAGTGCCATGAAAGAAATGAGTGGTTGAGCTAGACAGTAATCCAGTGGAACTTACTTTTTTTCACTTAAGTATAGTTGATTTACAATGTGCCAATCTCTGCTATATCAGCTTTACACATATATACATTATTTTTAAAATTCTTTTCCCAGGTTTATCCCAGGAAAATGAAATGAAAGTCGCTCAGGCATGTCCAACTCTTTGTGACCCCGTGGACTTCTCCAGTCCATGGAATTCTTCAGGCAAGAATACTGGAGTGGGCAGCCTTTCCCTTCTCCAGGGGATCTTCCCAACCCAGGGGTTGAACCCAGGTCTCCTGCATTGCAAGCGGCTTCTTTAGCAGCCGAGCCACCATGGAAGACCAAGAATACTGGAGTGGGTAGCCTATCCCTTCTCCAGTGGATTTTTCCAACCCAGGAATTGAACCAGGGTCTCCCGCATCTTAGATGAATTCTTTACCAGCTGAGCTACCAGGGACGCCCCTTCAAGCTGTGTAGGGGTGTCATTAAGGGATGGCAGTTAGGTTATCCCAGGAGATTGGATATAATTCCCTGTGCTATACAGCAGGACCTTGTTGATCCATTCTAAATGTAGTAGCTTGCATCTACCCAACCCAAACTCTCAGTCCATCTCTCTCCCCCTCCCTTCCCCTTGGCAACCACAAGTCTGGTTTCTCTGTCTGTGAGTCTGTTTCTGTGTAGTAGACAGGTTCATTTGTGCCATATATTAGTTTCCACAGTAAGTGATGTCATATGGTATTTGCTTTTAAGGGGAATTTACTTTAGATGGGGTTGTCTAGAACATCTTCTTTGAGAAGGTGACAAACAAGATGAAACCTGAAGGATGGTAATGGAAGTTAGCCCTCCTTTTCCTCAAGTGCCTCATAGCAGCAAAATTATGGCAAGTAGATGGACAGTTTAAATAGCCCTTAAACATGATCCCTGCCAAGTAAAAGCAAACTAGTATTCTTGACAATATGGGTAGACAGTAAATGGAAAGAAAGCACTGATCACATCAGTAATAACCCACTCTAACAAGAAGGTCCCCAAATAGAGGGACCTAAACCAGATAGAAATTTCTTTCTTTCTCACATTAAAATCTCAGGGAGGCAAGTGGTCAGAGTTGGTAGCATGGTTTGCTTTACAAGACCATCAAGGCATCCAGGCTCCTTCAGTCTTTTGTTCTCCATCTTCAACACATGGCTTTCAGTTAATGATCTGAGATAGTTACCAGCTCCCACCACCGCATCTGCCTTTGAGCAAGTGAGAGAACATAAGAGGGAATGGGAAGGTATGCACCTTTCTTTATGAAAACATTAGCTGGAAATTGTATACATCCCTTCTACTCACAGCTCTGCCTATAACCGACTTCCTCCTTTAGCTGAAAAGGAGACTAGGAAATGTGGTCTTTCACTGGGACCATGTTCTCAGCTAAAACTATTGATATTTCTGTAAGAGTGGAGAAAAGATGTTGAAGGGACACTGAGTCATCTCGTCCACAAATAGCCTACTGATGTTTTTAAAATAGAAACTGTATCAGGGATAGTGCTGAGACCGTGAAGGGTGTCATAGCATTTAGAGTCTAGTAATTAAAGGTCACCATTCAGCAGGCCATACTGGTAAATCTATAAGTATTCAGTCTCAAGTCAGGAGTAGGTGATGTGGGCAAGTATCTTGAAGGAGTCACATAAACCTGACCAAAATGCCATCACTCTCTCTTTTGTCCCCCCAACTGGGAGATGGCACACAAGCAAAAAACAATGTTCAACTTCTTAAACACTAATCTTAAAGTTTTTCTGTAAAGGACAGTACACCCAACAGAGTTAGTTGTAAATCATATCAAGTGTCATGTTTTTATTCTTTACCTTTTGTGCATCACTGATCACTTTACAAATTTGAAGAAAACAGCAAATCTTCCCCCAGAAATACAGACATTTTCTAAGCGCCAGTAAAAGAGCTTGTCTATGATCTTGTGACACTAGTGGGCTCCCTGAGCCCGTTTCTGGAACCTATTGAGAGCCATTCCTTTGCCCTAATATCTTGGAGAACCTTAGCAGATGGATATGTCTAGTAGTGGAGGTACCCCATGTTCAGGAGGCAAGTCATTTCATCCTTAGGCAGTTTGAGAATACTGAACAAAAAAACAACTTCTGCCTTTGTAAAACTCACCCATTGGTACAACTCAAAATTTCTTTAACAATATATAGATTTGATGGATAGCTACATGTAAAAGGATGAAACTAGATAACTTTTCTCACACCATATACTCAAAAAAATAAAATGAATTAAACACTTAAAAGGAAGACTAGAAGCCATAAAATTCCTAGAAGAACACTATAGGCAGTGAGCTTTTTGTCATGGGTCTTAGCAATAATTTTCTGGATCTGTCTCTTTATGTAAAGGAAAAAGGAGCCAAATAAATAAATGAGACTGCATCAAACTAAAAAGCTTTTGCACAGGGAAGAAAACTATCAACAAAATGAAAAGCATACTGAATGAAGATTCAGATATGTCTGCTGCTGCTGCTGCTGCTAAGTCGCTTCAGTCGTGTCCGACTCTGTGCGACCCCATAGACAGCAGCCCACCAGGCTCCTCTATCCATGGGATTTTCCAGACAAGAGTACTAGAGTGGGGTGCCATTGCCTTCTTCGAATGATATGTCTACTAAGGGGTTAATATCCACAATCTATAAAGAACTCATCAGTTCAGTTCTGTTCAGTCGCTCAGTCGTGTCCGACTCTTTGCAACCCCATGAATCACAGCATGCCAGGCCTGCCTGTCCATCACCAACTCCCAGAGTTCACCCAGACTCACATCCATTGAGTCAGTGATGCCATCCAGCCATCTCACCCTTTGTCATCCCCTTCTCCTCCTGCCCCATATATTAAAAAATCCAATTTAAAAATGGGCCAAGGACCTGAATAGGCATTCTTCCAAAGAAGACATACAGAGGACCTACAGACAGATGAAAAGATGCTCAATGTCACAAATCATTGTTGTTCGGTCACTCAGTTATGTCCGACTGTTTGGAGCCCCATGGACTGCGCACGCCAGGCTTCTCTGTCCTTTACTATCTCCCAAAGTTTGCTCAGATTCATGTCCATTGAGTTGGTGATGCCATCCAATCATCTCGTCCTCTGTCATCCCCTTCTCCTCCTGTCTTCAATCTTTCCCAACATCAGGGTCTTTTCCAACGAGTCGGCTCTTGAAGTCAGAATCTTAGCTCACCTACTTTTCCTCCTGTTTACTCAGGAATGCCTTTGTTTCTCAATATTTGGTCTCTTCACCACAACCCTGCTGAATGGGAAGACCCTCAGGTATGACAGTCCCAAACTCCACCCAGTGGCATCTGAGATAGTCAACAAGGATAGGAGGGAACAGAAGATATTCACAGTAGAGGGCGTGGTTAGAACAATCATCCATAGATTAGGAAAGAGAAAACAGAACAAAATTCCTGTGTTTTTAAAAGAAAAATACTTTGGGACTTCCCTGGTGGTCCAATGGCTAAGACTCTGCACTCTCAAGGCAGGGCCCCCAGGTTCCATCCCTGGTCAGGAAACTAGATCCCACATGCCACAATTAAGAGTTCATATGAATGAACTCCCGGAGTTGGTGATGGACAGGGAGGCATGGCGTGCTGCGATTCATGGGGTCGCAAAGAGTCGGACACGACTGAGCGACTGAACTGAACTGAACTGATGCCTCAATTAAAGATTCTGCATGCTGCAAACAAAGACAGAAGATGCCATGTACCATAGCTAAGACTCAGGGCAGCCAAGTAGATAAATAAATATTTAAAAATAAAGAAAAGAAAAATATTTCCCATTTGTAAAGTTTCCAGTGTTCCATGACGATTCCTCATCAACAGAAACACATCACATCCTTTTGGGAAGTAAAAGGTATGTGATTAGTTGACTGACACAATGTCGTTTAACCACCTTGCACCCCACTTTCATTTATTCATAAAGTCAAGCTAGTCATTGAGTTGTGATATAGACCACAAACAATTTGTTACTGGAAATCATTAAAGTAGCAAAATATAAAGTCTTTGCCTTGTAAAACATTAGCGCATATTTGAGTTTAGACCTTCAAAAATCCCACTCTCATTTACATTTAAAGTTAACCTGAATGAGGGTGAGAAGGAAAGGAGAGACCTACAGGGTCTGGGAGAGAAAGAGCATGATCCTTGGCTGTGAACCAGTGTTCAGAGCCATCACACAGTCTAAATCCAGGCCGTGCTCATCCACACCTCCCACAGAGATGGGGAGGTGGAGGGGCCAGGATCTGAATGACTTGAGTATTTGAATTGCCACCTCTTGACATTTGCACAGGGATTCCCAGATGGCTCAGTGGTTAGGAAGCCACCTGCCAATGCAGGAGACACGGGTTCAATCCCTGGGTCGGGAAAATCCCCTGGCGGAGGGCATGGCAACTCACTCCAGTATTCTTGCTGGGAAAATCCCATGGACAGAGGAGTCTGACAGGCTACAGTCTGTGACAGTCAGTCACAGAGAGTCTGACACAACTGAGCACACACACACGAACTTTATACAAGTCACTAGCTCAGTCTATTGGGAACCAAGACAAAAGAAAAGAGTAATAAATAATTTGATTCCTTGTCAATTTGTATATGACAAAGGCAGTTATTTACTGTGAAGGGATAATCAGTTCAGTTCAGTCACTCAATCATGTCCGGCTTTTTGCAACCCCATGGACTGAGCACACCAGGCCTCCCTGTCTATCACCAACTCCCGGAGTTTGCTCAAAATCATGTCCATCGAGTCAGTGATGCCATCCAACCCTCTCATCCTCTGTCGGCCCCTTCTCCTCCTGCCTTCAATCTTTCCCAGCATCAGGAGGCTTTTTTAATGAGTCAGTTCTTCGCATCAGGTGGCCAAAGTATTGGAATTTCAGCTTCAGCATCAGTCCTTCCAGTGAATATTCAGGACTGATCTCCTTTAGGATGGACTGGTTGGATCTCTTTGCAGTCCAAGGGACTCTCAAGAGTCACCGTTCAAAAGCATCAATTCTTCAGTGCTCAGCTTTCTTGATAGTCCAACTCTTACATCCATATATGACTACTAGAAAAACCATGTGTTGTACTCAGTCACTCAGTCGTGTGACCCCATGGACTGTAGCCTGCCAGGCTCCTCTGTTCATGGGGATTCTCCAGGCAAGAAAACTGGAGTGGATTGCCAATTCTTCTCCAGGGAATCTTCCCAACCCAGGGATAGAACCCAGGTCTCCCAAATTGCAGGCAGATTCTTTACCAGCTGAGCAACCAGGGAAAAACCATAGCCTTGACTAGACGGACCTTTGCTGGCAAAATAATGTCTCTGCATATATGCTGTCCAGGTTGGTCATAGGTTTTCTTCCAAGGAGCAAGCATCTTTTAATTTCATGGCTGCAGTCACCATCTGCAGTGATTTTGGAGCCCAAAAGAATAAAGTCAGCCACTATTTCCCCATCTATTTGCCATGAAGTGATGGGAACAGATGCCATGATCTTAGTGTTCTGAATGTTGAGCTTTAAGCCAACTTTTTCACTCTCCTCTTTCACTTTCATCAAGAGGCTCTTTAGTTCCTCTTTGCTTTCTGCCATAAGGGTGGTGTCATCTGCATATCTGAGGCTATTGATATTTCTCCCTGCAATCTTGATTCCAGCTTGTGCTTCCTCCAGCCCAGTGTTTCTCATGATGTACTCTGTATATTAGTTAAATAAGCACGGTGACAATATACAGCCTTGATGTACTCCTTTCCTGATTTGGAACCAATCTGTTGTTCCATATCCAGCAAGGATCAAACCAGGATCTCCCACATTGCAGGCAGACAGTTTACTGTCTGAGCCACCAGGGAAGCCCTGAAGGGAAAATTAGTATTAGTATTAGTCGCTCAGTCATGCCTGACTCTTTATGACCCCATGGACTGCAGCCCACCAGGCTCCACTGTCCATGAGATTTTCCAGGCAAGGATACTGGAGTGGGTTGCCATTTCCTTCTCCAGGGGATCTTCCCAACCCAGGGTTTGAACCCGGGTCTCCTCACTGCAGGCAGATCCTTTACTGACTGAGCTACAAGGTAGTCCTTGAAGGGAAAATAGTGAAGTCAATAGATTTGGCTAAGTCGGATTGTATTTTAATTGTCCTAATGATTCATAAAGGAGATCAGCCCTGGGATTTCTTTGGAAGGAATGATGCTAAAGCTGAAACTCCAGTACTTTGGCCACCTCATGCGAAGAGTTGACTCATTGGAAAAGAGTCTGATGCTGGGAGGGATTGGGGGCAGGAGGAGAAGGGGGCGACAGAGGATGAGATGGCTAGATGGCATCACTGACTCGGTGGACCTGAGTCTGGGTGAACTCTGGGAGTTGGTGATGGACAGGGAGGCCTGGCGTGCTGCAATTCATGGAGTCACGAAGAGTCGGACATGACTGAGCGACTGAACTGAATTGAACTGAATGATTCATGGTTGCTTTTTATCCTAGGGACATATTAGATCTGCTCCTAGATTGTACAGTCTCTGCTTGCTCCAGATGTGTTTTCAATGGCAGGCCTTTAGGAGCATCAGGTCAGTTCAGTTCAGTCACTCAGTCGTGTCTGACTCTTTGTGACCCCATGAATCACAGCACTCCAGGCCTCCTTGTCCATCACCAACTCCTGGAGTTCACCCAAACTCATGTCTATCTAGTCAGTGATGCCATCCAGTCATCTCATCCTCTCTTGTCCCCTTATCCTCCTGCCCCCAATCCCTCCCAGCATCAGAGTCTTTTCCAATGAGTCAACTCTTCGCATGAGGTGGCCAAGGACTGGAGTTTCAGCTTTAGCATCATTCCTTCCAAAGAATACCCAGGACTGATCTCCTTTAGAATGGACTGGTTGGATCTCCTTGCAGTCCAAGGGACTCTCAAGAGTCTTCTCCAACACCACAGTTCAAGAGCGTTAATTCTTCTGCGCTCAGCTTTCTTCACAGTCCAACTCTCACATCCATACGTGACCACAGGAAAAACCATAGCCTTGACTAGACGGACCTTTGTTGGCAAAGTAATGTCTCTGCTTTTTAATATGCTGTCTAGGTTGGTCATAACTTTCCTTCCAAGGAGTAAGCGTCTTTTAATTTCATGGCTGCAGTCACCATCTGCAGTGATTTTGGAGCCCAAAAAAATAAAGTCTGACACTGTTTTCAATGTTTCCCCATCTATTTCCCATGAAAGGATGGGACCAGATGCCATGATCTTCGTTTTCTGAATGTTGAGCTTTAAGCCAACTTTTTCACTCTGCTCTTTCACTTTCATCAAGAGGCTCTTTAGTTCCTCTTTGCTTTCTGCCATAAGGGTGGTATCATCTGCATATCTGAGGTTATTGTTATCTCTCCCTGCAATCTTGATTCCAGCTTGTGCTTCCTCCAGCCCAGCATTTCTTATGATGTACTCTGCATGTAAGTTAAATAAGCAGGGTGACAATATACAGCCTTGATGTACTCCTTTTCCTATTTGGAACCAGTCTGTTGTTCCATGTCCAGTTCTAACTGTTGCTTCCTGACCTACATATAGGTTTCTCAAGAGGCAGGTCAGGTGGCCTGGTATTCCCATCTCTTTCAGAATTTTCCACAGTTTATTGTGATCCACAGGCTAGGCTTGTAGTACCCAGCCTTTGTCAGTTCCTAGCGTTAGCTTTAGGAATTGCATTCATGATATGTGTAGAGTTTGTGCGTGAGGGGAGTGGAGGACCTTCATTCTCATTACAGATCTTTACCCCTTGAGATTCTCCAAGGAAAATTGTGAAAAAAAGACCCCCCTATGCCTTCCTACCATTCTCAGCTGGATCAAGGTAAAGACTCAAGCTGGTAAACAGGATGAAAGTGTACTATAGTGCTTGCTTGACAAAATTCACTCACTGTAGGCCCACAGCTCACTGGCACTGCATGAGTGCCACGTCCCTACCACGTACCTGGCTTGTCTTCTTTTATGGCCAGGGAGTTCAGACGAGCCCCCAAAGAGATCAGTTAATTTCATGAAAGACAGCTCTGTTCCTTGGCAAGTGGGCATGTCCTGATGCCAGCCATCTCCACCCCAGACAAGGCAACATTGGCAGCACCCAGGCACAATCTAAATTCCTGTTCTAAGTTCCTAATGTCCCTTTCCCATAGTAGCTGCTCAGTCATGTCCGAATCTTTGTGACCCCATGGACTGTAGCTCATCAGGCTCTTTAGTCCGTGGAATTCTCCAGGCAAGAATACTGGAATGGGTTGCCATGCCCTTGTCCAGGGGATCTTCCTGACTCGGGATTGAACTTGGGTCTCCTGCATTGCGGGCAGATTCTTTACCATCTGAGCCACCAGGGAAGCTCCAATATGGTATAAGAAAAACCTGCTTTACCAAACACAGTATAATCCATGGAGTATACCAGGTTTAATATTCTCATGCTCTTTACTGCAAATTCAAGGCTAGGGTAAATTGTCATGGCAACAAAGAGCAGAATTGTGAATGTAAAACATTACATGTTCCATATTTTACTTATTAAAAACCTTCTTGTGTCTCTGTCAAAAAAAAAGAATTCTCATGCTCAACTGCACAGATTTCTAAATGAATAATAGTAAAACTAGTGTTTCTTCTCCATAATTTGGAAAAATTTTCTAGTTCTATGGATCCTGCAGAATCAATTGTTGATACAATTCACTATCACTTAGTCTTGACACAAAGGAACTCTATGGTCCCATTATATTTAAAACCTTTTCTGAATTCTATCACAAACTTGGTTTGGTTTAGAATATGGATTTTGTTTCCCTGGAAAAGGTGTCATATATAAAAAGATTGTCTCATGTTTCTAATAATATACAGATTTATCAGGTATTACTTTTCCTCCCTGGTGTCCCCAGGAACTGCATTAGGCAGCATTTTGCCATGGCTAAATGCAAAATGACCCTGGCCCTGACTCTGCTCCACTTCGAGCTAACTCTAGACTGCTACAAGCCTCCCATACTCATGTGCCAAATTATCCTAAAATCTAAGGATGGAATCCATGTGTTCCTAAAGAAAGTTTGCTAATTTTAAGTCTCCTCATATAATGATTAATGAAGGAATTTTATTACCAGAGGAAGAATATGAAGATAAATATAATGCCAAAATATATCTATATGGTTTGGGGATAAATTATGTAATTTAGGATACTTCTGATTGGTTTTAACAACTATTAGAAATAATTCTGATATCTTCCTGGATCATATAGGTTTCATTTTGGTGTAACCCACAAAAAAATACATCAAAAACTCAAACTGACTTCAACTGCAAAAAAAAATTATTGGCTCATGTAACTAATCGTAGTGTGGCTTTCAAGCACAGTTTGATCTAGGGTCCAATTCAACCTCTAGATTACTTTCATCTCTGCATATCTCTGCATGACAGCTTTGTCCTCAGCTATCTTCCCTTATGATTAACAGAAAGTAACTGCATCATCTTATAGTCTCTTATTACACTGTCTAGGGAATGGGTAAATTGATAAGGGTATATAAAAACCTTAGATATTTACAAGGAATTCTGAATATAGATAACCCTGTATCTGAGTTTCCATTTGGAATATTATAGGATACCATACCCTGTAGAACTCTTGCTTAACATGGAGTGAGGCAGTTATTGGATATTTAGGCAGAGATAGGGTCTACAGAGAACAACCTAATCCCCATGCCTGAGGGTGCCATCGCAGATACGGAAATTCCAGCATATCTTCAGTGGGATACATACAATTTTTAAGACAGCCAGTGTACAGGAAAAGGAATTGTAAATATGGACACAAATCCTGGTGATGGATGCTCCTGATGTGATGGTTGGATAAAATGTAGCCCAGGCAGTCCTCAGGAAATAAATGGTAGCTAAACTTAAGGCAGGACAGGATGAGTTCTAGAATCCCAGGCACTTGACTTCCAACCAGTGATCTCTCCATTTGAGCCACCCGCACATCTCTCAGGGATCCTATCAGTGGTCACTACGCTCGGACCTCGGCCTGGGCAGATTCCCCTCTACACACAGGAAAAGGGATTGCTGGTGGCATTAAGCATCCCAAGGATTGTGTGTGAGTGCTGCCATTTGGTGGCTTTTCAAGATATTGCCAGCAATAAGGAGAAAGGATAAAGGACAGAACAGACATTTGGCAAAAAACAAAGTATTATACTTTCTTTTCGAACAATTTTTAAGTGTTTGGCACCAAGGCAAACTGGAATCTTCCCCCACCCACGCTGCTTACAGTGAACTGATTAAGTATAAATGGCTTCAACTGTTAAAGAAATCACTGGTGAGCATGTACTTTACAAGAGCCTCAAAAATGCTTATATTCTTTCATGGAGTCATCCCATCCTGGGAGTTTGTCCTAAGGAAGGACCATTGTTTTCAGGGTTTTTATGGGAGAGGCACAATGACTAAGGTCATCCAAACAGAGGCAGTGTCCCACCCCAGCCAGAGCTGGGACATCAGGAACCAGAGTGAAGAAGACAAGGCCCAGGAGGGCCTCATTCAGGAGGATAGTGGGGCTTTCAGGGACAGGGAGGCTGAACCTGTGCTTTCCAGGCAAATGGGAGCCCACTGGACTCAGCTGAACCATCAACTAAGCCTCGGCCCACCCAGCCCAGCCAGCTTGCAGACTAACTCCAGACCATACTTGATAAAAAAGGACCTTTAGGAAGAGGTAAACTCATTTCTAATACCCTCAACTGGGATGGGGGACAGGAGTAAGCACAAGTGGGTAATAGCTGGTGGGCAATGACAATGCTCCATGGTTGGCAGGCAGGTGTCTGGGCAAGGTGGCCCTGGGTCTACACCATGTCAGATCTTACTAAGGCTTTGCACTGGGCTGTCTCCACATGTATGTTGTTGAGCCTCTTTGATGTCCATTTAAGGAAAAAAAAAAAAAAAAAAACTTGAGAAGTAAATTGATTTGCCCAAGATCATGCAAATTATTTAAGTGGCTGAGCTGGGACTGGCTGACACGTATTCATTCATCTGACAAACACAGCTCTTCTTCTATGCAGGGACTCTGCCCAGAGACCTGGAGATGTCATGCCCTCCAGGAGCTCGCAGACAGAAAACAATCCACTTGGTGAGTTTGGAGTGGGAAAGATGTATCAGAAAGCGTTCCTGAAGTTGCTGAGGCTGGCAGAAGGGAAAACATAAGCCCAGAACATAAACAAATAGGCAGTGAGATGTGAAGCACTGTGGTAGGGAAGGAAGGAAAGCTTGGAGCAGTTAAGTAGCAGAGCGCCTGCAGTGTGCCATCTCGTGGCTAATTAAGACGTTGCAGGCAAAAGAGGAAAAGAAAGACGTCTGTTGCTAACACTAAGTATTTATTTACTCTACGCTTCCTGTACATACATTAACACATTTACTCTTCACTGCAACCCAATAAGATGGGCATCATTTTACCCTTAATTTTCATATTCAGAGGCTGACGCACCTATGTTACTAATTTGCCCAACATCATGCTAATATAAAATTGGCAGGGCAGGATTTGCCCAGGGAAGTCTGGCTTCAAGTCCAGGGCCCCTCCTGGAGGAGGGAGGCTCACCTCACAGATGTAAAGGGCTGGGTCCCGCTTGACTCTGTGTTTGGGAAAGGTCTCTCGAGTGACCATGTGTGGAGGATAGTTTGAGCATGAAGCAAGAATGAGAATAAGGAGGACAGAGGGTTGCTGCAAACATCCATGCAAGCTGCAGACCTGAAGCAGGGGAGGTAGGGTGGGGTGAGGGAGGGGGATTTGGGGCCATCCACCTCTGGCCTGGGTGGATGACTGGTGGTGCCCCTAGCAGCACAGGGGGCTCAGATGAGTCAGAGATCCAGAATTCCATCTTGGTCTGAGGTTCCTGCAGAGTTGTGCAGGGGGTAACTGGGTCCTAGAGGGGATGGAGCTGAAGATGCTGATTCAGAAGCTGATACTTCATGGGAAGGAATGTAAATAAACGGAGGGGATAAGATCCTTATGACATTCATTCAACCACCATTGACCGGGGACCTCCCATTATTCCGGACCTATGCTGGACACTCGGACATCATGACAAACAAGGCAGCTGTGGTCTCTGCCTCACAGAGATCAGCTGTCTTGTTCAGAGAGCACCACCATGACCAACGTGAGGCTGTGAGTCCATGGGCCTGTGTGAGCCTGGGGTGCTGAGGGTTCACCAGGGTGGTCAGAAAGAACTCCCCAGAGAAAACGGCCATCATCCTATTGTGCTGAGAGCAGAAGCATCAGACAGGCCACTGTATCTTGCAACAAGAAGACAGGATTCTGGTGCTCCTAGTGAGAGCAGATTCGGCAGAGGACTGGAGGTGGAAGATGTGGAGGTGCGAGCAGGCAGGATGAAGGCAGAAGTAGCCACTACCAAGCATCCGCTTAGTTACTAAGGGGACCGCTCTCCAGTTCCCAGATGCCTCTTTCTAAAGGACTGCGAATGCTACAGTGACAAACACTTTATTTTCCTCTTCATCTTCCCATTTCTCTCTCTCTCTCACACACACACACACACATACAAGCACACACGGAACTCTACATTGAAGTAGAATTAACAATAGATTTAAAGTCAAAAGAGCAGGGTCCAGTGCCACTTCCAGACTGCGTGACCTTAAGCAATTTACCTCCCTTTCTGAGTCTACATTTTTTCCTCAAGAAAATAGGATCAGAAAAAATCTCCAATCAGAAATCATCCTACACACCACAAAACAGCTGTTAGCTTCAGCGTGCGAACCATCACCACCACCATCACTGCCTTTGGGTTGGAGGGAAGGCCCTTCCCAGTCTTTTGTTGCAACTTGTTAGCTCTTGGCACCTGGAAGATTCTTCCATCAGCTTCTTCCCATCCCTCTCTCTCCTTTTCCTCCCTGCTCGCTGGAGCTCACTCTCCTCCTCCACCCGTCCTCCACTTCACCAGCACCCATCCTCATCACCACCCCCATCCCACACCCCAAGCTCACAGCCTGAACTGGTCAGGAGCCCAGTTACTCATTTGCAAAGTCCACATACAGAACAGTACCAGCCTCAGCAATGCAGAACAAACCAGCCCCATTATGCTGGCTCCTCCAGAGGTCCAGGGGGACAGCTGGGCCCAGCACATTCTGTTCCAACCAGCCATGCAGAGCCTCTAGCTTGCCTCTCAACCTGACTTGTCACATGACACTGGGCAGGGGCCATCCCTTCCTTGGGCTGCAGATTCCACCGTGCAATATTATTAATACTAAACTGAACTAAATGACTTGAAGGATTTTGCTAGCTCTGACACAGAGTGGTCCTGCATCCAACCGAGTTCATCCTGTAATAATAATAATAATAAGACAAAAGCTAACATTTGTTGTGTGCACTAACTGTACACTTGACACTATTCTGTGTATTATGTACACCACTTTTTTGAGTCTTCACAACACCTCTTATTAAATGGACACCACGTACTCCCCCCAGTTTACAGATGAGTAACCTGGAGCTTTGTTGACTGATTTGTCCAACACAGTATTAGTGTCATATCGGTTTTGTGTCCAGGCTGCCTGGCCCAGACCTGTCCTCTTAACCTCCCAGTGGGCATCCAACTGGAAAGCAAAAGCTCTGATTGAACTAGAAATTGCTCAACTGCACTTCAGACCTGCCCTATACACCCAAATGCCCCCTAGTCCTCTCCCTGTAGACATCCCACCAGCTCCCAACCACTTGTCCAAATGCATCCTCATCCCACACACTCCTTCTTGTCCCCTGGCACCTGTCACTCTCGGGGCCACCCACTACCCAGTGCCTTCGTGAGAAGCAGGAAAAGGCGCCCAGGTTGCAGGTAGAGGCACAGTTCACACAACCCCATCAGTGTTCCCCAAGAGGTTCCACCATCTTCCAGCCTGCTCAGGATGATACTGAGACTCGTCCCTGAACTTTCTTTCTCTCTCTCTCATCAAGCTCTCTATTCTTCTTCCCCACTGGGCCAGGGTCTCTAGGGAGCAGGGCACCACCAACATTATCATTCCTTAATCTCTGGAATAATGACTCAAGACAGAGGCCATGGGGCTCTTGGACCGTTTCTGAGAGAAAGGGAGGTGTGTCATGAGGACCGGATGCTAAGTCCCCCAGAGCCTGGCCCTACCAGTAGTACTCAGAACCTGAAGTTTTCACGGAGCTGGCCTCTAGGGACACAAAGAGGGGGCGCTGGAGGCCCGGCTGCCCTGGAAACCTGCAGTGCAAGGTGCTGCACAACCTATGAGGTCCCCCGGGCCCAGCCTTAGGAAGGTCTTTGGTCCCAGTGCTTAAGGGGGAAGAGCCCCCTGCAGGTACAGTTCAAAGGCTCTACTGAATCCACCCTTCTCATTGAGTGTGCAGCCACCAGGGGGCAGCTGAGGCTGCAGGCAGACGTGGGCGGGGAGGGGGAGAACAACCCCTCCCCACCAACTGAAGACCAGATGGAGCATCGGTGATCACTGACCCCAGGACCTTCAGCCAGAGAGAGCTTGAGAGAGGGTGTGCAGGTCCTGTGTATGTCTGTACCTATGTGGGGTGGATGATATGGACTAGGATTTAGTCTCTCCCTCTGGGTCTCTTCACCACCCCCTGGGGCTTCCCTTTCCTGGGCCCAACTGTGGGTGCTGGTGACTCAGAGAGGAAAGTCACCCCCTGCCTGCCCTTGAGGAGCTCCCAGACCTGACGCTGGAGCTGCACACAGACAAGGGAACAGGCAACACAGGGCAGTGAGCGCAGAGATGCTGGTGTGGCCCAGAGGAAGCCCTTAGCCCAGGGGTCAGGATGAGCTTCCCAGAAGTGACTGCTAAGCCGAGCTTAGGGGGTCTTCTGGCGAGTTTCAGGTACAATGATAACACATACATTATCTCTGCTTCCTCCCAGTAACCCCTCCGGGAAGTCATGACAGAAGCAGTTTTACTGGCAAGTGAAAAGAACGTCCAGAAGCCCAGGTGGTTCCACAAGCAGTGAGGAGAAGAGCTGGACTTTCAACTAGAGTCTGCATGGTTCTTAAGCCCCAGTCTCGGCCACTGTGTGGACTGCTGGGGTCTGAAAACTGAAAGGAGACCGAAGCTCGGGGCTCCAGGCCCGCGGACCAGATCTGAAGGGGAGCCAAATGTCTCCCATCTTCATCCCAGAGCAAGTTCCACCGGTTCCAGGCACCTGACTCACCTGGGAGCTTGGCCTAAGGAGATAGGGTAGGATAAGGAGAAAGACAGCCCATCACAGACACTGGACACCTCCCATCTCCCCTGCTCCTCTACCCTGGGCTAGGGGAGGAGACTCTGCCTGGCAGACGTTCCCCTGTGATATTAGGCTCCCTGAAATACAATAAGAGTGCAGTGTTTCTGCTCATGTCACTCTGAGCATGAGGGAAGTCATCTGGAAAATTATTCCAAGCCCCTGCCACTCTATCTTAATAACACTCAAGCTAGGACTCTGCACCTTTTTTTCAAAACCAACTCCAGGCTGGAAGTTCTTCTTCAAGTCTAACTGAAGTAAACTGTGCTGCAACCTACTTTCAACTCTGCAGTTGCTGGGTGGGGCTTTTAGCGTAATTCGGGTGTAGCCTACAATGTAACCCTGTGAAATCCACACGTTGTAGGTAGAGGAAGAATAGGAAAGGTGCCAGCCGTGTTCCAGAAAGCTGGAGGAGCAAGAATGTCTTCTGGGAGTAATAGAACCTCTGGGTCCTGGAGCCAGGGCCTGAGCAGCCTTCGCCTTCTGCCCAGAGAGCAGGCGGAGAGATCCGCAGGAGGTCAAGCAGCACAAAAAGTGAGACTTGGGTGAGGGCACCGGACTTCGCCCTGCCTCGAGGGGCATCAGTGCAGCGCAGGCACGTGGGAGAGCTGGAGAGAAGGCAGGGGGAGAGCCAGCTGGAGAAAGAGGGCGGATGAGAGGTGAGAGAGAAGGCGTGAACAGTGAGTTCAGGTGGAGGAAGGAGAAGGAAGACACGCGACCGATACAAGAAGATGGAAGTAAAAACTGCACTCCGAAAGAGACTAGCGCACACACACGGAGATGAGTAAAGGCTGGGAGAGCCAAAGAGAAAACGGGCTTGGGACGGGCAGGTCCGGCCTGGGGAGAAGCGGGTGGGGAGGGAGCAGGAAGGCGTTGAAGGAGCATCCTCCCCTTTGTCTGTCAATCAAGGCAGAATCCCCTTCCCGCAGGGCCGGAGGGGCGGAGAGCTTCCCCCACGTCCCCTGACGCCCTGCGCCAGCCCAGAGGCTCCCTCTCCCAGGCCCTCCGAGCGATGCCCCCTGGGGACTGGCTGTGCAGCCCCGATAGATGGTGGGGGGCCCAGCTGGTGCGTTATCAGCCTCCTCCAGGAGCCAGCCTGAGCCACTCAGCGGCTGCCAGGCTGCGATTAGGCCCCCGGAGGGTCATTAAGCACCGCCCTGGCCCGGACCCAGCCTCCTTTCCCTCCTTCCTCTGGCCAGACTGGCAGGTGGGAACTAGCGATAAGGACTGGGGGCTCCGGCAGTTCTGGGGCCGGCATCTCCATGCCCTCTGCCCCCTGTCAGGACAGGAACATGGGGTTGTGGGGAAGGTCAACGCCAGCTCAGCCCCACAAGGACCCCGGGATGGCGTTCCCACCATCTTGGCCCGGCTGGTGGGGAGGGAGCTAAGGAGGCTCCTGGAAAGGCCTGGGGGTGTGGGGGCTAGGGGGAATCTGACCCCCTACTCACCCACCGGGCCACCCCAGCCCAGCCCACCACGGCCCCCACCTTCAGCACCAGGACAGGACGGCAGCTGCCACAGCCCCTGCTGGTAAACTGTGAGGGGCTGGAGGGGAAACAGGGGGATGGCATCTCTGCCTTCAGACCTGGCAGGCCAGTGAGGAGTCAGACTGGGAACTGCCTCCCCCCAACCCCCGACACCACGAGACAACACGGGCCTGAGGTGAGACAACAGGGGGCTGAGGTGGGAGAGGACGTATCTTCATACAAGGAGGATCAGACCCAAGCAGCCAAAGGCTGGGCTAGCTGGTCCCTTGACTCTATCCTCTGGTCTAATCAAGGAAGACTTCCTGGAGGAAGAGGTACCTAGGCAGGGTCAAGGAGAAGGAATGTGCAGAGTTTACACAGGCCGAGTGGGGTGAAAAGGCATCCTCCCATGTGTGCAAAAGCTGAGAGTGGGAATCACGGGCGCTCCAGCCACAAGTCACTGAGTTGAAGCCCAGAGATGGGAGGCGAGTCACACAACAGGGCAGAGACCCAGCCAGCCCTCAGCTGGGGGATCTTCTCTCTGCTGCAGGCTGCAGACTAGCCCCTAGTGAGGTTCGAGGGATGGTCTGGATTTCAGGTGGAACTCCCCAGGGGTATTTGGGTGAAGCCCTGGAGCAGCACAGGGTGTAACGGAGGAACGAGAGGCCGTGACAGGTGAGACAGGTGGCAGAAGAAGATCTTAGGGACAAGGTGGGCTGCTTCCTGCCCTCCAGCCTCTCTCCTCTGGATCTTGGAGTGCTCCCGGGAGAGCCCGCCTCCAGTTGCCACCCTAGACAGAGACAGAGGCTGTTCTCATGAGAATGACAGTCCTAGAGGTGAGGGGTCTCCACGGTCAGCCAGCCTGGTAGGGTCGTGTCCCCTCCCTCCTGCTTCATTCTCCCAGGGGGCCCAGTTCCTTTGCCCCACCCCCACCTGGGACTGGGAGTCAGTGGCTTAGGAAGGATAATTCCCACTCAAACTTTGTGGTTAGCCTGGCTAAATCCTCCACAGAGGGTCAGCAGAGCTCAGAGAGGACACTGACTCTCCAAAGTCACACAGCAAGTTAGGAGGGGACTTGCTCAGACTCCAATCTGAGCTTCCTGAGTCCTAGACCAAGACTTTCCCTAGTGCTTCCAATGCCCCAAGCCCAGCCCAGAGGGGCCATGGGGATGAGGACAGAGCTGGATGAAAGAGCAATGAGTGAACCCACTGCAATGTCTGGCAACATGGAGGCAGGGTCGGGTGGTCAGGGTTGGTGCTACATGAAGAGCCCAGAATCAACCAGATTTGCAGCTGTGAAGGGCAGGTCAAGAGAGGAAGACTTGGGACTTCCTTGGTGGTGCAATGGTTAAGAATTCTCCTTGAAGTGCAGGGGACCCAGGTTCAATCCCTGGTCAGGGAACTAAGATCCCACACACCGCAGAGCACCTAAGCCAGTGCACCACAACTAGAGAAGTCTGTGCACCGCAAGGAAAGATCCTGCTTGATGCAACAAAGATCCAGCGTGCTGCAACTCAATGCAGTCAAATAAATACCTGTTTCCTTTCAAAAGGGGTGGGGTGGGGTATGCTTTTTAAGAGGGTCTTTGCCTGGAGTAAGAAGTGTGCTCCCTGGCCCCAGGGGTTCTCCCAGAGAGGCCTTCCTGGAAATTCTCCAGAATCACCATGACAGTGGCTTTGGAAGATGATTTGGAAAGCAAGATTGGGCCTCTCTGGAAGCCTGAGGAGCTATTACTGAGCTATTTAGAGCCTCATACCCAGAAGTACAAAATGTCTTTATTTCACAGAAATAAGGGCTGTTCCCACAGTCTGGGGAGGGAGATGTGAGGCAGGATGGGAGGTGCTGAGCTGATTGTCCTTTTCAGAAGAGTCTTCTGAAATGAATTGGGCAGGAGACCCCCTAGAACCTCAAGGCCACAGCTGAGCCCCAACCTGGACACAGTCTGAGCGTGGACCTTGGCAGGAGGGTGGGGCAGACATGGAGGTTGGAGAAGGCAGGCCCCTTCCTGCCGATCCCTGTACAGAGAGGGAGGGGGCTGGGCATGGACACAGGCAAGCAGGGGTCACATTGGGGTGCTGCAGACCTTGCCCTCCTCCTCTGGGATGTTCTCATAGGCATTCTCGTGCTCACTGGACCTGAAACAGGATGATAGGGGTCATTGCTCCTTCTATCCCATCCCCTTCTCCCTGCCCGATCCTGCACTTGTGAGGGCTGTGTCTTCCAGAATAAATGTTTGAGTCCCAGAGGGGTTCCCCTGACCATATCTGGTCTTCTGCACCTGGGTCCAGAGGCCTCCTACCACCACCACCTGAATCCCATCTCTCTCTGCCGTCTAGCCTCTCCCCTGGGAGCCCCACTAAGAAACCCCCCATTGAGCCCACTTCCTCACTGAGCTTCCTCCCCTACAGATTCTCCTCCCCACAGAGTCCTTCTACTCATCCCTTCAGAGTCCCTTTCTTCCACTGAGCCTCTTTTCCTCACTCCATCCCTCCCTATGAATCCAATCTACCCGCTGAGCCCCTCCCCGCACCTAGTCCCCATCCCCTTACTGAGCCCTCTCTGCAAACTGAGGCTGCATGTAGCCTTGCAGTCCTCCCAAACGCCTCTTCACTCACCATCCTCCCACACTGAACACTTTCTCTTCACTGAGCCCTTCCCCACATGAGCCACCATCCTCCCCACCCTCTCCTCATCAAAAGCTCCTGGTCCTGAGGTCCCCGGGAGCCCCTGGAGCACAGGGCACTCTGCCCTCTACCAGTGCCTCACCTGAAGCTTGCTGCCATTGAGGAGTACTTGCCATCTGTTCCCACCAGGATCCCGTCTGCTTTGTTTCCAATGGTCATGACCATGTTTATAGGCGCCCTAGGGACAGAGTTCATCAATAGGGCTCTCTGGGTCCCCTCTCCCTCTGTTATCCCTCCTCCCTCTAGTCCAGTCAGACCCTGTTCTATAGGCTCTAAGGGAAGCCCCTCTCTTCAGCAGGGCCCAGCAGCCTGGTTCTGGCCACACTCTAAGGGGTCTCACACCCTTCTCCCTGATTCACAGTGGGGCCCTCAGGTTCCAGCCTGAGGTCTACTAAAGACGTACCCCAGACCTTGTACCAGCCACCTCCCAGTCTCCCTCTGCTGTTTTCCTCTGGCCTCAGCTCAGCTCCAGAGCAGACTCGGCAGCACTCAGTGTCTGCCCCAGATTCCCCACAAGATTTTCCTAGAAATAGGAATGGCCACTGAAGGCAGAGCTGGGGCCAATGGAGAAAAGAATCATTTCCAACAACAATCTCCTTGCCTCTTACTCAAGGGTGGCCTTTGCCCCAACATCCCTGGACATCACTGTCATGAGGGTCACCATGACCCTAAGCACTGCTCGTCTTTCCTTGGATATCCTACGGGCACCGCAGACATAACATATCCAAGTTGCCCCAGACCTGCGTCTTCTCTCTTGGTCTATGTCTCGGTGGGCGCTCCCATCAGAAGCCTGGATGTTTTCTCTGTCCTTCCTCCCTCCGGTCTCTGTGTCCCCCTCCCTTCCTTTCTCGACAGCTCTTAGACCTGTCCCCTCTCTCCATCTCCTCTGCCGCCTCCACAGTCCAGACTGTCTCCTGACCTCATCCTCATCCCTTTTTCTCATCTGCAGACATCTCATCCCGAGACTGGCTTACACACTTGCACTGGATCCCTACTGCACTAAGGACAAAGCCTGAAGTCGGGGGCCTTAGTACACAAGCATCTGCCTGGCCTGGGCTCTGCTGACCTCGCCAGCCTATCTCAGGCCTCCCCATCCCTCTCTCCATCTGGGAGCTGCTCCTGTTCATTCAGTGTGTCCTGCAGGGCTGCTGCTGGCACCCAGGACCGGGCCACCAGTATGAGAACTGGGGGCAGATGCATACTTGCCCCAGAGTTGACAGGTGCAGAAAGAACTAGATTTCAGCCCAGCCCCCTCTACCTTTGTACTCTGCCCTGAACTTAGGACCCCTCAACTGTCGTGCTCTCCCACCCTGCACTGTGCTGGGACTGGCTCCTGCCTGGGCTTCAGGATAAACATACAGTAGGAAACCTTCTCTGATCGCCCTCCTTTCCCCCCAGGTCAGGCCCACACGGCACTCTGCAGGCTCCTTTAGCATCAGCCTCAAGCTGCGATGGCTCCCACCATGTTTGCCTTCCCTTCCCATCTGGGAGTCTGTGAGCACAAGAGCAGTATCTGTCCCATTGCCCCCTGTACCTCCCGAATGTGACATGCCAGCAGACCCTGGAGAAGGGCAGAACATTCCTGTCCAGGGGTTTTCACAGCCCCCATCACAGACGGGCCGCTGTCCCAACTATACAGGTAGAAACACTGAGAATCCGAGAAGAGACGACTGCCCCCACTGAGTGCACTCAGCTCTAGGCACCAGCAAACCTCAGCTCTGCTCCCTGAGACCTCAGGCCTCCGTGTCCCTTCCACACAGTGAGAGGATTTCATCAACCCTTCTCCCTGCTATGAGAGCAGTGGCCGGGGTCCTGGTCCCACCCTGCCTGCGCCGGCCCAGACCCCAGGGCCGCCCAGGTAGCACTCACGGCTTTTCCTGGCACCAGAAGTGGTTGACAGCAAAGGCGATTGCGACAAGGACCAGGAACACAGCCACGGCGATAAGGCCTTGCATCCAGGGCTGCAGGTTCCCCCGGCCTGGAAAGGGAGGAGTGTGCTGTGTTTTGGTGGGGGGGTGGGGGGCTGGGGGGTGTCCTGCAGCAAGCTGGGCGCAGTGGGGCTGCCAGTGCAGGGGGCCCTCCTGCCTCTGGGCAGGAGCCTGTGCTGGAGGCTCCCAGCCTGCTGCCTGGACCAGAGGAAACCTTCTGGGGAACGAGGACCTCGTCTGACCACTGGGCTTATAAAGGGGACGGTGGTTCAGAGGAAGACAGGATTTGGAAGAAAGAAAGGAGCCAAGGAGGGAGGAAGCCTCAGAGAGCAGCGTCTGAGGTCCAGGCAGCCCAGAATGTCCCTTCCCCCAGCCCTCTCCCGCTGCAGTGGGTAACAAGTAGGGGCCCCCAGGGAGAGCCTCGGCCCAGGGACCAAAGGGCAGCCCCCTGAATAGCCAGCTTGGCCCTGCCAGGGAGGGTGGCTCCCCTCCTCCCCTGCTCCCAGGCTGGGGAGGCCCAGAGCTAATAGGACTGGGCTGGCATCTGGAAGATCCTGTTTTGTAGCAAATGGGGTTGGGTAGACGTGGGAGCAAGGACAGGCAGGGCCGTGCAGCTGGGGGTGCCAGGGGCGCCCAGAGGAAGGCTGGGACAGAACACCTTTGGAAAGGCAGGACAGAGGGCCAAGCTCTCTCTGGGTCTTGGCAGGAGGGGAGCTTCCAACCTGATCCCCTTTCGGCTCCTCTGGCTGGGTGCCCAAGGGACTGAGGCCCCATCCAATACCTTCTCTGCTTTTGACCCTTGACCCTTGACACCACCTCTAACCCTCAAGATTTCCCAGAAGTCTCTGCCCTCAGCCACTGGCAGCCCCAAAGGGCTCTCCTCTCCCTGGACATCACCGTGCTCTGTGAGCCCGAGAGAGCCTGGCCACACTGAGGACAGACACATAGTAGCAGTTAGATGTCTCAGAAAGGGACAGAGGCCAACAGGAGACTTGTGAAAGGTCCTGCTTCCAGGCCAGAATACCTGCACCCCTAGTGCCATCCTGTACTTAAAGGGCCCAGGCTGAGCATCAGAAACTTCATTCTGCCTCATTCCTTCTCAAAGGTCCTTCCTTGAATCTACCCGAAAGCTCTCCTGCTGCCCAGAGGCACTGCCTCCTCTCTGAGCAGTCCCTGATCCTGGCAGGTGTTGGGAAGGAGGGAGGGCCCTGGGAACTCTGTCCTGTGGTCAGACCTTGCTCATCTCCTTGGGTGACGGGAGATACACAGTGTGGTTACTGTATGTTCCATACTTGGCAAAACGCTGTGTTTTGGACTCATTGTTTCCCCAAAAAACAATGGTTCAGGCCCTTTGTTTCTTCAGGTCAGTGGCTACTCAAGGATTGGGAGTCAGGGCTCAGGCCCTGGGAGGCCTGTCTCTGCAGCCAGTTCCCTCCAGACACACCAGGGACACTGCTCCTCCTTCCAGGTGGCTCTGGGGTGGACATACAGCACAAGGAGCAGGGCCTGGGGCAGGAGAGAGGAGATCTAGCCCTGTCCCTTCTTGCTCTGGTGTGTGACCTACACAAGTTACTCAGCCTCTCTGATCTTCAGTTCCCAAAGACCTGAGAGACAGAGTTGAAGCAGACATGCATGAGAGCTCAGGGCAGCTGCAAAGGAGGGGTGCTCTGGAAGTCAACCCCCTCTGGGCCCAAATCCCACCTGCA
Organism: Bos taurus; assembly: GCF_002263795.3. Lineage (NCBI taxonomy): Eukaryota > Metazoa > Chordata > Mammalia > Artiodactyla > Bovidae > Bos > Bos taurus. The sequence continues at coordinate 99,044,884 of NC_037330.1, read as the reverse complement.
GAGTCCCCAGACTCTGGCTGCAAACACAGCCTCACAGCACAGGGCAGACACCAGTTGCTGGGTGTGGAGCTTTACCCATACAAAGCCCTACCCCACCCCTGCAGGGTGGGTGCCCTGGGAGGTGAGTGGGCAGGTTTATCGTCTTCATTTTATGGATGAGAAAACTGAGTCTCAGAGAAGGGCAGTGATTCGCTCATCTCCTTGGGTGACGGAAGATACACAGCACACAGCAACACCGAGGTGAAGCTGGACAGAGAGCCCAGGAATGTGGTGGGAACCACACTGGGACTTTGGGTAGGAAACAAAGGGGGTTTAGGCCAAAACCATGACAGCACCGCCCCAGAAACAAGCCTGCCATTGAGGGGTGGCTCAGCCCCTACTCCCACCCTCCTGGAAGCCCCCAACTCTCAGAACCCAGCCATCTCTAGGGCAATTCCTGCTCCTGGAGCATGGGTCTCAACTCCCCTCCTCAACCCTAGATCCAGCGTTTCCCTACTGCCCTCATTTCTCACTTGGGGGAAGCATGTCCCAGCCAGAAGTCTGTGTCTGCCTTTGGAGGTTCCTCTGGCTAGCCCAGTGCCTCTTCCCCCTCCAACCTGCAGGTGCCAAGGGCGATGAGGACAGAAGACCACCCCTTCCACCCCTGGGCTCCCAGCACCCAGCCCGACCCTCTCCTCCCCACAGCCCCGGGGCTGGTCCAGGCCCATGCTACCTTGTTGACAGCTGGCAGGTGGCACTGCCATGAGCAGGCTCAGGACGACCAGGCTGAGCACTGACATGGCTGCAGGCACCTGCTCGGGCGGCTGGAACCTGGGCCCCTGGAGCTGCTGTGGGTCCTGTGGGCCTCCGCTGAGATCAGCTCAGCCTGGTTTGACCCTGGAGGAGAGAAGCTAGTGAGGAAGGAGGCAAGGGAGGAAGGAGGAGGGGAGGGAGAGGGAACCTGCCCTCCCTCGCACGGTAATGAGCTGCCAGGCCTGGCCTTCCCTGGCCAGAGCCCAGCCCACTCGGGCTGGCATTTGAGGTCATCTTCCAGAGACCGCGGGGCCAAGCCTTGGGAGGTGAAGGGAGTCAGGCCTCACCTCCAAGCCCCAGGCCTCTGGAATCTTGTGCCAGCTCCCCCTTCCTGGCAGTGGGGCTGAGTTCTGGGGAAAGGTGTGACACATTCTTGCTCCTGCCAGGGGGCGGGGCCTCTGGGCAGGGCGACAGTGGGATTAAGAAATTTGCTGGTTGGTTCCAGACAAGGGGAAAACCCCAGAGGCTAGGAAAGTTCAAAGCTGCCCTCTCCCTGAGAGCCTGGCCTATTTCCTGTTCTTCTCACCTGTTCCCACTCAGCCAAGCCAGACCCCAGGGCCCCAGTCCTGCACACAGCCCTGGCTTCTGTCCCTGCACTCCCTGCCCAGTTCACTAGCTCTCTAAATCTGCCCTTTTCCATGGGGATCACGACAGAGAGCCTGAGGTCCTAGTTCCCAGCCGTCCCCACCCAGCCAAGCTGACCTGACTCAGTTCAGCTCCACCGCTTTGCCCCAGAGTTGGTCCCTGGAAGCTGGGACAGGATCTGAGCTTGGTCAGAGGCCTCTGCACACACCTTCTGATCCCTCTCCACCCATCCCAATGAGAGAAGTAGGTGTCCTGCTCTGGAGGACAAATGAAGGACATTCCTAGGTTGGAAGGTCCAGTCTGAGGCCCTGAACGCCTGGGTCCTCAAATCTCAAGATCCCATGGAGGTCATCAGGCCCTCCAGCTCAGGATCTGAGAATGACCTGTTGAGGCCTGGGGGCCAAGGATCTTACTGGGTCTCCTTCCTCCATGCCCCCCTACATTCCTCCAGGAGTACAGGAAGCCACAGATGCTGGAGTCTGGCTCCACAAAGGCCAAGAAAGAAGGAACCAGTAGACTGGGCAAAGTCTCAGAGATGGAGGGTCCCCAGAAGCTAGGGTGTGAATTGGAAGCCCCTGCCCAGCCCCCCTGCCCAGATGCCACCAGACTGGTGCTCACAGGACCTCCTGGTCAGCCCTTGATATCGCCAGTGGCACACCCGCCTCATCCCTGCTTCCTAGGTGTGTGTGGTTGTGTGTGCCCACTGCCATGGGGGATACACACATTCATGCAAAATGGGGTCTCAAGGTGGTCTCTGGGAACTTGGCTTGGAGGTGAGAGATGCCGTCTGTGTGTGCCTGACCTACCCCAGCTCCGTGTCTTCAGTGTGTTCTGGCGCCATGTGTGACTAGAGTAGGCACCGGTGTGTTAATGAACAGCCAGGGCATCACTGATTAGAATGCAAGGAACGGAGTTGAATTTAGCAAACAAACACTGATAACCTTCTTCTAAGCAGGGGAGTTAGAGGATCAGATTTGCATTCAAGAAAATACCTCTGGACACAGAGTGGAGAATGAATGGGGCACCCACAGACCAGAGAAAGGAAAGCCATGGGGAAACTTACAGTAGCCACGCAGGGGCTGCAGGGTGAGGCAGAGGGAATGGGATTGAGCCCTCCTATTTAGGAGGGCTGAATGGACAGGACATGGCACGAGAACACCGACTAGCTGGGAGTGGGGAGTGAGAGGCAGCGAGGAGCTGAGGTTCACTTCCGTCTGTGGCTTGGTGGCCCCTCACAAGGGGCCGGGGCAAGTTTCAGGAGGTGGGGAGGGGTGATGAGCTACAGGTTTAGATATATTGTACTTGTGGACGCTCCATAGGGAAACATCCAGAAGGCAGGGGGATCCCCAGGTCTAAGGTTGCTGCTAAGTCGCTTCAGTCGTGTCCAACTCTGTGTGACTCCATAGACGGCAGCCCACCAGGCTCCCGTCCCTGGGATTCTCCAGGAAAGAACACTGGAGTGGGTTGCCATTTCCTTCTCCAATGCATGAAAGTGAAAGTGAAATCGCTCAGTCATGTCCGACTCGAAGCAACCCCATGGACTGCAGCCTACCAGGCTCCTCCATCCATGGGATTTTCCAGGCAAGAATACTGGAGTGGGGTGCCATTGCCTTCTCCGAGACCAGGACACAGCCAAACACAAAGGGTCTTTCAAAGGAAGAGGAGCCAGGGTGGAGCAGGAGGAGAAACTCCAGGAGAATTGGGTGTCCCAGAAACCGAGGAAGGCAAGATCCAAGAAGAGATAGGGAAGTCACTGCTGGGACCCCCTCTCCAGCCAGTGCGCCCCAGGGGCAGCTCAGCCTCTGCCATCATCCCCAAGTCTCAGGTCCCACCTCTCACATCCAAGCATCCCCCCTTCCCTACAGAGTCCTGGGAAAGACAAGGACTCCCTGGGCCATGCTTTGGGGGCCGTGGGGGAGGGGGGCGAGCAGGAAGGACAGCAGGTAACCACCAGGAGGAAAACACACCTCCCAGGTCAAAGTCCCAAGCTTTAGAGCAAAACAAATTGTTCCGGAAAAGGGGGGGCAGGGTGTGGGTGGACACTTGGCTTTGAGGCTGGTCACTGCACTGTAGGTGTCCTCATCCAACTGAGGGGGGGTCATCTCTCCAGCTGTCTGGACACAGCCCTGGGTCCCCACAGTAACAAGTTGGATCCCCTGCTGGTCTGGCTTGGGTCCAAGATCTGGACTCAGGCCTCAGCAGCCCCACAGGGCTGGGCCCTGTATCCTCATCTCTGAGCCACTATTCCATCAACATTCAGCTCCTCCCTCCTGTTCCCAGCAGAGCTCTGTCACTCTGTGTCATCAGGCCCCCTTAGGTCCTCCACCCAGTTAGATCTTTTGCAATTACCCTTCAGAAAAGCCAAACTGGTTCTTGTTGCTTCTCATTGTTATTCAGTCACCACTTCGTGTCTAACTCTCTGCGACCCCATGGACTGCAGCCTGCCAGGCTTCCCTGTCCTTCACTATCCCTTGGAGCTTGCTCAGACTCATGTCTATTGTGGAGAAGGCAACGGCACCCCACTCCAGTATTCTTGCCTGGAAAATCCCATGGATGGAGGAGCCTGGTGGGCTGCAGTCCATGGGGTTGCTAAGAGTTGGACACGAGTGAGCGAATTCACTTTCACTTTTCACTTTCACTTTTCACTTTCATGCATTGGAGAAGGAAATGGCAACCCACTCCAGTGTTCTTGCCTGGAGAATCCCAGGGATGGGGGAACCTGGTGGGCTGCCATCTATGGGGTCAGACAGAGTTGGACACGACTGAAGCAACTTAGCAGCAGCAGCATGTCTATTGAGTCAGTGATGCCATCCAACCATTTCATCATCTGTCGCCCTCTTCTCCTGCCCTCAATATTTTCTATCATCAGGGTCTTTTCTAATGACGCAGCGCTTTGCACCAGGTGGTCAAATTATTGGAGCTTCAACTTCAGCATCAGTCTTTCCAATGAATATTCTGGGTTGATTTCCTTTAGGATTGACTGGTTTGATCTCCTTGCTGTCCGTGGGACTCTCAAGAATCTTTTCCAGCACCACACTTCAAAAGCACCAATCCTTTTGTGCTCAGCATATCTCTCACATGTTCTCACATCTGTACATGACTACTGGAAAAACCATAGCTTTGACTATACCTATCTTTGTCAGCAAAGTAATGTCTCTGCTATGTAATACGCTGTTTAGGTTTGTCATAGCTTTTCTTCCAAGGAGCAAGCATCTTTTAATTTCAAGGCTGCAGTCACTGTCCACAATCTTTGGAGCCCAAGAAAATAAAATCTGCCACTGTTTCCACTTTTTCCCCATCTATTTGCCATGAAGTGATCAGACTGGATACCATGATCCTAGTTTTTTGAATGTTGAGTCTTAAGCCAGCTTTTTCACTCTCTTCTTTCACCTTCATCAAGAGGCTATTTAGTTCCTTTTCACTTTCTGCCATTAGAGTGGTATCATCTGCATATCTGAGGTTATTGATATTTCTCCTAGCAAACTTGATTTCAGCTTTTGATTCAACCAGCCCAGCGTTTCACATGATGTACTCTCAGTTCATTTCAGTTCAGTTCAGTCACTCAGTCGTGTCCAACTCTTTGCGACACCATGGACTGCAGCCTGTCAGGCCTCCCTGTCCATCACCAACTCCTGGAGTTTACCCAAACTCATGTCCACTGAGTCGATGATGCCATCCAACCATCTCATCCTCTGTCGTTCCCTTCTCCTCCCGCCTTCAATCTTTCCCAGCATCAGGGTCTTTTCAAATGAGTCAGCTCTTTGCATCAGGTGTCCAAAGTATGGGAGCTTCAGCTTCAACATCAGTCCTTCCAATGAACACTCAGGACTGATCTCCTTTAGGATGGACTGGTTGGATCTCCTTGCAGTTCAAGGGACTCTCAAGAGTCTTCTCCAACACCACAGTTCAAAAACATTAATTCTTTGGTGCTCAGCTTTCTTTATAGTCCAACTCTCACATCCATACATGACCACTGGAAAAACCATAGCTTTGACTAGATGGACCTTTGTTGGCAAAGTAATGTCTTTGCTTTTTAATATGCTGTCTAGGTTGGTCATAACTTTCCTTCCAAGGAGTAAGCATCTTTTAATTTCATGGCTGCAGGTACCATCTGCAGTGATTTTGGAGCCCCCCAAAATAAAGTCAGCCACTGTTTCCACTGTTTCCACTGTTTCCCTATCTATTTCCCATGAAGTGATGGGACCAGATGCCATGATCTTAGTTTTCTGAATGTTGAGCTTTAAGCCAACTTTTTCACTCTCCTCTTTCACTTTCATCAAGAGGCTCTTTAGCTCTTCTTCACTTTCTGCCATAAAGGTGGTGTCATCTACGTATCTGAGGTTACTGATATTTCTCCCGGCAACCTTGATTCCAGCTTGTGCTTCATCCAGCCCAGCGTTTCTCATGATGCACTCTGAATATAAGTTAAATAAGCAGGGTGACAATATACAGCCTTGACATACTCCTTTCCCAATTTGGAATCAGACCATTGTTCCATGTCCAGTTCTAACTTTCGCTTACAGATTTCTCAGAAGGTAGGTAAGGCGGTCTGGTATTCCCATCTCTTTAAGAACTTTCCACACAGTGATGGAAAAGAATTTTCCACACTGTGATCCACATAGTCAAAGGCTTTAGCGTAGTCAATGAAGCAGAAGTAGATTTTTTTTGGAACTCTCTCGCTTTTTTGGTGATCCAACAGATGTTGGCAATTTGATCTCTGGTTCCTCTGCCTCTTCTAAATACAGCTTGTACATCTGAAAGTTCTCAGTTCATGTACTATTGAAGCCCAACTTGAAGGATTTTAAGCATTACCTGGCTAGCATTATCTTATACAATTATATGGTAGTTTGAACATTCTCTGGCATTGCCTTTCTTTGGGGATTGGAATGAAAATTAACCTTTTCCAGTCCTGTGGCCACTGCTGAGTTTTCTAGATTTGCTGGCACTTAAACAGCATCATGTTTTAGGATTTTAAATAACTCAGCTGGAATTCTATCACCTCCACTAGCTTTGTTTGTAGTAATGCTTCCTAAGGCCCACTTGACTTCACACTCCAGGATGTCTGGTTCTAGGTGAGTGACCACATCATCGTGGTTATCTGGATCATTATGACCTTTTCTGTATAATTCCCCTGTGTATTCTTGCCACCTCTTCTTAATCTCTTCTGCTTCTGTTAGGTCCTTGCCATTTCTGTCCTTTATTGTGCCCATCTTTGCATGAAATGTTCCCTTGTATCTCCAATTTTCTTGAAGAGATCTCTCCCATTCTATTGTTTTCCTCTATTTCTTTGTATTGTTTATTCAAGAAGGCTTTCATATGTCTTCTTGCTATTCTCTGGAACTCTGCATTTAGTTGGGTATATCTCTCCCTTTCTCTTTTGCTTTTCACTTCTCTTCTTTTTGTAAGGCCTCCTCAGGCAACCATTTTGCCTTCTTGCATTTCTTTTTCTTTGGGATGGTTTTGGTCACCGCCTCCCGTAAAATGCTGTGAGTCTCCATCCATAGTTTTTCAGGTGCTTGTCTATTGGATCTAATCCCTCGAAGCTTCTAGTAGTAATAGTGTAGTGTTAGTCGCTCAGTCACATTCCACTCTTTGTGAACCCGTGAACTAGGGCACGCCAGGCCTTCCTGTTCAAGGGATTCTCCAGGCAAGAACACTGGAGCTTCTTGGAGTCTCCTATCTCCCCACCCTCTTTAGCCTGCCATTCCCCTTGATGCCAGCAGGTGGCAGAGTCTAGCTCTGATCCCAGACTAGCTGGGGAGGGCAGAGAGGGGCCTGTTTGCAGCTGAACGTTCTGCAATTTCCTCTCTCCAGCCCCCTTCTTCCGACCACTTCCAGGGGTAGTTTGGAAGAAGGGAGGGTGGACGCTGACAAGTAAACAGTCAGTGATGCTGTGAACAGCACACATGGCATGCTCAAGGCTGTGCCCCAGGGAAGCACCGACAGCTACCTCATTAAAGATGGTATCCTGGAGGAGGGGCATGCTGGAAAGCTAGCTGACTTGGATCTAGCAGAGTGACAGCTTGGGGAAAGCTTCCAGGCAGAGGGAGCTCAGCCTGAGGAAAAGCAAGGAGACACATTCAAGTAGGGTGCTTTAGAGCCAAAAAGTAAAAGGCTTTTTAACCCATTCTTATATTTCATGTTGCTAAAGTCTTTGCTGCAAACCTGAGAGCTCCTGGGGACCTTATTTTATTCATTCAAACAGATCCTGCTTAACCCCCTTTAGGGCTTTCAGTGACTCCTCAGATAATATCCAAACTTCTTAGCTGGGCTTGAAGACCCCACCACGGCCCTTATCCTTCTCTCCAGCTTCATCTGGCCCCAGGGCCTTTGTCTCTTCCACATCAGGGCCTCCTCCACACTCGCTCTTCACTCTGTTTGCCGGGCAGACTCTAACCAATCCTCCAAGTCTTGCTTCAGGTATCACTTTCTCCAAAGGGCTTTCTTTGATCTCCCTTCTCCCCCATCTGAAGCCAGTCCTTCTGTGAATCCCCTACTTGTCTCTTTATAGCCAGTATCACAGGTTGCAATGACAAGTTGATATGTGTGTTTACTCACTTAATGTCTGTCTCCCTGGAGAGAAGGCACCCCAGCACATTATTACTGAGCACACACCCAACAAACGTTGAGTCTCAGCAAATCCAGTGTCTCCCTCTGGCCTGGCAGAGAGCAGCTCAGAGAATGATTGTTGAATGAATAAGGTATTTTAGCTCTCAGTTCAGTTCAGTCGCTCAGTCGTGTCCGACTCTCTAAGACCCCATGGACTGCAGCACACCAGGCCTCCCTGTCCATCACCAACTCCCAGAGCTTACTCAGACTCATGCCCATTGAGTCAGTGGTGCCATCCAATCATCTCATCCTCTGTCATCCTTTTCTCCTCCTGCCTTCTGTCTTCCCCAGCATCAGGGGCTTTTTTAATGAGTCAGTTCTTTGCATCAGGTGGCCAAAGTATTAGGGCTTCAGCATCAGCTCTAGTTGGGACCTTACGTTCCTCTGTCTGTTAGCTGCGGCCGCAGAGCATGGATCTACTTCATCTCTGGGTGAGATGAGACAGGGTTCTGGCTGTTTGGAGAAGCTGGAGCTGGCTAGCCTGGGATAAGCATGAGTTTCCATCCTTAGAGGTGCACAAAGCAAGGCCAGGAACCAGGTCACCCAGTAGGGGCAGTTGTAGAACGGGTTCTGACCCTGCCCACTCGGGAAACCTGTGATTCTGTGACTCTGTTAACAGATAATGATAGATTTTTGTATTTTAATCAGGTTCTGAGGCAGTGGGCTGGTTAGGACTGTGGTGAGTCTCTCTCCTCTCACACTCAGCATCTGGTTCACTGGGCTCCCTTCACTAAGCACTCCCTCAACAGGGTTCATGGGGAAAGCATTGTATCCGTATTTTCACAAACCTCTAACTGAAATTCACCATTTTCTTCCATCAGGAATGAAGGTATCAAACCACAGTCCCTCTGTGATGTTTTCATGTTACCACACAATTGTTGCAGATATCTGGATGTATTGTTTCTGCTCATCACTATGGAAATACATAGTAGTTATTGGACCTAGACTTCCACTAGATCTTGTCATAAAATACACATAATAGCTGTTGTTGTGCAATCACTAAGTCATGTCCAACTCTTTGCGACCCCATGAACTGCAGCATGCCAGGCTTCCCTGTCCTTCACTATCTCCCTGAGTTTACTCAAACTCTCATCCATTGAGTTGGTGATGCCGTCCAACCATCTCACCCTCTGTTGCCCCTTCTCCTCCTGCCCTCAATCTTTCCCAGCATCAGAGTCTTTTCCAGTGAGCCAGCTCTTCGCATCAGGTGGCCAAAGTATTGGAGCTTCAGCTTCAGCATCGGTCTTTCCAATGAATATTCAGGATTGATTACCTTTATTTTTAATATCTTAATAACTGCATTTCAATGTAATAGGTTTCCTTTGCAATGCCCCACATTTTATTTGATGCATTTAAAAACATTATTCTGAGAAGGGGTCCATAGACTGCCCGAGGTGTCCACAGTGCAAAGAGTTAAGAAGTCCTAACTTACAGGGAGCCTAGGGCAGGTCTGCTCAAAGCAAAGCCACATGATCTCAAGGTCAGACCTGGAGAAAGATCAGCACTGTCTGGACAGAGGCTTTCTGAGGCTCAAAGCTGGGGGGCTGTGTTCAGATTGCCCATAGAGGGCCCCAGTGCCCGGGAGCTGGAAAGAGCAGAAGGCACCCCTGGGAGCCAGCCAAGCCAAGGAATGTACTGGCTGTGATTTCTGGGTCCTAGGAGACCCCACTGGGCTGGTGAGATTTATGGCCAGGACCCCCCAGTGGAGGAAGATCAATCACCTTCTGCTGCCCACTCACTCTGCCAAGAAACTAAAGGGCTGGCCCTGTGACGAGAGTCCATCTTGCCAGCACAGTCCCAAGGCCCAATCTTTGCCCAGTGGTTCCCACACAGCCCTGCTCCCCTGCCCTGGTCGGCAGTGGAATCACAGGGTCAGGGCTGGCTTTTGGAATCACAGTCTCTCCTGGCCTAAAGGCTCATTCTGAGTAGTGTGATCTTGCTTCTCATTTTTCAGCGGGGAAACTGTGACCCAGAAAGAGACAGTCACTAACAGGAGGTCACACTGTGAGTTAGTAGGTGAGATGGGACTAAACCCCAGGCATGCCTGTGTCTAGCCCAGAACTCAGTCCTTCTGTGAAGCACCTGCTTGTTGGTCAGTTTCCCAAAGAGCAGTCTGATTTGCTTTCATTCACTCACTCAGCACTCAATTTAGTGTCTCCCATGGGACTGGAGACACAGTAGTGAACAGGACAGAGCTTACATTATACCTAATTACCTAATATCACCTAATTACCGTCGCACCAGATGTTTTAAAGAAGGTGGAAGAGTATATAAGTGGGCACGCCCTCTAGATTACGAAATCAAGAAAAGGTACAATAGTATTAAGTCTAAAATTCATGTCTTCACTCATTCTACGGATGTTTACTGAAAGCTGCCTGTAGCCCAGGCACTCTTACAGACGCCCAGGATACAGCAGGGAACAAAACAAAGTCCCTGCCCTCACAGAGCTTATATCTTAGAGGGGTTAGCCAGGAAGCAAACAAATAAACGGATAAAATAGGTTACATGGCTGTATGGGAAAGTCAAGACAGGAACAGAAGGATGGAGTCCTGGCAGGGAGGGATGTGCTGTTCTATATAAACTCATCAAGGAAGGCTCCTCTAAGAGGTGACGGTTGAGGAAAGCTGAAAGTGAGGAAATAAGGTGCTCAGCTTTCAGAGGAGCGGGGATTGCAGACAAGGAGAGGGAAGAGCACTTGCAAAGGCCCTGGGAAAGGAACATGGAGGGAGGTGCCATGTGGCCAAGGGACGCGAGTGCTGGGAGAGGGCAGGAGAGGAGGTTGAAGAGCTGCTTAAGGCCACTCTTCTGGGGCTTGTGAACCACATAAGGACTTGGGCTTTTAGTCAGATTGAGCCAAGAAGCTCTTTGAGGACTCTGAGCACAGGAGATGTGGTCTGTTGAGAAGAGACCACCAGGAGCAAGAGGAACAGGAGCAGGGGGTCCTGAACACTCCAGGCAAGAGATGACAGTGGCTTGGGTCAAAGTAGCAGCCATGGAACTGGGGGTACATGATCTAAATCTAGTTGTCTTTCAGGGGTAAAGTGACATGACTTGAAATGCAAGGGAAAGAGAAGCGGAAATGGCATCAGGATTTTGAGTCAGTGCGCACAGGGCTGAAATGGGGAAGGTTCAAGAGTGCTATGCTATCCTTTCTCAGAAGGGGCAGGTTTTACAAGTTTGGTTTGGAGCTGGGTATGTGAGTCTGGGGGCTTCCCCAGTGGCTCAGTGGTAAAGAATCCACCTGCAATGCAGGAGATGCAGGAGATGCAGGTTAGATCCTTGGGTTGTGAAGATGCCCTGGAGGAGGGCATGGCAACCCACTCCAGAATCCCATGGACAGAGGAGCCTGGTGGGCTACAGTCCATAGGGTCGCACATAGATGGAAACAACTGAAGTGACTTAGCACACGCACATGCGTGCATGCATGTGAGTCTGGAATTAAGAGGCGAGGTCCAGGCTGGAGAAGTACATTTGGGAGATGTGGGCAGCAATGCAGGGCTCCTTTGTGCCTTCAGAAGATCTGAAGTCCTGGGCTTGGGCAGTGGTAGGAAGGAGCTGGTTCAGGCTGGGCAAGAGCTGATGGGAAGGAGCCCAGGCAGGAGGAGCTGATGGGAGATGGGCCTGGCCAGAGAGCAGAGGGTGGTTGGGAAAGGGGTCTTAGGTCCTTGCAGGACCTGTTAGGAGGTTTGGTCTTTGCCTTACAGAGAATACTAAGCCATTACGGGGTTTTAGGCAAGGAAGTGACATAGGCAGTCTTTGCATTTTAGCAAGATCTCTCTAACCACAGCTTGAAGAATGGGTTAGATAAGGCAGGAAGCTGTGAGTAGGCTGGGTGTGGGGTTGGTGGTGATGGTGGTTGGAGTGGGGGGAATCCAAGAGAGAGACAGTGTGGCAAAACAGCGCATGGAGAGAAGTGGGAGGACCGAAGAGCAATTTAAGGAGACAACTGGCAGGCTGCAGTGACCGCATGCGTACAGGGCGGAAGGGCCTCAGAAGAGAAGCAGCAAGGTGGCGCCCGGTTCCCCGTTTTGGACAATGCTTGGATGTTGGTGCTGTTTTTTTTAAAACCAGAGAATACTAGAAGAGCAGAAGGTTAGGGAGAGAGCATGTATTCATTCATTTAACAGAACTTTCAAAGGGTCGGTTCTATGCGAAGCACTGTTCTAGACACTGTAGCTACACAGCTCTGCCCTGGGGGACTCACATGTTCGGGATGAGACAAGCAGTGAGCAATGAAACATGTCCTGGCTTCTAGTGCAGACAGGCTGCATTCACGGGGCTTGGGGGACATCTCAGGGTGCAGCTAGGGGTGTTGATCTGGCATTCCTGAGAGAGTTCTGAGCTGGAAATAGAGGCTTAGAATTTAGCACTCATGGATGGTGACTGAGACTTTAGGCAGGGTCAACATGGCCAAGACGGGGAAGGATGAGAGGTCAGACTGGGACCCGGCCCTAAGAAATGCCCTAGTTGAATGGATGGGGAATGTATCCATCCCCCCTGGAACTGAAGGGAAGATAAAGAAGCAGCACATATAGCCTTTATACCCTTATGATCAAACTACAAGCAGCAGGCAGGCTCACATTTCAGGGCTTTTGAAGTCACGTTGCAGATTTTATTTCATCCTAACTAAAACTCTTTTCTTCCCTTGTTACAAGTTTTGCCATTAGTCTATTAAATATTTGCAAAAGCTGAGCGTTTAGCCTGAAAAGGAGCAGACTCGGAGGCTCTGTCTCCAGATCAGAGAGAGAAATTGTGCTGTGTGCCCTCCGCCTGCAGAGCCGGGCCTGATGAGGAGTCACCCAGAAGCTGGATGTGGCTGAGAGAGAGGCTCATCTCAAAGTGAGATGCAGTCTAGTGAGAGCAGAGATGACTCTGAAAGGTGGTGAGCTCCACACCACTACAGGTGAGCAAGCAGCAGCTGTGAGCTTGCAGAGCGGGGAGGCAGAGCACAGCAAGGGGCAGGGGAGGGATGATTAGCCTCAATGCTGGTCCCTGAGGACCAGGAAGTGTGAACTGACAGTCAAGATTATCACCCCACTAGTAGCTTTGTGATCTGAGCAAGTCTCTTCATTTCTCTGAGCCTCTATGTCCCAGTAATGCTGCACTGGGTTGTTTGGCGGATAATGCATTTGAAAGCTGTCTAGCTTTATATACTTGATAAATGTTAGGAGCAAGTATCTAGATCCAAACAGGGTGTCAAGTGTTTGTGCTGTCCTGCCCTGTCCCAAACCAGTTCTTTTTTAAGAACAGAAGCTCCAGCAGGGTGGAGAGGGGTACTGTTCTGCTGGCCACATGTTCATCACTTCTAACTCGGACTACAAGTAGCCACACCCAAACCACTGGGCCTTTTCACACTTGAAACTTCTATCTGAAAGGTCAGACTTTGACCTTCAAAATGAAAAAGACTTCCAAAGGCAGGAGCTGCATGCAAAAGTTAAACAAAATGCAATTGCAATTTCACGGTTGAGGAAAGAAAAACATGGGTATTTTTTTTTTTTTTGGAGGTGGGGGTTGTTTTGTTTTTTTAAGGGAGGAAATACATCAAAACCTTCATTGGTGACCTGGGCTGTAATTTTTTTTTTCTTCTTCTCTTTCTGTTCTTTCGAGATTTGCTATAACAAAGAATGTTTTTTATTTGAGGACTGGGGGGTGGGGGAGCGAGCAGTGGGGAGAAACCTTGCAGTTTAAAAATAAATATGCACTAAAAAGGCAAAATCAAATTAGTTTTTCAAATTTTTACTGATGCCCTTAGATAGCCCAAAAGTTAACCCAGAGTCTCTCTTTGCCAAAGAATCCATCCCTGGCCAGGCAGGGCCACTGGGGCTCTGGGGGAGAGCCCAGTCTGTCTATTTTCTGGCTAATTGGAGGCTTTTCCCCACCATACTCTTCTAGAGAGGACTCCCAGTTGCCAGGACACACACAGGAAGCACCTGGTCCTGCCCTCCAGCTCAGTCCAGGTGACAGTGAGGCTCATCACTTGGGTGATGCTGCCACTTCTGGGAGGAATGCTTACCGTGGGCCAGGCATGGTACCAGGAGCCTCAGAGCCATTGCTCTTCTAAGCCTCACAACAAATGAGGTAAGTGCTATATCCCCATTGTACTAACAAGAACACTGAGGTTCAGAGCAGTTAAACTCAGAAAGTGGATCCACATCTCTTTGATCTTAAAGCTCTTAAGTATACAATTTCTCCTCACATGAACAAAACACAGTGAAACAGAACAATATTAAAAAGCAATGACTTCTGTGAGGGAGGTATACAATTAGAACCCCAAAGAAGGCACCATTAAACTCCCCTGGAGAAAGGAAAGATCAGGGAAGACTTCCAAGAAGAGGTGACATTTAGGTTGGGCTTTGAAAGATGAATAGGAATTTACCAGAATGTTGCCTATGACCAGATACAGAGTGAATGTTTGGTAGACATTTTAATCATCTAATAAAGATTTTAACTGAATTCACAGATGAAATAACATGATGTTTGGGATTTGCTTTGTATTAATCCATTTCAAGGACAAGGAGTGTGGGAAAGGATGAAGGTATAAATAAGACAAGATCAACTGTGTGGACCATTGTTGAAGTTGGTGCCATTTATTATATGATCCTCTCTATATTCATGTATATTCGAAAAGGCCCATAATAAAATGACGGTAATGATGCATGTGTTCTCTGATGGATCTGATGAAGTAACTCAGTAACTATTTACTGAGCAGCTATGTACCTTCCGCACACACTGGGCCTGACAGAGGCACCAATGACATACTATCCCAGCAACGATCGGCTCACAAATAGGGAGGTGAGGCCAGGACTCAAACACAGGCAGACAGCAGATGCAGGCACACATAGGCAGCACCCTGATATGGTTCAAGGGGCTGTGTGAGTTCAGAAACAGGAGAGACCCCAGTCCAGGGTGGGGTGAGCGGTGGACCAGCAGGTGCAGCCGCAGATAAAGCTTAACCCAGAGAACTGTTAGCGGTGGCGGGAGTCTACAGGGCGGGCATCTCAGGGTTTCTACAAAGGCTTAGAGGAGGGAATGTAAGGGTGGATGTGGAAGACTCTGGGCACTCAACAGGCTCTTAAGAGAGGATGGAGGAGAGAGAATGAGGCCGCATTTTTCACTCGGATCAGAAACTAGCCGACTTTTTAGGACACTCCCTGGAAAACACTGGGAGGGGCACAGGACCATGTTTCCTCCCCTTTCCCTCCCAGGAAACTGTCCACACCCCCAGAGCACGGGGAGCCATCGAAGTGAGTGACAGCAGGCTAATCACAGCCACTCAGGTCTGAGGAGGGCCCCTTGTCTCTCTCTGAGGACCCTCC
This sequence comes from Bos taurus, assembly GCF_002263795.3. Classification (NCBI taxonomy): domain Eukaryota; kingdom Metazoa; phylum Chordata; class Mammalia; order Artiodactyla; family Bovidae; genus Bos; species Bos taurus. The sequence continues at coordinate 99,029,582 of NC_037330.1, read as the reverse complement.
AGCTAGGACAAGTGCAAGACAAAAGCAGCGCCTCCCCCTCCACGCCTGCCACTGCCTTCATTAGCATCATACAGAAAGCCTGCCAGCCAGGCTCCCCTCAGCCGCAGCCAGGCAACTGGACCAGCAGCCCAGCTTTGGCTGAACCCCAACCGAGCAGATGCGAACCCTGAAGGGGGCTGTGGCCAACCCTGGCCCCTCTCCTCAAAAAATAACCAAGCCAGGCAGCCCCCACCCAGTTCCACCCACCCCATAAGCCTCTCCCTGCTTCTTGGAATCTGCTGTAGCTGCCAAAAAAAAAAAAAAAAAAAGAGTGTCCAAGAAGCACGTGATCTCTGAATGATGATTGATTCTTAGGGTGATAGAATCTGAGGATTGTAGAGACATCAACTACTACCTGTCATTAGACTCACAGACTCAGATCTTAGCTCAGTCCAGGGCATCACAGAGTGTCACCCCATGTTTGGACCGCTGCTCTAGAATCGCTCAACAAGGGAATCGCAGCCTCGGGACCTAAGAGTCTTGAGCCTGGAAGGCAGGTAGCAGGCATCAGAGCTGTGAGTTCCCAGGAGATCCTGAGAGAGATTGCCTAGGGGCTTGGGGCTGGGAGTGCCTGTGTCTGTCTGGATCCCACCTATTCAGGGGTAGTGGGGAGGGGGCGTGAGAGTGATGAGAAAGCCTGATTGCCCATTGAAAGCGGTAGCTCCCAGGGGGAGCTACTGGAGAAGGGGCGGAATGGCGGAGAGAGGGAAAGGGGACTTCAGTGTGGGAACAGCCAGAGGGCAGAAGGCCCAGCCCCCTGAGATCCCGCAGAGCCTGGGACCCAGGAGCACCACAGGTCCCAGGCTGCTGGGGGTGGGCTGGGGAGGGCTGAGGACCCTGGGCTCCTGGGCCTCAGCTGGCTGAGCTGTCACCGGGCATGGAGTGGGAAAGGGTTTTCTACCCTGGTCCCGTAGCTCCACTGGGTCTCAGAAATGCAGGGTCTTGTTGGGAGCAGGTGGGGGGCAGTTATAGGATAAGGGGAGGGATGTTATCTTCAGATCACCATCTGCAGAACTGAGACTGAGCCAGGAGAGATTGTGTCTCCCCCATCACAGGGGCTCACAAAATAACATATAACCAAACCTTCCTCCCATGATGTATGCAGGGCAGGGGCGCCAGGGACTCTCTCCAGGGCGCCGCTCAGTGATCCCTGCAGTATTCAGAGTCTCACCTGCACTAAGGTGAGGGAACTGGCTCCCCAAACAACCCAGGTCAGAATCCCAGCTGGGCTTCTCTTTCAGCCACTTGACCTTGGCCAAATTGCTTAACCTCTCTGACCTCAGAGTTTCCTCATCTGGGAAACGGGAATGCCTGTCCCCTCACACTGGGTTCTTACGAGGAGTCAATGAGACAGCAGAACTGAAAGCACAGCCCTTCAGTATAAACTGCAGACACTGTGCCCAGGTGAGGCGAACCTTAGTGACCAAGATCTTCTTCCCAAACTTCCCAGGTCTGAGGCTGGGGCACCCTTGCCCCGCTCTACCAAAACCAGCTCTTCTCTGCTGCTGCTGCTACTAAGTTGCTTCAGTCGTGTCCGACTCTGTGCGACCCCATAGACGGCAGCCCACCAGGCTCCCCCATCCCTGGGATTCTCCAGGCAAGAACACTGGAGTGTGTTGCCATTTCCTTCTCCAATGCATGAAAGTGAAAAGTGAAAGTGAAGTCGTTGAGTCTTGTCCGACTCTTAGCGACCCCATGGACTATAGCCCACCAAGCTCCTCCGTCCATGGGATTTTCCAGGCAAGAGTGCTGGAGTGGGGTGCCATTGCCTTCTCCAAGCTCTTCTCTGAGGCGATGGCATTTTAATAGGTCTACTTAAAGTTCATTCAAATTAAACAAAACTAAAAACTCAGTTACGTAGTTGAAGGAGCCACAGTTCAAGTACTCCATAGCTGATCAAGCAGCTTCCATACTGGACAGGGCAGATCGAACATGCCCATCACATGGATTCTGTTGGACAGCCCTGGTCTGAAAGGGTGAGAGAGCTCCAGGATGGGAGTCAGGACAGCTGGGTTCTACTCCAGCTTAGCTCCTAGGTCATGCTGAGCTTAGACAACTCCTTTGCCTCTCGAAGCCTCAGTTTCCGTGTTTGGCAACCTATCTCACCCTCTATGCAAGACAGAGCACAGTCAGTGCTTGACGAGGACCTCTTGGTTGACTCTATTGGCTTGGCTTAGGACCACGTGGAAACAGGCCGTGGGTGGAGCCCTGCCCACGTGGAGGCGGAGGGACCCACCTGCCCTTCCCATGCTCTGGCAGAAAACACCCTGGAGCCACAAGCTGGTAGGGCCAGCCTCTCCAAGTCTCAGGGTCTCAGATGGTTCTCTCCAGGCCAGGCTAGAGCCAGGAGGCAGGCCATGCAGAGGGCCAGGGTTTCTCTCTCCATAGGCTTCCACAGGCCTGAAGGCCCCCAAAACTCACCCCTCCCAAACTCAGAGAGAGGCCCAGGCAGCCAGGGCCCTGGCCAGGAGGCAGCCGCAGAGGCTGGTCCAAAGGAGAGGGGAGGGGAGGCGCGGAGAGTGGAGAGTCAGAGCCCCGCTATCAGCACTGCCCGTCCTCCCCACTTCCTCTCTTCGAACGGATCACATCCTGTTATTGTGTGGACAGCGAAGGCCAGGAGCTGGGGAGGGAGGCAGGGCTTGGACCAACCAGTGGGGAGAGAAAGGAGGAGCCAGAGGAAATGTCCTGGTGGCCATGGGTAGCTCAGCTGCCCAGCCCTGCCCCAGGTGGCCTGGACAGGGAGTAGGCCCTCCCTCCTCCCCCGGCCTGGATGAAGGAGCAGCTTGCATCTGCCACTGAGAGAAGATGCTGGGGTTCAGGACAGGCTGTGCCGACCTGCAAAGGTACCTAGAAGAATAGAAATGACACCTCCTCCAGGAAGCCTTCCCCAGCCTCCTCCTCTGGCTCCTTCAATTCAGCAGACATTTACTCTGGGCCTCCTCTGCCAAAGCCACGTCTCCCACACCTACTGGGCCTCTCTCACACAGCACTTGTCTCCAGAGTTATCATATTCTGGATCTATTCCCCTCCATCCCACTTCCACCCAGCCGAAGATCCCTGGCCAGCTCCCCAGCACTGCCCAGCATGGAGTAGGTCCAGAAGAATTCCTGCTACTGTGGATGATGAAGGTCGCCACTTCCCCTCTGCTTTCTTCCCCTGACCTGTCATTCCAAATACAGCCCTGTCCCAACCCCATTTTCAGCAATAGTAATGGTTCTTTCTACAAAGCATAAGCACTTTACATATATGGCTTTGAAATCCCATGACAGCCCTGTAAGATAGGTGTGAATATCTTCATTGAACAGATGAGTAAACTGAGACTCAGAGAGGTTAAGTGATTTACCCAAAGTCACACAGCAGGTGCAAACAGTGGCAATCCTGGAACTTAACCCAGATAAGTCTGACCCCAAAGGCAAGGTTCTGTCTGTGGCCCAGCTGCCTTTCCTGCTTAACCCCACCCATGTCCTGGCCTCTCCCTCCCTGAGCTGCTATCACATCAACTGTCCTCACTGCCCACGAGCCTGTCCTTGAGCCATGCCTGTTGCTATGGGCAAGCTCTCCAGCGCCGTCATGATTGCTCACGGTCCTGGGTAGATTACTGGACAAGCCAAGCTGCTAACTGCTCCCAGCATAGCGCAAGCCCATCTGCTGTAAGAGTACCAACTACCTCGTGGTTGTTTTGTCTTCCTCTCCTGAGGGGCCATGAGCACTGGATCCAGATCAGACTTGAATTCAAATCCCGTGTGACCTTGGTGAAGTCCGTGTCCTCTCTAGGCCTCATTCCCTCCTCTGGACGACAGAGAGGGTGCCTGGTGATCTTGACTGACTCCTCTCCTTACTCTGAGTCATGACAGCTGAGCCTCTACTGCTGGACACTGTACCCAGCACCACCGCCTGTCCCCAGTGGACTGGTCACATGGGCCATAAAGCCAGAGGTAGAGAGCTGGCTCCTGGGGAGCAATCAATTGTTTTGCAAGCTTGGAAGAGGGGAATGGGCAGCAAGATGGAGGGTGGGTAAGGCTGCTCTGAGTGAACCAGATTATCAGCTTCCTCATCTTCATTACCCCAACCATACTCCAACCCAGGTCCAGCCATGGGGACCCAGCCTGAGAAAGCTCATACCCCACCTCGCTATTTACCAACCAAAGCAGCCCAAGGCCCTCTGCCAGCCCAAGGGGCAAAGTCGTCCGTCTACCTCTGACCAGCCCAGGACTGTGGTTTTAGGCGGAGGGCATTTTTTTTTTTTTTTTTCCTGCAGGAATGACCCAGCCTCCCACTCATCCACCCCTCTACCCTTTTATTCCACACTGGCCTCAACACCAAGCTGGGAGATTCCATGCAGGAGAACTTCTTCATTCAATAAATATTGAAAGGGCCCCATGCCAGGTCTGACGCAGGGCACCGGAGGTGAACAGACAAATCAGACATGACCTCAACCTCAAGGAGCTTGTGTTTTAGTGGGAAAGCGGACAGCAGAGTGGAGGAAGGCCTGTGGGATCACAAAGTGGGCAGCTGACCCCAGAGAGTCGGGACCATCTCCTGATGCTGAGGACAAATTAACAGGATGAAAGGAGGGTGGGAACCGAGGGCGGATAGAAACCCAAAGTGGAGAAACTGGACTTTTTTTTTTTTAATTGCAGCCAGAACAGAAAGGCTAGTGCAATAAGGGCAGAGAGAACGAAGGGTGGGGTGGTGAGAAACAAGCCTGGAGAGACCATTTGGGCGAGCTTCCGCGACCGTCCTTCCCCTTCACGGGCTCAGCCCTATCCTGCCTGCCAGTGTTCAGTGAGACATGTAGCCCTGGGAAGATTCGTCTCTGGCCTCAGTCTCCCCATCTGGAGATGGGGCACCAGGCTAGCTGATCCCCAAGGGCCTGGCCAGCCTGGGCAGTCGCTAGCCTCGTCATCTCTGCCTGGTGGCCACAGAGCTGATGGGCTGTTCCTGAGCTCTCTGGATGTGGACTGCCTTGCCCTCTCCTGGGAAAGGTCTGTCCGGAAGTGGGTGCTCCTCCCTTCCGCTTCTGTATCCATGACAGTCACACTGCGGCCTCCGCCCCTCCCCTGCGGCTGTTCTCACCAAGTCCACTTGCCAAATCCAGTCAACACTCTCAGACCTTTTCTTACTTGCCCTCTCGTTTGCCTTGGGCTTGGCTAACCACTTCCTCTACCCCCCACCCCAACACCCTTTGGCCTCAGCCTCTTGAAACACCGTACTCACCCTCTCCTGGTGGTTCTCTTCCTACTCTGAGCACCCTGCCCTGTCTGTCTGCCTCTCATGTCCCCTTCACTGTGCTGTTCCTCAGGTGGTGAATGGCCGCACCCACCCTCACCAGTCACCCCATCCTATGACAGAGTCTCACCGTATCTCTGCCCAGAGACCTCCTTGCTCTGGGCCGAAAAGAGGCACAATTGGCGTCTTTCAAAAGCCAAGGAGCTTCCCTGCAGACTAGAGCAGTATCCCCAAACCCTGCATGCCTTTGCCCTCCTAGCAACAGTTGGAAGCACCCCAAGACAGGGGACGCCAAGATCAGAGCCTGGCGGGATGGGCAACGCTCACCTCCAAAGGGCCAAACTGTGGGTCCTTTGAGTTCCCCTCTTGGCATATCTTTTTCCCTTAATACTAACCACCTTCTAACTTTCTGTACAATCCACATAGTTGTTAGGGTAAACATTGACTGAAACCATCCACCCTGGTGGAGCACCATTGTAACCATTCTTGTGAGTTTCACGACAGGAGGTCCTGGTAAGGACAGGGACCTAACAAGCCACCACCAACCAGAATTCGGTAGAGGTTAAAAGGAGATGCCACTGGTCCTACCACATCCCAGAATCCTTCTCGCTGGCACCCATCTTGGCCGAACAATGTGTGTGCTACCAGGAAGGACCCTGAGTCAGACTAATTGGCCAGAGACAACCTGGAAATCAATCCCATCACCATAAAAGCCAAGCCATGTGGCAGAGCAGTCCTCCTGGGTCCCCTGATCCTCCTGCTCTCTGCCCGGGCGCCCCACCACAATAACGTCTCTTGCTTTGTCAGCACACGTGTCTCCTCCAACGATCCATTTCCAAGTGTTAGACAAGTACCCCCTTTCCTGCCCTGGAAGGGGTACCCCTTCCTGGAATATATTCATTATGGTTGTGTGTGTCTGTGGGGTTACCACGGGAATTTAAGCAACAGGGATCTCCGTTTTCTTCACTGCTAGCTCTCCAACACCTAGAACAATACCTGGCCTATGATAGGGTCTCAATAAATATTTGTTAAATGAACAAAGGAAAAAAGGGTAAGTACTTTGTTGGAAATACCTACCAGACTGCTGAGGTTCCTGAAGATCCAGCAGTCTACACGCAGAGGCCTCCCCAGAACCCAGAGTCCCTGCCTCTGTATGGCAGTCTTATCCTGAGCCTTCACTCACTGCTCCCTCAGCCTCAACCTCTGTCCCTGAGCCCCCCATAAGACTTGCACCCCCAGTCAATCTTGAGGGCAATCAAGAGCAAGTATACAAGCATCAGCCTCCTTTGAGTCACTGGGGAACCTGGGACCCTTCTCTGGTGGGACCTTAATCTGTCCTGAACCTACGAAAAAACCACTGCCCCAGCCATGGAGCTGAACCCAACACACGGAGGGAATTCTCCACCCCAAGGCCTGGTGCCCAAAGCATAGGTACACAGTGCTGAGAAGAGCCCCCCACCTCCGTGGGGCCTGGCAGAAGGAAAAGATCAGAAACCCTAAGTGGGGACCCCCGGGATAGAAGGTGGGATCGCACCCTGGGAGGACAGCTGAGTCCTGGAACCTTCATTCCAAGGGAGACAGGTTCATGCCATGGCTTTACTTTAATGTCCCAACTCTCATCCTGGGGATGCAACACGCAAGCATGGAGTCCAGAGCCCTCTGTAAAACTTTTATTTAGAAATCTTCCCAATATATCCTTATATATATACACACATCATCACCACATGGGTTTTGTCGCTAAGAGTCACACGCCCACAGTGTTGGCCTCTGGGCTGTACAAAGGTCAAGGTACCTGGAGCGGTTACTCCTCTTCTGCAGAAAAATGCAGAGACCAACGCAACGCATCACGTACAGTACAACATTGACGGAAAGTGCTGGGCCCGCCCACGGGAATGATGCGCTATGTACATGGGCTGGGGACAAGCCTTCGGTGGGGGCCACGTACCATTGAAATCACAAGTACGACGAGACCACCCCCAAAGGCCAGGACAGTCGTGGGCTGACTACAGATGCTGTGCCCTTTGTTTTGCTTTCAGAAAAGGATAAAGGTTGTACCATCTTGTCGTTTGCCACTACAAATAAAATATGAATGTTTCTTAAAAGACATGATTCCCTCCGGTCACTTAAAATCATCTTTATCCTCCTCGTGTTTTTTACCATTTTTCCTTCTTTGACAAATATTATTCTTGGATGGGGAATATTCATGGGTGAAAAGGAGGCAGAGGAAGAAGAGCATGGTGGGGAGAGATGCTGGAAATGAAGGTGAAAATGATGGATCTTCTCTGGTTCTTAACAAAGTCACAAAGCTTTGCCTATCTCTCCCTAGGCCTGTTTTGTACTACATTTTACACATTCTGCCCACAATCCCGTATTTCTCTTGTAGACTCCCTTCTATGCCTTGCTTTGGGATGAGACTGAAATGAGGTCAATCTGGAAAGATGAGGATAATCTAGAAAATCCTGAAGTGGGCTAAAGTGGTTTAGAAGCTAAATTATCCAAATACTGCACAGAGAAGCAGTCTGGCCCACTGTCTAGGTCCTGGTCTCTGGGTGAGAAATCTCACTGCAGGAATGATACCGAGAGCAACAGAGTTCCTTATGGTCTCAAAATGCTTCTACTTCCATGATTCCATTCAGTCCATACCACAGCGATAGGAGACAGGCCAAGCCAGGGTATTTATGAGAAAGACATCCAGAGAGAGAACTTTACCAGGTCACACTGCAAGTCTGAGAGAAGAGGGAACCAGAAGCTCAAGCTCCTGTTAGAATGTATAATCCATCTCCTAAAACCCATCCACCACGCTCACTGTGGCCACTTTTCACTCCCAGGTAAATTAATCCACTGGAAGCAGACACAGCCTTAAGACCTAGAAGAGGTGTTCCATCTTTGGACAGATGGGATTCCTACAGGAGCTTCCAAGTATTGGAAAAGAACCCATCCAAATGTTTGTCAAAATATAATGGGGGTTGGTGCTGAAATGGGAGAGAGTGCTACAAGGGTTAACCATGCGGCTTCCATTCCCACGAACTGGACCTCACAACTTAAAAGGAAGAGGGGGAGTGCAGGGATCATCTCTGTGTGCACGTGACTGTCCCCGAGGCCCTGCCACAGTAAGGGCAAACCACCAAGCTGGAGCCCACAAGGCGTGAGGACCTTTCCCGACAGCTGCAGCGATGGTTCTTCCACGTCGCTATGGACAGGGTAAAGCCGGAGCGTCAGAGCCGGCCGGGGTGACTTGAGGACACAGTGACAGGTATACAGGACTCGTGTGCAGCTTGCTCCATGGGCCTGGGATGTGGGTCACAGGCAGGCCTCACCTGAAGAAAATCACATCCCACCATCTGGATTGACACAGGAGATCAATGAGGGGGCAGAGGTCCACTCTACAAAAGGATTCTCCACATTACCAAGGGACTTGCAGTAGAATTTCTTTAAAAGATGAAGGATAAGGATTTGATTTACAAAAATGTCATGTACAACTTCTGGCGGGGAGCACTCCTCATGTGTTACGCCAGCCTCCCATACACACTCGTGATGCCTGAAATTTGCAGACTCAGGGATGTTGAAGGTTCTGCTAAGTGAAAGTGAATGTGCGTGGGTCTCAACTGGTCTCTCACTGGGCTCCTCAGGGCCTAGAGGTGGGGCTGGATCCTGGCTCATATCAAGACCCTGAGGTCCCAAAGTAACTGAAGTCAAGCAAAATCCCAATACCAGGAATTCATAGGACAGAATTTGTCATCGATTCGGTTTCAGAACACAGCCCAGACCATTGGACAACAGACATCCTGCAACAGGGAGGTCCCTCTGCACAGCCAGAACACCAGACGGGGCTGCACATCTCCTGTCAAGACCAGCACAGAGCCCATCAGCACACTGACATCCATGCCCCCAACAAACAGCAACGTGTCACTGGGAATACAGGCAGGTAGCTCTGAGACACCGCCACGATTTGAAGCCCATGTGCCCCAAACAGCTTTTGCTCTATTTCACTATTTCTCCTTTGTCTGCCTTCAAACGAAACCTACAGGGCACTCTCACAGCTTCAGCCTCGGTCCCCACAGCCACAAGCATGAGGAAGGCAAATCTCAGTGGGAAGAAAGCAGAGCTTAGATCCCCAGGGCAAGAAGTAAGGGCTACTGGGTTTTCTGACCCTCTGGCCCAGCTAGGTGAGAGCAGGCTGTCCACTGGCCATCTTCTTCAGCCAGGCCCTGAAGAAGGCACCTCAGGGCTTGTGACTCTCTGCAGCAGCTGGCAAGCTGGATGGACCAATGTGGGCCTGGGTGAAGATGAGGCTCAAGAAATGGGGAGCTATTGGGTACCTATATATTTGGACAGTGTGGCCACAAAAGCCACCCCAGCCAGCTTGGGAGGGGCTAAAGGCAAGGCAGAGGCTGCCGGACGCCTCGGAGAGAGCTGACAAGCCCAGGTCTCAGCGAAGACAGGGCTCCTGTGCTCCAGGCCAAAAGCAATGCCCCTTGAGCCTCTTACTTGAAAAGTCTTAGGGAACTGGAAAAAGGGGAAGACTGTGCCGTCTTCATAAAAAGTACCTACCACTTTGCTCCATTTTACTGGTCTCCTACTGAGGCAGGAAACAGGAAAACCAGCCCCAGAGGGGCTGGGACTCCCCAGAGTTCAGACATCAAGGAAAGCTCATCAAGTCCATGTCCTACTTCAGAGCTGCCCAACACTCACCCCACCTGCCCTAAAGCCCATGGTCCCAGCAGCCTGAGGGCACCTGCCCGGCTGATCCCGCGTGGCCCCAGACCCATCACCGAGGACCGGCTCCATCCGCAGCAGGCAGCATGGCAGGATGGAGGCTGCGGGCTGTGTGCTTGGGCGCTGGCTCTTCTGTGTAGCTGTCCGGGCTGGCTGCCCCGTCCAGGGAGCTGCCACAGCTGGAGTTCGGGGAGAGCACGTCCTGCAGGAGATCCTCAGGAGGCGCGCTGCCCCCTCCTCCCCCACCCCCTCCGCCAGCCCCCACTACAGGGTCCTTGCCAGGCTTGGCCCGCTGGGTGCCTTCCTCCTCCTGGTCATTGAGCAGCTTGGCCAGGAAGTTGATGTACTTCATGGCCAGGCGGAGGATCTCATTCTTGCTGAGCTTCTTGTCTGGGGGATGTGTGGGGATCAGCTTGCGGAGCTCAGCGAAGGCCCCGTTCACATTCTGCTGCCGCCATCGCTCCCGGCTGTTGGTGAAGATGCGCCGCACAACTTTGGTGTGGGGACCTGGGGGCAGGAGGACAGGTTAGGAGAGTGGGTTGGAGATCCCCCAGGGCATATTCTTCTGTGGGGAAGAAGAGAAACCATCCATTGGAAAGCTTGGTAAACCCTGAATGCCTTCTATCCTTTTGCTCAGAAAACTCTTACTCATCCTTCAAAGCCCTCAGCTGTCTTCTCCCTCTCTGGGAATTTTCCCTAACCCCTCAGACAAGTCCAACCAACCACCATGGCCCTATAATCCCGAATCTCCATCACCCTTGACCATGACTGTATGTTTCCAAACTTGACTTCCCTGGTGGCTCAGATGGTAAAGCGTCTGCCTATAATGCCGGAGACCCAGGTTCAATCCCTGGGTTGGGAAGATCTCCTGGAGAAGGAAATGGCAACCCACTCCAGTATTCTTGCCTGGAAAATCCCATGGACGGAGGAGCCTGTAGGCTACAGTCCATGGGGTTGCAAAGAGTTGGATACAACTCAGTGACTTCACTTCTTCTTTCCTCTGTGAGCTGTGAGACATTTTAGGACAGGAACCTTTTATCACTAATTCATTCATTCATTCACTTGAGCCAAAAGGCCATATAGCACTAGTTAGATAAACTCTGGAGACAGACTTTCTAGGTTCAATTTCTAACTATTACTCCCTAGACCGTAACTCTGGGCAAATTACCTAAACTCTCTGTGCTTTACCTTCATCACCTGCAAAATGGAGAGAGTACCAGAGAACCAAGTTATAAGATTGTCATGTGTATCTAACAACTAACACAGGCAAAGTACTTAAGATGATACTTGCCTCCAGTTAAACCTTCACTAAATGTTAGTTTTATCCATTCATCAGTTATTTACTGACAACCAGGCACTGTGCATCAAAACTCAACATTCAGAAAACTAAGATTATGGCACCTGGTCCCATAACTTCATGGCAAATACATGGGGAAACAATGGAAACAGTGACAGACTTTATTTTGGGGGGCTCCAAAATCACTGCAGATGGTGATTGCAGCCATGAAATTAAAAGACACTTGCTCCTGGGAAGAAAAGCTATGATCAACCTAGACAACCAATTAAAAAGCAGAGATATTACTTTGCCAACAAAGGTCCATATAGTCAAAGCTATGGTTTTTCCAGTAGTCATGTATGGATATGAGAGTTGGACCATAAAGAAAGCTGAGTGCCAAAGAATTGATGATTTTGAACTGTGGTGTTGTTGAAGACTCTTGAGAGTTCCTTGGACAGCAAGGAGATCAAACCAGTCAATCCTAAAGGAAATCAGTCCTGAATATTTTGGAAGGGCTGGGGCTGAAACTGAAGCTCCAATACTTTGGCCACCTGATGTGAAGAACTGACTCATTGGAAAAGACCCTGATGCTGGGAAAGATTGAGGGCAGGAGGAGATGGGGACGACAGAGGATGAGATGGCTGGATGGCATCACTGGCTCAATGGATGTGAGTTTGGATAAACTCTGGGAGTTGGTGAGGGACAGGGAGGCCTGGCGTGCTGCAGTCCATGGGGTCGCAAAGTCGGACATGACTGAGCGACTGAACTGAGAGGCACTGTGCTAGGCATTAAGAAATAAAGGTGAAGAGGAGACAGTCCCTCCCCTCATGGAGCTCACACGTTAATGAGGATGACAGATAATAAACAAGCAGCAAACAAATAACAAACAGGCAGGAAGCTGAATGTAAATGAAAAGATGGAAAGGAGCTGCATGTTTTAGCTGAGGTGGCTGGAGACAGCCTTTTGGAAGAGGTGATGTCTGTAAGTGAAGTGAAAGTTGTTCAGTCGTGTCTGACTCTTGGTGGTCTCATGGACTGTAGCCCACCAGGCTCCTCTGTCCATGGAGGAGGAATTCTCCAGGCAAGAATTCTGGAGTGGATTGTCATTTCCTTCTCCAAGGGATCTTCCCGACCCAGGGAGGGAACCCAGGTCTTCTGCATTGCAGGCAGATTCTTTAGCGTCTGAGCCACCCTATAACGGAAGAACTTAAAGTCAAAGAAGAGCCAGCCAGACACAGGAAGGGAAGCTGGAAGTGCAAAGGCCCTGAGTTGAAAAACAGTGAAAGCTAGCCTGGCTAGATTAGTGTGGGTGAGATCAGAGTAGTCTAGGTCCAGATTCCACAGGGCCCTGCAGTAAGATACAGGGATTTTCTTCTAAGGGTGCAGAAAAGCACAGAATAAGAGCTTACTAAATATGTGCTGACTAACTGATCATGCTGACAGGTGGGGAATGGAGGAGACAGCAGTGGGAAAATGACTTCACTGGGGGCTCTCTCCCCCCTAGGACAGGAGTGGAGAGACAGCCATGCCCAGGCTAGGCCTGAGGCTCTGGGCAGGTGTCTGAGGGCTGCCTCCGTCTCCCATGTCTAGAGTGCACTGAATACACACTGGACCAGTATTCACTAGTGCTCGTGTACTAAGACTTGCAGAGCAGGTGCAGACACGAGTGTGCATGTATCGAGCACCTATGGTATACAAAGTACTGCACTAAGTGTCCCAGCCTGACCAGGGTGGACTTTCAGGGATCCCCAAATCCAAGAATGGCAGAGGATGGCCCCACTAGCTCCCAGGTCCCGGGGCTGAGGCAGCAACTGCCCTCCCAAACACTGAGGCACAGTGCTAGCTCCTGGCAGTCCTCAGGATGCTCTGTGCCCTGAAGGAACTGCCAGTCCTGGGATAGTTGTTTGCTTTCCTCTGATGACCCTGGAACCAGACCTCAGAACATGGAAAGTTAGGTAGAGAGAATGGGTCACCTAAGACCCATTACTCATTTCACAGCTAGGGAGACTGCGGCCAGAACAGAGGCAGACCTTGCCCCTGCAAACGAACTCATCAGTGCCAACACTTCCTGCTTGATCATCTCTTTCCTACAATCACACACACACACATACATGCACACACACACACACACACACACGCACGCACGCACGCACACCATGTGCCCAATCATTCATCTCTGCCTGCAGTGTCTTAGAAGCTGTCTTTCCAAACCCCAGCAGGCCCCCGCCCAGCTGAAAGTGTTCGTCACTCTTTTGTGACCCCGTGGACTATAGCCTGCCAGGCTCCTCTCTCCATGGGATTCACCAGGCAAGAACACGGGAGTGCGTTGCCATTTCCTTCTCCAGGGGAACTTCCTGACCCAGGGATCGAATGCACATCTCTTATGTCTCCTGCAATGGCAGGCGGGTTCTTTACCAAAAGCACCACCTGGGAAGCTGATTCTTCACCAAAGGTCAGACCCAGGCTGGGAAAAATACAACACTCCTGCTGGGCAATCCTACCCTGGCCTCCAGGCCAGACAGAGGGGAGTCCCTCAGCTGCGCTGTCAGAAGGATTGGTCCCTGCCCGTAGCTGACGACGAGGCGGGGAGAGGAGCGTTATGGCTGCCATCACAGCTAGAGCTACACAGACTCCAGAGGCAGCACCCTTCCCAAGGCAGGTCCTAAAAGCACTTTACCCCACTGGCTCAACAACCTGTGAGGAAGCTCTTATTCTCCCTAGTTTACAAATGAGAAAACCAAGGCCCAGAAAATTTCAGCAACAGGAATCCACATAAAGTCCTGACTTTAGACCTTATGTTATTAACAGCTCCACTTTATGGACTCCTTTTGGTTAAGTCTCTGATTTCAAAATCCTGTGGACATATCTTACACCCTCATCCTTCCCTTCACCTCCATCTCTGTCTATTCCTCTCAGGTCTTTTTCAGAGAACTACCAACCTCTCCACAGCTTCCTCTTGCCTGAGTCTATCCCTTGCTCCATGTCTTCTGTCTCATTCTCTCTGGGCACAGAGTAGGTGCTTGGTAAACCCTGGGCATCCAGAGTGCGCTGGCAACTGCAGAAAATCCTTGGGCTTTGAAGAGCCTGCTCTCCTGCCTCCTGGTGCTGGGGCCCCTCAACTACATCTGGTCAACCCTGGGAAGAGGGAGGGGGGGTCCTTCAAATGTCCCCCTCCTCCAGCTGCTTCTTGAAAGTTTGGGGCCAAAGACTACTCAGGTAGTTCACATTAAAAGTGCTGAAGCCCCTGGGATGGGGGAAGGGAGGGAGTAGGGTAGAATCTATGGTATCAGGAAGGGAACAGGGACAAGAGGGCCCCACTTTGCATGGACCTGGGACAAGACCTTTAAAGGTACAATTCCAGGCAAGGAGGAGACTCCAGACTCCAGACTCTTCTCCCAAGAGGACTTTGGAGAAGGTGCAGATAATCCCCGGAGGTTGGTGCTTAGAGTCAGGGGCACCATGTGTTTCTGCCCTCCCCAGGGATCCTTGGTGTTGGAGAAGACTCTTGAGAGTCCCTTGGACTGCAAGGAGATCCAACCAGTCCATTCTAAAGGAGATCAGCCCTGGGTGTTCTTTGGAAGGAATGGTGCTAAAGCTGAAACTCCAGTACTTTGGCCACCTCATGTGAAGAGTTGACTCGTTGGAAAAAACTCTGATGGTGGAAGGGATTGGGGGCAGGAGGAGAAGGGGACAACAGAGGATGAGTTGGCTGGATGGCATCACCGACTCAATGGACGTGAGTCTGAGTGAACTCCGGGAGTTGGTGATGGACAGGGAGGCCTGGCGTGCTGCGATTCATGGGGTTGCAAAGACTGAGCGACTGAACTGAACTGAACTGAGGGATCCTTGCCGAGTGGAGGATTGGAGCTAGAATGGAGACAACAACTAACAGTGGAGGTTTGAGCTAAGCACCACAGTGTGTCCCTCACTCCCATGGCCTCTATTCCCAGGACTGTGTGGCAACCCCCAGCTCCACCCATGACCTCCCCTAGTCCCAGGCCAACAGGGCAAGGACTTTGACAGTTAGGGGCTCCAAGACAGCTCGCCCATCCCTGTGAGACACCTAGGAGTTGTCCCTGATGGTCCCGCCTTCAGGGGCTCTAGCAGCTTGAGGGACTGAGTGCACAAGTTGGGGGTGGGAGTAAACTCACCATCAGTAATCTCCATTTCATAAGGGGAGGGCCTCCTCTTCACTCGGTTGTTGGTGGCGAACATAGGGAAGGCATCTGGCTCCCCAAAGAAGCCACTGTAAGAGGGAGCAGGCAGACCACCAGATCACAGACCCTCCCCACCTGTTCTTGAGCCCCCCAACCCCCGGAAAAACAAGGGCAATCCTGGTCCCTTCGCACCAGAATGGGGGCTACAAGGAACATAAAACAAGCACACACACACCCCTCATCCAGCTTTTCTCTATGGTTAGACAAGCAAGGGGAGGGGGGCCACATACCTGCACACCCTAAACACACACACACACACACACACTCAATGGCGAACACAGGGAGCAAACACGAAAATGAACACACATCCTGCACAGACATACTCCCCTCCCCCATACAAGTGCACAATCCATAGACACCTCTGCTCCCAAACAGGTGCTCACACAGACAGCCTTCACAGCTGGGACTGTGCAATTCCTGCGTCTCATAACAGCACCCTGTTCCCTACCCTCAGCCTCCCCTCACGTTCACCCCAGCCCCATGGGGCACATGGACAGACAACAGACAGGAAACCCTGAGCAGTCCTGCTGACATGCTCCCCCATCACCCACTCTACTGGACTCTGCCTAGCTTCTTTCTCTGGCATCCGGCAGACTCCCACTGCCCTGCACTGTCTCTCCCCTCATCTTCCCGTCTCCACCCCAACCCTGCCTCGGGCTCTCCACCACCTCAGTGGTCCCACCAGGGAAACGGACACCTTCACACCAAAGGAAGCACAGGGTCCAGGCCAGAGATGGCAGCTAGGAGAGGAGGGGCTCAGGAGAGGAGGGAGGGATCCATTCCCCAGGTGGAGGGGAGATTAGCAGGAGGGATCCCTCTCCAGCCACTCTCAGATGCTCGTCTCTCACCTGTCCACTGAGGGCTGCAGAATCCAGAAGAATTTCACACCGGAGCGCACTGAGACACACTCCTGCCCGGTACTCACACTCACAAGACTCCTCCAGTCCACCCCGCCACCACCACCACGCAGAACCCCGCACTTCTGCTCACACCCAGCCGCATGCCTGCACTCCCCCTCCTCAGCTTCTGCGCTCCCTGCATGCCGCAGACACAAACCATCCGCACACTCCCCCCTGCGTGCACACCCACGCACACACATACACAAACACATTTGCTGAGGGCTCCTTCCTCACTTGCACGGGGTCTCCAGCCTAGGCTTTTCCGTCTCCGGGTGTAAACCCCCTCTCCCCCTCTCTCCGCGAGCTCAGCCACTCGGCCTGGCCGGGAGGGGATGGCTGGCTCCCCACGTGCGGAAGGGGAGTCCCAGGGCCCGCGCCGCCTGCCCACCCGCCCTTTCCCGCGGCCCTGACCTGCCGAGCGAGGCCAACGGCTGGCTGAGGCTGTAGAGCAGCGCGCGGCCGGGGGCGGCGGGGGCCGCCAGCGCGGGCGGGCTCAGCTGCACCATGCGGCCGTCGCCTGGCAGTTCCGCGGGGGCCGAGGCGGGCGCGGGCCCGGGTGGTCTGCACAGCTCTGTGGTGGGCACCCGATGGCGCGCTTCGGCCGCCGCAGCCTCGCGGCCCTTTAAGTCCCGCGCGGCGCCGCCCCCACCGGCGGGGCCGCCCCCCGGGCCGCCGCCGCGCGTGCCCAGCTCGATGACCGGGGGCTCCGCCGGGGTCGCGCGGCTCGTCTCCTTGGCGACGCCGTTCAGCAGGACCAGGTGCGGGGGGGCCATGCGGGCCTCGGCCGCGTCCCGTCCCTCTAGCGGGGGGTCACTGTGTGCCGCCTCGCTCGGCGGCTGCTCCGTCATCCTGCGGGTAGACAGACAGACAGACAAGCGGACGCCCGCTCAGACCATGGCCCCCGGCCCACCCACACTGGGGGGCGGGATGGGGCGGGGGTGGGCAGCTGAGGGAGGGGGTGAAGAGCGGAGGGAAACTCACGCACGGAGACGTGAGAAAACGCGGACCAACTTAACGCCACGTGGACACACACGAGCCCGGGGTGCTGGGGCCGAAGAGAAAGGGGGGTCTCCGGTTTGGGAGAAGAGAGGAGGATACCTGGGAGACGGAGACTGAGGGCCGAAGGGACAGAGGTGGATAAGAACCACAGAGACATTGGAAGAAAAGGAATACAAATACAGCCAGCGCAAGAAAAACAGAGTTGGGGGGCGGGGGGAGGAGGAAGGAAATGCAGAAAGAGGCGAGAAAGAAATATCACCCGTGCCCCTTCTCGGGCCGCACGGGAAGAGGAGGGAACAAATCCCCGACCGACTGTGCTCTTCCCGCCCCCCCTTTTGGTTTTGGCGGGGAACCTGTCGCGCGGAGGTGGGGTGCTTTTTGCAATCCCCCTCTTCTTTCAACAATACGTGCCCCCAGCCTACCGCCACGTACGTACACCTGGAAATCTGGTGGGGGTGGGGGTGCGGGAGTGATCAGAGCTGGCAGAGAATTATCCAAAGGAACTCAGCTCTCCCTTTCAACACACATTCACCCCGCTGCGGGGGTGTCGGTCTACACCCAGCAAATCCACCTGTGTTCTGTGGAGCCGCTGGAATACCCAGTGACCCTTTACTGCCACCAGGACTGGAGATGGGTCATCAGGGAGGGAAGAAGATGATCCAGGCCCTACCTCCCTGCACACTGTGTTCTTCCTTTTGCTCAGATGGACTCAGAAGTGAGGTGGGGTCTAGAAGGGAGGCCTGGCTGAGGCGGTGTGGAGCCCGGACATTCGAAGAGTAGTGTTCTTAAGGCCACTGGGCTCTGGGCTCCCATCCACGAATGTGAGGAAGGGGTGTAAAGATGGCTGGGGAACTCCTCCAGCACTCACCCATCTCCCTTTCACACTTCGGTGTTGTCTTCTGGGGAACAAGAGGAATACCTCATATATGCATTTAAAAGCCCTGTGCAAATGCTCAAGTAAACATTATTATAGACAGAGAGACTGGGCCAGAAAGGAGACTGCCTTGCCCAAGGTCTTGTGACTCTTTGTAGAGTGGGACTAGAACTCCAGTCTCTTTGTAATCCTCCCGTGCATGCATGCATGCTAAGTCGCTTATCCTCGCATACACATATATCCATATATCCCATATATCCCCCATATATATCCCTCCCATATATCCCCCCATCTCCAACCAAGGACATTGCTCTCCTCCTCAACCATACTCCAGGGTGATTGCAGGCAGGGTGACTCCCCACTTCCATTCTCTCCCAGTTCTTCCATAACATGTGACAAACACACCCCCCCTACACACACACACACACACACAAACCAAAAACAGAAAAACTATGAGACTCTGGGTCCGGAGTGTGAAAATACTTGTCACTTTTAATAAAACAACAAAAACATAATCAACTCGACAGGCTTTGTAAGATGTTCAAAATAAAGTTTCTGCTATCGGAATTATATAAGTAGGGTATTTTATAACATAAAACAAATACACAAAAGTCCAACTCAGCCTCAAGCAGAGAATTCATTCCTGGCAGCCATTCTGCCCCTGCACCGCTCTGGACTAGATGGCCTGGGAGCCATCCTCCCACCCCAGAGGAAAGACGGGACCTTCTGAAACTTCCAGAGCTCACTCAGCTTAGTTGCCACCAGACACAGCTGACGAAGAATCACCATTCCGATTATGCTCCTGCCCTAAGTCTGCCAGCCCCATGGGCAGGACCCCGAAACGACAAAATTCCCCTAGACTTGGTATACCCTGGCTGCAAAGGCAGTAGGTCCGCAACACTTCATTGGAAGCGAGTTTATGATTATGGTGGAAACAATAGGTCTATATCCACAGAATGGGACTGCCAAGACATTTCAGTCACTAGAAATGCACCAGAGGTATACCACTAGAGACTTCCTGGCTCCCCTCAACAGTGAAATGCATTGGAAATATACAGTCCTCTGGCAAAACATACAAGCCCCAAGAGGCTGGCTCCCTACCTTACTATCCCCAGGCAGTGCACCCAGTGACACGTGCTTCAGTCTCAGCTTCTAAATGAGTGACGAACAATTCACTCTGCAATCGCCAAAATGAGCCCAAGCTCTCCTATTTATGCCTTCTGATTAATTCTGAGGCTCTGAGTATGATCAGATCTCAGGGGGTGGGGGTGGTGGGAACAAGTATTTCAGATGAGTTGACTCTGGCCCCGAATGCTCTCTCCAGATGCCTATAAATATCTGTATCTCTCAGACTCCCCCTGAGAAACCTATAATTGGTCCCCTGGGCTTTGTGGCCAACCTCTCCCCGGCCCTCCTGGGACCTCAGGAAAACCCTGCTTGCTCTCTGCAACCAGGAATCACCCAAGGCCAGGGATCCCGACTCTTTTAAGGAAGCCACCAGAGAATTCACTTTCTTTTTAGTGATCGGTGACTAAACCTGATCACTTGGCTTCGGTTAAGATTATCAAAATGAAAGCCTAGTGGTTTTTACTTGTTTTTATTAGGGAAAATGAAGAAGGGGAGTGCGAAGATTGCAGATTTTGAACTGAACAGCACTGGACTATTCGACCGTTACAACTCCTCTTTGTGCGACCAAATCCCAGCTCCAAGTCCCCTACCTCGGCTCATCTCCTGTTGCCAGGCTGGCAGCTGGATCATTTCCATATGTGTCTGAACAAGACCGGGGAACCTGAGAGATCTAGGGGCAGACACCTGGTCTCTGGCAGTTCCCCATCCCCAGCAGGGAAAATTTTTTGTGTAAAAGCAGCCTCCGCCATGCCCTGGGCTAGAGCCACTGCCTTAGACTCGGCCTCCAGTCCCTCATACTGCATCCACACACACCCCACCCCGGCATGACCCCCTGGGGGAGCCCCAAGCCTGCACACAAACTACAATCACCCCAGAACAGAACCACTTTCCCGCTGCTACTGGTATGGAGGGGTGTTCAAATGTAGCCCCACCCTAGGCCTGAGGCCCCTGCCTGGGCCCACCCAAGTTAGGACTGCATTAGCCAGGATGGCTGCGGCCTTCTTCCTGCCAGAGCCCCCCCACTCCCCACTGCACGCAACCTGACCTATCCGAATACAGCCGTCCCAAAGTTATGAGCCTTGTGAAACATCTACGGAACCATGGAGCATTAGGGGGACTACAGTCCAACTAACTGTTCTTACTCGGGGAAGGGCCCTCTGGAAGCCACAGTAGCAGAGGCCGCAGTCAGTGGCAGAGTCAGATCTCAGGATTCCCAGCTCTGGGTTCGTCCTCCTCCCCCTCTCCCCAATCTGAAACTGGACTGTCCTCTGTCCCCAGCTTTCCCCACCTCAGGCCAGATCCCAAGGCCTTCCTGGTGACTGTTTCCATCAGCCCTGTCATCCCCGCAAAAAACTCACCTGGGGCATATTTAGAGAGACGGGCCCCTCTGAATAGGATCTCCACTCCTCCGGCCAGAGAGAGGTGGGAGTCGAGGTCCAGGTTGTGGACGGGGGTCTTTGCTCTCCCCCTCTCTCACCGAGAGCCCGGCAGTTAGGCCGCGGTGTGGTCCTGGGCGGTCTGCCGCGCCCAAAGCGAGTTTCCAGGAAAGATGGGGGTGGAGAGAAAGGGAGGGCAAGAGGGAGGGAGAGAGAGAAATGGGGGTCAATGGCTGGGAATTACCTCATGTCCTCCTCAACCAACCCTGGGGATCGCCAGCAGCTTTCCACCCCCGACCTGCAGGTGTTTGAAGCCTCCCCCGCACCCCCAGAAAAAAGAACCCTACACCTGACCAATCAGGAATAACTACATAGTCCAACAACAACAGCTTGCCGCAGACTGCCCTGAACATTATCGGACCCTCCAACCGGGAGGGTTCAGTGTGGCCCGTTTGTTTTCTAAGCACTGACTGGTCTACAGCGGTTGGTTCGGTTGGCTCTGGAACCGAAGTCAGGCGGATCAGAGCTGCGGCCACAGCACCGGAGTCGTCCGCAGCCTGGCGTGGATGGGTAGGGGGATGTGTGTACCAAAAGGGGGATCCAGTCTTTAGACCGTGGAAGGTGGGACAGAACCTCTGAGAAGCCCCATTCTCTCTCTGACTCTCACCGCCCCACCTCCAGGCTAAACCGAAACCAGAACCCAATTCCAAAGACTACTTTCCCGAAGGGATACAACACAGTCTGAACCGCAAAAATCCAAGAGAATAGGGGGAAGGGGGCAGAGAATCTGATGTATCCAGGTCCCCCCTTTTTTTTTCTTCCTACCGATTAAGGGAAACAAACAGACAAACAAACAAAAAAGGCTGAGGAAGGGGAAAATAAGGAAAGCAATCAAAAAAAAAAAAAGAGAGAAGGAAGGTCCTTGCCTCTCCCTCGAACCATCCCTACACAAGATTTTCGATTCTTCCGTATTCAGGTCGGCAGACTACAAGAGAATTCTAGTAATTCTTTGCAGCAATAAACAAGGAAAGGGGAAAGGAGAGAGGGTAAAAATAAATCAAATATTGCTTCCCAGGGTGTAGTGGCAGGGAAATTTAGTTCGCCTTTTTTCTTTTTTCCCTCCCTCTGGAAGGTTTTATTTAATTCGTTTTGCTGAAATCGTTCAGTTTATGGCCACACATCGAAGTCTTGGATTAATAGCTAAGGCCACCTCTTTTTTTGCCCTGGCTTTAGTGGAAATACAGTAATAATTGTTCCCTGTAGTTTCAATCCAATGCAGGAGATTTTCTTTCTCCTCTTCTAATTCAAAAGGGGGGAGGGGTGAGAACAAGGGGAAATCCAGTTGTGCCCGGTGTCTTAGGTCGGGGTTAATTTTTGCTTTAGGATGGAGTCTCTGTGCTCCTCCCTCTCTCCATTTCTCTCCTAGTCACAAACCCAGCAACTTAAAAAACAGAGCGCTGGTGGGAGGAAACCCCCGCTGCTTTGTTATCGCCCCAAAGAAGCTAAAAGGGACTAGTAGCTCCTACATGATTATTTTAATTAAAATATGATGGTGATGACGATGACTGTGATGGTGATGATGACATTAGCAACCACAACCATTGGCAAAACAAAATCCTTTCTTTCGGAGCTAGGGCAGCACTGACCCCGTCCCTCCTTGAAGCCCGGCCCTGGTCATCGATGTGACGGGCTACCTGACCCACGCGGGAATGTCGCTCACCCGGGGAAGGGGTGGGAAAATGTTCCTTGGAGATGATCCCGAAGTCCCCACCCGAGGCGCGAGGCCTGGAGAATGCGCCCATTGTCTTTTCCGGGCCTCTCCCGCAGACCCCGGCGGCCGTACCCGTGAAACTGACCAGAAATGGACGAAGCCTGAGTGCCGCGGGAACCGAAGCTGGCGGCTACCGGCTTGCAGGCGCGGGCCTCCGCGAACGCTGCTCAGCTTCCAGCCTGGAAGAGGCTCCCACTCACTAACAAACCCCTCCAACACTGAGGCACAGACTGGCCCCCGGACAGAGCAGCCGCTGATCCAGCTGCTCATCCAAGCCAACACTGGCTTCCGAATACATCATAAATTGGAATAAAATGTGAAATCCCTCACCCCGCCCCCATGCCGCCTCCTCAACTTGCGCATCCATCCCTCGCTCGTTCGCCCTCCCCTCCACCCCCCAGCGATTTACAAATGCACTTCCAAAGGACACTAGCACACAGCCACACAACCCAGGGTGGACAAGGCCACTCGCGGACCAGCCGCATAGAGGGGAAGCAAAGTAAGCACAGCCCAACACTGCCCCACAAGCCGACTCGGTCAGGCCCAAACATTGTCCAGCAGGACACAACGAAACCGATCAAATGCAATCGCTCCTAGGCGCACGACCCAAGGTAGTCAGGATCACGCACGACCGACACAACAACGAGACCATCCAAACACAATCGAGAAGATCAAGCAACCCAACATACATGTCGAGAAGGCAAACGAGCATAATTGTATATACAACGATGAAAACGTAGAAGGGCCTCGGAGAATCCAAATCTATACACCGAACAGCACAAGCACCATCACACACAACCTGTCGCCTAGAAGACCACACTCAGAAGAAGTCAACACTGTCCATAGCTCACACACGCACTCTCAACAATTCCACTGCATGCCCACAACCACCAAGAAGAAACGAAAACCAACCACCGCCTCGCGCATTTCTGTATATTGCGTAAGAAAAAAGGGAAGGAAGGAAGAGAGTCTCCGAGACGGGAGGGGCGGCGACGGCGGCGGCGAGCGCAAGGGCGTCCCTGGAAAATGCCCCCCTATCGAAAGAAACTGAGGGAAAAGGAGCGAAACCTTGTTTTTGCGAGCGGGCAAAAAGAGAGAAGAAATTGACGGGGAATTCCGTGAGAGGCTGCAGGTTGCCTTCCCCTAGAAAAAGGCCAGAATGCTCACGTTTTGCCGCTACTGGGGGACGCGTGTGGCCATTTTGAGGCCTGGTCCTTAGTGCCGAGCCCTCCCCTCCCCCCGGCCCCGTCCCCGTTCCCCCGCCCGCCCGCGCCGCGCCGCGCCGCGCCCGGCTCCTCCACCGCCGTGCTCTAATCCCGCTCACGTTCTAGGCCTCGTTAGCATGGGCCGAGGCGCGCGGGGGCCGTGTGCGCCGCGGAGATAAGGCACTGCCGCGGGTCCGCTCGCCCCCGATAAGCGCCTCGGCCATTATGGGCCAAATGATTCATTTTAATTTGGCAATTTCACCGGAGGGGAGTGGGGACGCTTTGGGACCGGCCCCGGAATGCGCCACGGAGAGAGCTGGGCGCTCTGTGTAGGACCCGGCTGGTGCAGCCTCATTACAGATCCCGAGGCCTCCCGGGATCCCCCGGCTCCCCACAACCTCAGTCCCTCCTCTTCCAGACACATTTCTCCAACGACTCGCAACCCAGCCAGACCACAGCACCCAAACGGTCACATCTAACCCTTCCTTCCCTGACATCCATTCATTCTAGTGTCCTAGATACCCGAATTTCAAGGGACAGTTCCTCTTATCCCAGTAAGCTCCCCAGCTCCCACCTCTCCCACTCCCATCCCCCTTCAACCTTGTCTTTTTTCTGCTCTAAAATGGAGCCTGCTTGCCTGAATGTCTGGACTGAGGTCTCTCCAACGGGCTCTAGGGAGGAGGAACTGGTGTCAACGAAGAGTTTAAAATATCCATTCTACTGAGTTTCAGGCTGAGCCCAGAGCTCGGGAACATTTAACATTTTAATCTCACTACTGAAGCACTGTGGGCTTCCCTGGTGGTTCAATTGGTAAAGAACTAGAGACCCTGGATTGCAGGGTTCAGGTTGAGACCCTGGTTCAATCCCTGGGTCCGGAGGATCTCCTGGAGCACGAAATGGCAACCCACTCCAGTATTCTTGCCTGGAGAATTTCTTGGACAGAGGAGCCTAGCAGACTACAGTCCGTGGGGTCGCAAAGAGTCAGACAGGACTGAGCCACTAACACACACGGAAGCACTGTACAAATACTAACTTATTTAGTTCTCACAAACAATTCTAAGAGGTTGATGCTATGATCTTCACCTAACAGATAGGGAAACTGAAGCACAGAGAGTAAAAGTAATTTCCCCAGTGTTACAGATTTATTGAGTGGTGAAACCTGAGTTTGAAGCAAATTTGACATCAGAGTCCTCCAGAGCCCATCCAGAGCCTAGGCTTGGAGGACAGATCTGGGCTCAACTCATTGCAAGAACCCAAATCTGTACTGTGGCCTAGAAATCTGGGTTCTGTGAGAGGGTAGGCAGTGAAAAATCTGGCTTAAAACTCAACATTCAAAGAAACGAAGATGATGGCATCTAGTCCGATCACTTCATGGCAAATGGGGAAAGAATGGAAACAGTGACATATTTTATTTTCTTGGGCTCCAAAATCACTGTGGATGGTGACTGTAGCCATGAAATTAAAAGACTCTTGCCCCTTGGAAGAAAAGCTGTGACAAACCTTGACAGCATGTTAAAAAGCAGAGACATTACTTTGCTGACAAAGGTCCGTATAGTCAAAGCTATGATTTTTAAATAGTCATGTATGGATGAGAGTTGGACCATAAAGAAAGCTGAGTGACGAAGAATTGATGCTTTTGAACTGTGGTGTTGGAGAAGACTCTTGAGAGTCCCTTGGACTGCAAGATCAAACCAGTCAATCTTAAAGGAAATCAACCTTGAATATTCATTGGAAGGACTGAGGCCAAAGCTGAACTGCCAATCCTTTGGCCACCTGCTGGGAAGAACTGACTCATTAGAAAATACCCTGATTCTGGGAAAGATTGAAAGCAAGAGGAGACAGGGACAACAGAGGATGAGATGGTTGGATGGCATCACTGACATCCAGCTTGCTCAAGCTCTGTGAGATGGTGAAGAACAGGAAAGCCTGGCATGCTGCAGTCCATGGATTCGCAAAGAGTCGGACACGACTGAGCGACTGAACAACCACAAGGCAGTGGGCTCAGCCTATGGAAGGTATATGGATTCATTGTTTTACTGTGGAAGCTCAAATACTACAAGTCATGTAGATCTGAACCTCAGCTTTCTTATCTGTAAAATGGGAGGATAACAACCCCAGAGAACCGTTATGAGGATTATATAAGATGATTTTTAAAAGGTGGTGAGGGCAATAATTTATGGAACCTTGCCTAGGCTGACATCCTACGCACTTGCACATAGGAGTTCTGATTATCATTATAGAGAAGGAAATTAGGTCGTGAGGAGATACGACTTTATCAAAGCTTTCAGTGACCTAGAGGAAAAGCCAAGACCCAAACTCAGTTACCCAGTTCCCAGTCCTCAACTCTACCCACCAGGCCAGGCTTCTTTGTCCTTGTAGCATCTTGGTTGTGAGCTCCTTTTGGAACCTGAGAATTCACAGAACAAGTCCCATTCAAAGTCCAGAGTGTGTCCAAAGCCTGAGTCCAGCTCCTCCATGGCTATCAGGTAACTCTCTATGAAGATACAGTTAATTCAGTGCAGCCTGTTCCCTCTGTTCCTCTTGTGCTCTCTGGTGGAAGTCAGGATACCATGTGGACATGGGTAACTTTACAGAATCCTATGGAAGAGAGGCTACCCATGTCCTGGGGAAAACTCTTAATTCCTGGACTTGCCACAAGGGCTCTTCTGGCCCAGCCACACCAACTGCTGGGCAAGGGACTCAGGGGAGAGGTCTCTGTGGTTCACTCAGCCCCAACTCCCCAGGGCTCTAGCCCCGCTTCACCCATTGTTAGTTACCAAATTCTACCCCTTTATTCTTCTTCTCCTTCTTTTAAATATTTATTTACTTGACCACACTAGGTATTAGTTGTGGCATTGCAAGATCTAGTTCCCTGACCAGGGATTGAACCCGGGGCTCCCTGCTTTGGGAGCAAGGAGTCTTAGCCACTGGACCACCAGGGAAGTCCCTGCCCTTTTCTTCTTGAAGCCTCTCTGCAATGGGGGTGAGCTATCATCTCTCCCTTCTCTGGTTCCTGTTGCCTTTGCTTGGCTGCACCACTAAATAGAAAGGGTGGGATTCAAGTAATTCTGAATTTAAAGCCCAGCACTACCACCCTTGGGCTGTGGCACCATTGGGCAAATCATTTCACATCTCTGAGCAACTGC
This sequence comes from Bos taurus, assembly GCF_002263795.3. Taxonomy (NCBI): domain Eukaryota; kingdom Metazoa; phylum Chordata; class Mammalia; order Artiodactyla; family Bovidae; genus Bos; species Bos taurus. The sequence continues at coordinate 99,002,708 of NC_037330.1, read as the reverse complement.
AAAAAGGGAGAGCCCAGCCAGGGAATGCTTTCTGAGAACTGATGCCTGGACTGAGATGGGAGAGTGGGCTGAGGGGTAGCTTAGAGGACTAAGCATTGAGAGCCTTCCAGGTAAACCAAGGGCTGGAGGAGAAGAACTTGAGGTTCATAAAAGAAACAGAAAATAGTCCAGTAATGGCTGGAGCAAGGCTATGGACAATTCAAAGGATTGAGGAGGGGACCATTTTGTTTATTTGGTTGGGTGTAGGAGCGTAATGTCCTATACAGGATCAGATTTGCATTTCTGGAAAGCTGTTTGGCTGCAAGGTGGAGAAAGGGTGTGCAGGGGTGGGAAGGACGTGGGGAGGTCAGTTCTGAAGACAATGCAGTGATCCAAGGAAGGGGGATTGGAGAGGGGACTAGGGTGTTGCCCGGAAAATGGCAAGAGGCAGATGTAAATGACATGTATTTAGAACACAAATCAGGTCTGTAAGAATTGGGTTGGCAGGGTGAGTGGCAAGGAGAGATCCGAGTTTCTGGCTGTATTTGCCTCGATGGGTGTGTTATTCCTGGTGATGGAGGTTTGGAAGCCAAAGGGAACGGGAAGGGATTCTGCATTTGGTTTTAAATGTCTCCAGTTTAGGTGTCTTGGAGGAACCGCCAGGCTGTTGGATTATTTTACCGGGCATTATACGACCCCGTCTGGCACCCCAAGGGCTGTGAGCAAGGAACAGGAACAGGTACGGCTTTTGTCAGCTCTGCTGCGCGGGGAGAGAGACGCGTGGTGAGGTGACGTTTCCCCATCCCCCTCTATTCGCGAAGCTCCAGATTCTGACCGTCTGGCAGCCATCGCCACCCGGCCCCCAGCCCCTCGCCTGGGGCTGGGGGCTCGTGACGTCTACACTCTCCCCCCTTCCCGGTTTCCGACGGTCGATGGAAAAACGGAAACGGCGCGCTGAACGGAGCGCCGCCCGAAATAGCATCTGGTGCCTGTCGGTCAGCTCACTGTCCGAGTGTCCGGGAGCGAGTGACGCTACCCGCGGCCCCGCCAGGAAATGCCACCCCTCCTCCGCCCGCCCCGAGCAGGGGCCTCGCGCGGGCGGGCAGGAAACCCGGAGCTCCTGGGCTGGGGATGTCGAGGTGGAGGGGACGTAAGGACCCAGACTTCTGCGTCTGGAGTCTGGTCCTGAGAAAAGGCCTGGAGTGAACAGCGAGCCCGGCCTTGGGCCTCAGGGCGTCGTCGTCGCCACTCTCTGACCTGTCCCCCACCCCCACCAAAGGCCGGGTTCCCCAAACTTGAGGCTTTAAATTTTTTGGAAGTGTTTCTGCCTACCCCTGTCTCTGGGTACAAGAGGCAGTCTCTGAGCTTTCTCCCCAGAGCTCGTTCCTTGGAGGGATGTGGTGTGTGTGTGTGCACTGTGGTGAGCAGCCAGTTTATTTTCAACACATGCACATGGGGTACTGTGTGTCAGGTGCCGGCCTTAGCACTTCAGAACTATTAATTCAGTTGATCCTTAAAACAGCCCAGTGAGGTAGGGCCTACCAGGACCTCCATTATCGTAGGTAGCCAACTGAGGCCCAGAGAGGTTTGAGCAACTTGCAGAAAACACCCATCTGCCAAGTGGTGGAGCCAGATTTCACACTTAGGACCATCTGCCTTCAGGCTCTGCTGCTTCCAAGGGCAGCAGAGCAAGTTCAAGAGTAAGGCAGTCTTGAGTTCCTGCCCTGCTCCCTCACTGGTCAGCTGTATGTTTCCAGGTAAATTACCTACTCTCTGAGTTTCACTTTTTCACTTCTTCTGTGGAATGGAGATGATAATTGTCTATACATCATCATACTGTTCTTCAATTCAGTTCAGTTCAGTTGGTCAGTCGTGACCCCATGGACTGCAGCACTCCAGGCCTCCCTGTCCATCACCAACTCCCGGAGTTTACCCAAACTCATGTCCATTGAGTCGGTGATGACATCCAACCATCTCATCCTCTGTCGTCCTCTTCTCCTGCCTTAAATCTTTCCCAGCATCAGGGTCTTTTCCAATGAGTCAGTTCTTCACACTGTTCTTAGGGTTTTACTTTTAACAGTGAAAAATCCAATTTGAGATGTCACTGTTTTCCTCTTTCACTTCCATATGACTATTGTCTCTATTTTGGTCCCCACTCCTTGCCTTGGAAGAACCCTGGCCTCTGCCCCCCAGTAAGCACATCTGAGCCCAGAATTCCAAGCTTGAGATGTGGGGAGAGTCATCTCTGTGCTTCCAAACCCAGTGCTGCCATCAGAATGCAAATGGAAAAGACCTCACTCATTCATTCAGTAGTTCTCAAAGTGGACCATCACCACAACCTGGGAACTTGTTAGAAGAGCAAATTCTCAGGCCTACCCTCATGCCTACTAAAGCAGAAACTCTGAGAGTGAGGCCCAGAAATCCGTGTTCTAACAGAATGTCCAGGGGATTTCTGATGAGCACCAAAATGTGAGGACCCTTGCTCTGGTTTATAAGCTTCATCTATCTCAAAGGCCGATGTGAAAGAACTGAATGTATCAAGAGAGCACTGTGTTTCCTGATGTTTTGAAGCCATTTCCCTTTCCCTGAACCCATGCTTCTTATGGGAGCATCCAGAAGACCAGAAGTGCTCCCCAAAATTATAGAGCCAGTAGTGCCTGAGTGGTGTCTGTCCTCATGAGGAGAGAATCCCACAGAGCTTTGTTAAGTGGTTTTGCTCCCAGAACTGTCAGAAAAGGACAGAACAAGTGTGTGGCCACCAGCTCTCTGACCAGCAAACAGTTGTTCTTGGTCACCCAGACAGGGCCCCAGCCTTCGTGTAACATAAATACTTATGGGTGGGACCCTTGGACAGATGAGAAGGACTTTAGGTGTTGAGCACCTGCTGTGTGTGCCTGTACAGCTCCTTGCTTCTGCTTCCCTTCTATTACTTCATCCTCCACAATAACCCTGGTGGGCCGCTAGCGTGACCCAACTTTAGAGATGGGAAAAACAGGCTCATCTTATCCAAGATGATTCAGCTAGGCATTTCAGCTTGGGTCCCATGTCAGCTTGGACCCAACATCCTTTCCATTCCTGCTGACTATAAGGAAATATTTGCTACATTGGGAGAACTACTTCAAAATCTTGTGATACGTCCTAGTTTAAATCCTTTGTGACACTAAAGAAGATAAACAAATAGCCAAAAATGTCATGGAAAGACGCTCAGGGCCAGCATATGAGGCACTGGTACATATCCGGGGACACAAGAGAAACTAAATTGATGGTGTTTAGGAAGTGGCAGACACATCTGCCAGGAAGTAGGGTCATTTCCTCTGACCCTCAGTTTCTCCATCTGTAATGGGAATGTAATGGGGTGAGGAAACCACAGAATTCCTCTCTCCATTTATCTCATCATTTCTGTCACTCTGCCTCTCATCCCTGCCACCTCTGTCTCAAGCTTGTTCTCTCTCTGTCCCTGTATCTCTCCCTGGGGCTGCTCTTTTTTTTTTCTGCCCCGATCCTTACTCCCCTATCACTTCATGGCACATAGACGGGGAAACAGTGGAAACGGTGGCTGACTTTATTTTTCTGGGCTCCAAAATCACTGCAGATGGTGACTGCAGCCATGAAATTAAAAGATGCTTACTCATTGGAAGGAAAGTTATGACCAACCTAGACAGCATATTAAAAAGCAGAGACATTACTTTGTCAATAAAGGTCCATCTAGTCAAGACTATGGTTTTTCCAGTGGTCATGTATGGATGTGAGAGTTGGACTGTAAAGAAAGCTGAGCACCGAAGAATCGATGCTTTCGAACTGTGGTGTTGGAGAAGACTCTTGAGAGTCCCTTGGACTGCAAGGAGATCCAACCAGTCCATCCTAAAGGAGATCAGTCCTGGGTGTTCATTGGAAGGACTGATGTTGAAGCTGAAACTCCCATATTTTGGCCACCTGACGCAAAGAGCTGACTCATCTGAAAAGACCGTGATGCTGGGAAAGATTGAGGGCAGGAGGAGAAGGGGACGACAGAGGATGAGATGGTTGGATGGCATCACCAACTCAATGGACATGGGTTTGGGTGGACTCCGGGAGTTGGTGATGGACAGGGAGGCCTGGCGTGCTGTGGTTCATGCGGTCACAAAGAGTCGAACACAACTGAGCAGCTTAACTGAACTGATCCTTACTCTCTGTCTCTGTGCTTCTCATCTTTGCCTCCTTCCTCTTTTTCAGTCTCTGCTCCAGCTCCCGATGAGAACTCCAGTTTCCCACAGGTACCTATACTAGCAGAGCATCCTGGGTCCCTTGTCATGTTTCTAACAAGTCAGCCCTGACAGTTATAAGCAGGTCTGTGAGCTCTCCAGGGCCAGGGTGATGGGGTGATGGAAAGGAGGATAGAAAGTGAAGGGGAAAGTTTGTAAACCCACCATTTAAAGACACACATGGTCCTACTAGACTCTGTCACCAGCTCCTGAGTCACCAGGAAACACCATGGCAGGAGCCCTCTGTACACATGGGCTGGGTCCTGTATGTCAGCTCAGAATGCCTCCCACACACAGGACAGAGCCTGATGGTGTGGTTAATTATGTGACTGATTGTTAGACCACCCTAAGCTAGACTTACTCCTCTGCTCCTCAGTAGGTGTTACTATGAAAGTTACATTACTTTTCTGTAACTCAGTTTCCTCATGTCTAAAGTGGAGGCAAAAATAACACATGATTCACAGGATTGTTGGAAAGATTATGAGATGTATATAAAAAGCTTTGCAAAGAGCTTACCACCATTTAATAAATAGAAGCTATTATTTTTTATGAGGAGTCTCTAGTCCACATCAGCTCTGTATTCATGCCTAGAGATCTTAAGATAGAGGCAAAGAATTACAGTGCAGTTTAATCGGTGCACTACTAGGGTGGGGTGTGCAAAGTGTGCTGGGAGCAGACTGTGTGTGTGTGTTGATTCAGCCTGGAAGGATCAGACTGCACATCTAGTTTGTGCCAAGCAATGTCTTAGGTATACTAATACTTTGACCACCTGTTGTAAAGAACTGACTCATTGGAAAAGACCCTGATGCTGGGAAAGTTTGAAGGCAGGAGGAGAAGGGGACGACAGACGATGAGATAGTTGGATGGTATCATCGATTAGATGGACAGGAGTTTGAGCAAGCTCCAGGAGTTGGTGATGGACAGGGAAGCCTGGTGTGCTACAGTCCATGGGGTCGCAAAGAGTCAGACACGACTGAGCAACTAAACTGAATGTCTTCGGTGTCTGGGTGACAAAAAGACATGCTCCCCTTTCTTGGACAGCAAGTCCCTGTACTAGGTTAAGAAACCTGGGTTCTTTCTCATTCTGTTATTAAAAGCTATGGTGGCGGAGCAAGTACCTTCCTTGTCTGGAACTCAGTTTTCTCATCTGCACAGTGGGCATAGCCTCTGCTCGTTTGTCCATCTTAAGTGAACACTTGTGGAGCAGTAGTCCTGGGCCCTGTGCTGGCTGCCAGGGATGGGAGAGGAGGCATACCCCACCTGGGCTACCCTCAAGGAGCCAAGGCTCACTCTTCAGAGAATGGAGAGGCATTGAATGAAATCACACCCATGACCGAGGGCCTTTGGTGGCATACAGCTGGGTGCTTTGCTTCTCCTGGATTTGTGCCTCCGCTGTCTTCTTTTCCCGGGACTGGGCCCTGGGGCCCTGCTGCACGGAGTGGCAGGGGGAGAGGAGACGTGGGTAAATTTACTTGGTGGGTAAAAACACCAAGTAAATTTCCCCGAGGGAGACAGGGAGAGCCAGGGACCCTGGTTGGCCTGGGATTTCCAGCAGACCAGGGGTTCCTGCCTCAGCTCTTTCTCCTATGGTCCTTAAACATCCCTTCATTGTGGTTCTGACCACACATGTCTGGGTTTCTGTGTTTCCTACTGAGGCCCCCAAAGACAGGGACCTTGTCTGGCTTGTCCACGTCCCAGCTTATCATGGAGACAGAGCAGGAGGCACACAAATGTATGCTGAAGAAACAAGAGCAACAGAAATGGAGCTGGAGGAAGAAATTGAGGGAGGGGGCGATGAGCTTAGAGCACGGAGAACTGACCAGTCCTCCTGGTTCTAGAAACCAATGCCAGAAAACGTGCAAGTGAGTCCTATACGGCCCTTGTAGGAGAGAGAAATTGTTCCGTGATTACGCAAGCTGTGGCTCGCAGCCCCTTCCTGGGTGGCCCAGGGAATGCTGGCCTTGATGGGGGTGGGGTGCTGGACTCTCCCTGGCTCCAAGGTACTGTCCATGCTGGGGAAGGGGAGGGGAGGGAAGAGTCACAGCACACCCAACCCCTGGGGTGATTCTGGGGGTTTGGAGCAAGCCACTTATCGGGAGTGACTCAGCTGTGGTCCATGGACCTGATCCCCTCCCAGCCAGCATCCATCAGCTAGTATCACCATATCAAGGTAGGAACTAGAGCTTTAGGGAAAGGAAACACAGGCTTCCTTCAATCAACCCTCTGCTCTTCGGGAGAAGGAGGAGAAAAAGGAGAGAAGGCAACATGTGCTCTGAAGCCAGACAGGCCCAAGTTTAAACCCTGGCTTCACCTGTGTGCCCTCAGCCACAGCACTTTAGCACCAAGTCTAGTCCCACATAATGCTTGCGTGAAGAGCGATTGTCAGGCTTCGAATCCTGGTTCTTCACATTGGCCGTGTGACCTCGGGGGAAATTTCTTAACCTCCCTGTTCTTATTTCCCACTCCCTAAAATGGGGGATACTAGGAGTATCTACCTCACACTGTTGTTGTTGTGAGGAAGAAGTAAGCTAACAATGTAAAAGGGCTTAGAACACAGCAGATGTAGTCAGTAAATGTTAACTATTGTTCTTCAGTCTCTGAGTCATTATGGTGATTAGATGAGAAAACAAATATAATTGTGCTTTCGTCTGTGACCTGAAGGATCGGCCAGGCAGCAGGCGAACTGTACTGACTCTGCAACAAGCAGTCTCTGATTTTCAGAAGGATCTCTAAGGATAATCCTGTCATCCTTTCCCCCTTCCCACAGCCCTGAAGCAGGATCTTGTCACTCGGGGCAGTCTTTTCCTCTGCTTTGATCCCACTTTTCTGTGATCCCGAGAACCTCTGTGAGTGTTTGTGTGTGAAGCTGCGGCCTTGGCCGCTGTTACCTTGCAGGGCTGGGTGAGGCCTGATGAGACTCTGAGTAGGACGAAGATAAATGTTTGATGAGTGTGATGCGGCACGCGCAGAGGCATGTTTACCATGGTGGGGTCTGCCAGAACTTTCTCTTTTTTTCCTTTTGTTTCCAGTAGTCCAGCACAAGGCCCCAGACAGAGCGGGGACATTCAGCAGACCTGGATAAGGCTAGCATACGTGGTCCTGGTCCTTAAGAACCTCCCAGCCCTGGGTACTCCCAACCAGCGTTCAAGCTGGCTGTCATCATTTGCAAGAGGACAAAAGGAAGACTAGAGAAAGGGGAATGGGAAGTCAAAAGGGGGGAAAAAACTCACTTTCCTGCAGGGTGGGGAGGAGTTGTGGGGCAGGGGTGCCTCTAAGCTGCGTTTTATGAGTTCATAGGGCTTTAAGCTCCTGGAGGGTGTAGCGGCAAAGGGAGCAGTTGGAGTGTGTGTGTGTTTGTGCACGTTCCCATGTGCACACATAGCCTTTTCCTTCCTTTATGGTATAAAGGGTAATGGGGCGGGGGAGGGGAAGCTAGGTTTGATTGTCTGGCACCTGATTTACTGACTCAAATACCACAGCATATGATGTGAACTCAGGCCGGAGTCCCGTGTTCCAGCCCAAGCACTGTGCTTCCTAAGCTGTGTGAACTTGAGCGAGTCCCTTTTCTTGGAGCCCCTGTGTCCTCATTTGTACAGTGAGGACCAAGTGGTTTCTGAGGGCCCCAGCAGCTCTGAAAACCTGACATTGCCGTTTCCATTGTGTTTTTAATTAGTTCCTCCTGTCCTCCTGGTCCCAGACCTCCCGTGAAGAGGCAGGACACAGGGCTCTTCCCCAAATCCATCCTTTTCCTGGAGCTCAGCCTCTTACCAGGAGGTGGGAAAGCAGGATTTCCTGTGAGGATGTTTTTTGTGATCCAAACAGTTCCGGTTTGGGGAGCAGAGAGGAGACAGGGAACATCTCCCAGGCTTCCAAACCCTTAAACCCCTTTCCCTGGGTTTGATGTTTTCACACTGGAATTTGAGCTCCTTAAAGGCAAGGAATGTGTTAATTCAGAACTGGAGGAAGACACATTAGTACCTCTTCAAACAGATATTATTACTCGACATTTTGTTGGTGAAAACAGGATTCTTTTTCTTTTTAAATTGTTAAATAGTAGGTATTATTAATAGTAAGGAAATCTTTTCCTCATCGACGATTGTAGAAACCCTTTGAAATACTTCAAGGCCTGGTTCTAACACTCTGTCTTTCCCTCCTTTCCCTCCTCTGGACTTCTATTTCTTTTTCTGCATCAACGCTTATAATCACAGCATGTTAGAGATACACAGCTAACCCCTTCACCTCAATAATTCTCGGAAACTAAAGCCTAGTGATGTGAGGTGACTTGCCCATGTCATGGAATTTGGAGCAGAGGGACAAGAGGAACCCAATTGTTGCTGACTTCTAATTCAGTGTTCTTTTTACACGTATATTTTTTTCCTTTCCTATCTTTGGTTTCCTGCCTCAGCCCCCTCTTCCAATGCCATACCTATTCAGATCTCCATGCTTTCCAACAAGCTGTTCCCTCTTTCAGAAACAGCACATCTTCCCCTACTCTTCCATATTGCTCCTGCAAGATTCTGGAAAAACCTGGAGCATTCTCAAGATAACCATCCCCCCAGCTTCTCTTAATATATCCTCACACATCATATAGTTTTATTATAAACTCTACGTCTCTGTATGGCTAATGGTTGCATGTGTCTCCCCATTAGATCAAGATCTTACAGGACAAGCTGTCTTGTTCATCACATTAGACTTGGCATCCAGCTCAGAGCCCAGCAGAATCAACATTAAACACCTGCTGAATGATGAGGGGTAAAAGAAGTGCAGGTGAGGAGAGGAAGAACAGACGGAAAGGCTGATGCTGGACTGGATGCTATGGAAGGACCAGGTTAACTCTCAAGGTGTGATCTTGGCCCAGTTATACCTCATTTGTGTTTTGTCTCATCATGTGTACAAAGAGGTAAATGATGTCAGCCACACATACTCCCGTTGGGTTTTGGTTGTGAGGATTATATGAGGAAATGTGTGGGAAAGCACTTTGAAGAGTGTGAAGCAGTCTGCAAACCTAAGACATTACCATTAAATTTATTTTGCAAGCATAAAGGTCTCTCGGTTAAACTAGGTTATGCTCACAAGAGTAACGTCTAGAAAACAAGGGCACAGAAAAGTCTTGCTCCTCTAACTTCCTGGGGCCCTGATAGTAGTACCATGATGTAAAATCATCGAACTCCTTATAACATTAACAGTGCTGGGGTTGCCTACTTGAGGACTTTGTCGATAAAAGCAGTGGTTTCTGGTCTTGGCTAAAGGGCAGGGGGACTTTTGGGGGCGGGGGGTGGGAAAATAAGGCCAGTAGCTTGGAGGTCAGCACATATCTGAAATAGCACTGGCTGTAGTATTTAAAAGCATTCATTCAAGATCTGGGTCTCGTAGGAAGCTCTTCCTGCAGTCCTCAGGCCTCAGATAAGTTGCATTTCTCAGTGGCTTAATAGGAGTTTGAGCTTGAATCTGATTACAGTTTACTTGTGTAATTTACTTCCCTAAGGTCAGTCCCTCAAGTATTGAGGGTTACCAGCTGGGGTCAGCCAGAAGGCTTAAATGCACTAAGGTGTGAAGTGCTCTGCACAGTGCCCTGTGAGCACGTGGTTAAGTCTTAAAAGATGGAAGCTATCGCGATCGCTCCACTGTGTCTCCTCAGTCTGGGTCACTGGTTATGGCATTTCATCATACGCTGTCTCATACTGTTGTGCCACTGTTTCCAGTGTGTATCTATTTTCTCTGAAGCCTTTACAGCTGGCAAAGGCAAGGCTTATGTCTCATATGTCTACATCCACTTCTGTGGAGCTTATTTAGCACGGGCAGGGCAGGTAGAGGACAAGAGAGCATGAAGCGTAGAGGGGGCTCAGAGATTGAGTGAAGGGACATTGGATGAAGGGGGGTGGAGGTGCCAATCGGCTAGGACCTAGACTAATAGGTTCCTTTCCCAGGTAATAGAAACTCCATTGTTTCCTTATTCCATTTGACGTAACACCCATATATCTATACACAGTGTTGTGTGGGACTGAATCAAAGAAATTCAGACAAATGTCACTTGAGAGGCAATCATCTCGTCCTTAATCCAATTTTTCCAGTACTAATACTTCTTCCAAAGATGCCAAAAAGCTATCATAGATACTAATTTGTCAAATAGCTTGCGAAGTGAAACATCTTCTTAGAGAACTTCTAGAGAGGCTTCAGTAATGGTCCCTCTTCTCTAGATGTGTTTTTAGTTTTTATTGTTGTTTAGGCGCTAAGTCATGTCCAACTCTTTTTGCAGCCCATGGACTGTAGCCCACCAGACTCCTCTATCCATGGGATTTCCCAGTCAAGAATACTGGAGTGGGTTGCCATTTCCTTCTCCAGGGGATCTTCCCAACCCAGGGATAGAAGTCACATCTCCTGCATTGGTAAGCAATTCTTTACCACTGAGCTACCTGGGAAGCCCATTTAGTTAGTATTTTGAATTAATCTTCAGTCTAAATTCAATCTCCAAAACTGCTAAAGTGTCTTATCAGAAATCCTAAATTAAATGTGGTAACAGAAGTGATAGAATTAGATTTTGCCTAAAAAGTCTCAGCTTCAGGACTTCCCTGCTGGTGCAGTGGTTAGGAATCCACTTGCCAATGCAGGGACACAGATTTGATCCCTGGTCCAGAAAGATTCTACATGCCGTGGAGCAACTAAACCCACGTGCCACAACTATGGAGCCTGAGCTCTAGAGCCCGTGAGCTGCAACTACTGAAGCCGGCCTGGAAGCCAACAGCCTGTGCTGCAAAACAAGAGGCACCACCTCAACGAGAAGCTCGAGCACCACAATGAAGAGTAGACCCCGCTCACTGCGACTAGAGAAAGCCCACACAAAGCAGTGAAACCTGGTTCAGCCAAAAATAAATTATTTTAAAAATAAAGTCTCAGCTTCAGTTTTCATTGTTCGGATAGTTTCTTGTTTCATGTGACAATTACAGGATTCCCAGTGATAATGGTAGAGTTAATGAGGCTGTCATAAATTAGCATTCTCTCAGATTTTAAAAAATAATATGCAATATAAATTGTACTTACACTCACTTCTTAGGTGAAACACTGATGGCTAAAATGAAACAATGCACTTGAAGTGGTGATCACAATTCCATTACTTAAAATTTTACTCTAGTGAAACCTATAAGTGGATTTTGAAAATATTTATTAAAATAACCGAAGTCCCAAATGATGACCAATGGGGACAAAACACTGAGAATCACGTGACATTTCTACATCTGAATTTTAACCTCAAAGAGCAATGCAACAGGAAAATGTGCACTAACTGGTCCCTGGCTCCTGTTGAGAGCAGCAGACAGCTGTCATGCTACCACACTTCTGCTGGCTAGCTAAACTGGCTCATCAGATTATCATCTCAGAGGGCCCAAGCTGGGTATTTAGAGACCGAAAGTCCATTTCTTTGCAGTTAACATCTCAAATTTTTATACAAGGCTATGATGTCTTAATTTAACTTTAGCAGAAGAATTTTCTCACTCAAGTGAATGAGGACATTTTTCATTTATATTCAGAAATAATTTAAAATTTATTTTGAAAGAAGGTGGGGGAAGGAAGCAACTATTGATGTACTCAAAAAGTTGGATGGATCTCAAGGACATTATGCTAAGTGAAAACCACCTTCAAGAAATTACATACTCTGATTCCATTTTTATTAGCATTCTCCAAATGACACAGCTCCGGTGATGGAGAACAGATCATTGGTTGTCAGGAGTTAGAGTTGGAGGCAGGCTGTATTTTAAGGGTAGAACTAAGGAATTTCTTTGTGATGATGGGATGGTTCTATATGTTGATTGTGGTGGTGGTTATGTAAATCTATGTGATAAAATTTCATAGTTATACACCAAAATGTAAATAAATGAGTGCAACAACTTGTGAAACCTGAAAGGTCTGTGGTTTAGTTACTGATATTGCACCAAATGTCAATTTCTTGGTTTTGATCATTTACTATGGTTGTGTAAGATAGCATTATTGGGCGTTGCTAGATGAAGGATACACCGGAATTCTGTGTATCATGTTTGGAATTTTAGGGGAGTCTACAAAGTTTTTGGTTTTTTTTTTAAGTGGACAAGGATATGCTATAACGGAGGACGAAGGAAAGCAGTCAATCTAGACATTTTTATTAAGTTCCATTAAAAAAATAGTAAAACATTTGAAAAACTCACAAAGTTTATAAAACACACTCATACTCATAATTTTCTTATTCTGTGACAGCTAGTGCTACATGTTGAAATGTTACATTAACATCAACCCACAAGAGTGCAAAAGTTTACTTCCACAGTATTTAACAAATGTGCATCTGAAGAGAATATATATATATACACCTTGTATAAAAGATTGCAAGTTATTTAAAAAAAACAAAACTTTTCCCCCCTTAAATTCAATAAGGGTTGTTTAGCTAATTTAGTCAGGGTCATGATAACTTTATGTTCTTTTAGGTGGTACTGGGTAGATGCAAAATGCTAGGAAAACACTTTTCAAAATGTACAGTATAAAAGGGCAACTCCGATTCATAGCTGGATAGCATCTGCTTATCTAAATTTCTTGAAATAACTGATCTCAGGATTTTTTTTTTAAAGATCCAGTGATGCTTAACAACTCTATCTGAACAAAGAACACTTAGGCCTCCTACCAGTTAGCCATCTCAGTCAGGCCACTTGTTCAGCTCTTTGCCATAAGCTGCTATCAACAGAGTGATCCCTAGAGTGATTAGGAATTCCAAAACTGTCAAAAGGCTCTGACTTCTGTAAGTATCTTCAGATGTCTCATCCTCTTATCAGGAGGGTGGGGAGTTAAAAGTTTAAAATAATTTTGGCAACTGCCTAAGACGCTTTACATCTAAGAAGGTGCCTACTGAATTCATACTATTCATTTGCTTTAAGGTTTCAGAAGGTTTCAAACTTTCAGGAAAAATTGGAGTGTCCCTTACATTTTCTTTCTCAGGATGCTGGGTAAATTCTGCTTTTCCAATTCGGAGATTCATTGCAGGGCTTGGTTTAAGGTTCTTTAATAAGAAAGTGGGGTTTTCATTCAACTGCTGTGTTGCTTTTGGCTGAACAGCTTCATTTGTGATGTTTCTCAATACTGGCGTACCTGTGTGGGTGCCCATGGAGTCACAGTTAGAGCAATCAGTTATCTCACCAGCATTCCTGGAAGGCTCTTTCTGACAATCAAGTTGTTCAGCTATGTATGTGAGGTTTTGATTCACTAAATGTTCACTCTTGCCATCTGTATTGTTTGGAGGCTCCTCTTCATCTTCACTATTGTCGCTGCTTTGTATGAGTCCGTATCTCTTCATGTATTTTTTGGTTGCAAATGACATGTTGTTTGGTGAAATTAAACTAAGCCCCACTGTGCTTCTGTCTGTATTAATATGTAGAAGGCTAAAAGGTGAATCACCATTATTTTGGCTTGATCGTGTGAGAGACAGTTGTGACAGCTGATTTTCATTTAAATATTTCAGAGCTATAGCATTTGCTTCCATGCTCAAGTCCACACCACTGGGGCTTAAGCCACTCATGCCAACATTAGCAAATGACATGTAGTTTAATCCAGAGATCACTGCTTCAGGGCTGATGCATGCCAACACACTGAAAGACAGAACAGGGCAGGCCATCATTTATCTTATTCCGAGTACTAAACAGTATTATTGTAAATATGTTTCACTTTATGAAAGTAACAAAAGGTCTTCAGCTTTAAGCTGGATGGTGCTTTTTTATCTGAGTGCTCGACATCTAAGTCTTGATGATACAGATACATTCAAGGGATAAATACAATAATCTAGAAGGTAATCTATGATTCAAAGACTAAAAGTGGAACACAAATTAATTTTCCTAAATTAACATGTTACGGTTTTAAGACCATATATAAGACCTTACAATGTAAAGCTTTTTAATATTGGTAAAGTAAAACAAAAATAAAATCAAACAGAAAACACAATTGACAATGTAACATTACAAGATTTGATGTAGCTCAGAATATTACATTTTCATAGAAGAGATTCCATTTGTAATGAATGAAAAATATTAACCAGTCTCTGGATATGAAGGTGTATGCACGCGTGCATGCATGCGTGTATGTGTGTACACGGTAATTTTCATTAGATATAATCCTCACTCTCTTTGGTTGGTGTTATTTTATTAACAGTAATTAACTGACTTGCCTTTTCCTTCATATCATTTATACTATAATAGCTGCTAGTTTTTTATTGGTGCCTTATGTGCCAGGCACTCTGCTAAACATTTAGTGCCTCATTTAGTCCTCTGGGAGGTTAATCATGTATTTCAACCTTATTCACCATTACAACAATTCACATTCCCCTTCCTCAACTTCTCTGTTTTCTCCTGGGCCCTTATGGCTATCTATATATTTAACTCACATTTTTTGTTTATTGTCTAGCTCCCTCATGAAACCCCGTGAGGACAAGGGATTTCTGTTTCTCCTGCCATTGCAGCATCTGTGGTGCCTGGCACAAGGCAGGCATTCAATAAATATTTACTGAATGAGTAAATAGGTATTATTATTATCATCTTTATTTTACAGTTGAGAAAACTAAGCAATAGAGACTTTAACAAATTTCCCTAAGTTGAACAGTTAGTAACTGGCAAGCTGAGACCAGGTCTGCCTTATTCTCTTGGCCTCTATGACCACTGGTTCACTGTACTGTATTCAGCAACTTGTATTTTGCTATCAGAGTTTTTCTATTCCCTTGAGTCTTCTGTGCACTATTATATGTTATAATATACTATATTATTATTATACCCTAGTCAGTGAATACGCTATGACTTTCCATAGCACCCAACGAAGCAGTTCGGCTGTTTTACATAAGTCAGACACTGCCTGCATCTCTCCTTTTGTTGTTGTTTCGTTCCTCAGTCACGTCTGACTCTGTGACCCCAAGGACTGTGCCCCACCAGGCTCCTCTGTCCATGCATGGGATTTCCCAGGCAAGCACAATGGAGCGGATCGCCATTTCCTTCTCCAGGGGAATCTTCCTGACCCAGGGATTGAACCTGCATTTCCCACCTTGGAAGCATGGAGTCTTAACCACTGGACAGCTAGGGAAGTCTGGAGACTGTCTTACTAAGATGGAAGAGGTACTACCAATCTATCTAGACATGTTCTTTTATGATACATTCATAGCATTAATATGAATATAAAGTCTTTTTTCTACTTTCTTTGCCCATTTCCTTTAAATTATAAGCTATTTGCAATATTAAATCAGATTTGTACATATTAAAAATATCTAAGTATAATATCTATAGATATCATTAATGTAAATACATGAAAAGGCAAATAAAAAGTTCTAATTCAGGCTTCCCTGCTGGCTCAGTGGTAAAGAACCTGCCTGCCAAGTCTGCAGGAGACACAGATTCAGTCCCTGGTCCAGGAAGACCCCACATGCCGTGGAGTAACTAAGTCTGTGTGCCGTAACTACTGAGCCTGGGAGCCGCGGTACTGAGCCCACGTGTCACAGCTGCTGAAGCCTGTGCGCCTACAGTCTGTGCTCCACAACAAAGGAAGCCACTGCAATAAGCCCGCACACCACACTAGAGAGCAGCCCCCGCCTGACACAGCTGAAGGAAAGCCTGAGCAGCAGGGAAGGCCCAGTGCCGCCAAAAATAAACACATCAAATTAAAACAAATTTCTAATTCAAAATGTTAATTATTGAGAGATTTCTCTGGTGGTCCAGCAGTTGGGCCTCCACACTTTCACTGTGGGGGGAATGGTTTGATCCGTGGTTGGGGAACTAGTCTCGCATGCTGCATGGCACGGCCAAAAAAAAAAAAAGTTAAATACTGAGAAATAGTAGATCTAATTTGAATGAAATCTTTTTTAAAAAATCATTTTCAAACTCAAGTATAGTTAATTTACAATGTTGTGCTAGTTTCAGGTGTACAGCAAAGTGATTCAGTTTTTACATATTTATATTCTTTTTCAGATTCTTTTCTATTATAGGTTATCACAAGATACTGAATATAGTTCCCTGTGCTGTACAGTAGATCCTTGTTGTTTATCTGCTTTATATATAGTAATGTGTATACATCAATGCCAAACTCCTAAATTCCAATTTCCTTCCCCCATCCCCTTTGGTAATCATACGTTTATTTCCTATGTCTGTGAGTCTGTTACACAAATAAGTTCCTTTCTCTTATTTTTTTAGATCCCACATATAAATGATACCATATGATGCCCGTCTTCCTCTGTCTGACCTTCCTTAATATGATAATCCCTTGGTCCATCCATGCTGCTACAAATGGTGGTATTTCACTCTTTTTTTAAAAAAACATTTATTTGGCTGTCAGGTTTTAGTTGCAGCCTGTGGGGTCTTCACTGTGTCACGCAGGACCTTTTGGGGTGACGCACAGACTTTATTTGCAGCATGAGGGCTCAGTAGTTTCGGCATAAGAGCTTAGTTGCCCCACGTGGAATGTGGGATCTTAGTTCCGCAATCAGGGATCGAACCTGTGCCCCCTGCATTGCAAGGCACATTCTTAACCATTGGACCGCCAGGGAAGTTTCTTCATTGCTTTTTTATGGCTGAGTAATAACAGATCTTCTTTTATAGAATGGTTAAAAGATCTATATAAATCCATGAAAACAATTGATATCAGTTTACAAGTTTCTTCAAGCTTCACTAACACAGCCAGCTAGTTTCAATTTGGGGGCTGGGGGAAACACCTTGACTTTGAAAACAAATCAATAATACGTGGAACCAACGCATAGAAATGCTAGGGTAATTAAGACGAAAAGCAAAAGTAAGACACTCCACTGATAAGTCCTAAAAGCCCTGATCACAGATATACTATATTAAGAATCTCAATAGATGTGCAGTTACAAAAGGATAAAGTCCATTTATGTTTGAGTATGAGAGTCACATGCCAACAATTAAGGGAATTATTCCAACTTACTTAAGGATGAAAACCAACCCTGACTTATTGTCCTATTTGAATCCCGATTAGTTATCTCCTACTTACCCTGTGTAGGGTATTCCACTAGAGAACACATATGGTTTCCAAGTAGAGAGCAAAGAAGTAACTACAGAGACTGCTTAAGATCTATTTTGAATTCAAAACGTCACTCCGGTTGGGAATATGCCCATAGAGCTGCTGCTGGTCCTCCATCTTCCCTACAATTTCTAGGTGGGTCTGGGACCCTCTTTTGTTTCCCTGCTTTTGGACCTTCTTAATCTGCAGTGTTCTGGATCTGGAAAGCTGAAAGGAAATCTTGCTTCCCCTGTCTCAGCTACTCTTGTGGCTGGAGGGTAATGCTCCTGGGGTCCAGAACTGGAACGTGAAGTAAGTTTTCACATAGGTACAATGACAAAGGCTAGCTGGTTTACGGAATCAGAAAAACAATGGGCATACAAGGATTCTAAGATTACTTTCCTGGAATACTAAACTACAATTTATACACGATTTCATAGGAAAAATCTATTGAACAACTGCCTTTTGAACTTTTCGCACATCAGCTATAGTACACCAATATGTGTTAAAAGATAACACAAGAAAAAAAAAAAGAAAAGATAACACAAGGCCGTAAATGCTGACAGTAAGTATTACAGAGGTATTAAGAGTAAAGCATTCATTGTAAACTTCAGTGATGACCCCAGTAGGTGGGATTTCATTCCTTTGGCAATCCACGAAGGCCCACCAAGTGTGACAGAGGCAATGAGGATTCACAGATAGATAAAAAACTCACCATCTCGCTGGAAAGGCGATCACAAGAACAGGCTGTATAATCTATTAGAAACTAGGTATTCTGAGATACAAACCATCAATAATCTGGTGAGAGGTCCTGGATACATTGACAAAGAAGGTGACATCTGAGTTCCACTTTAGTTTTTATTTTTTTTTGAGTTCCACTTTAAAGGATAAGGAGGACTGTGGCAAGCAGTAAGATGAAAAAGAACATCCCAGGTGAAAGTAATAGCAAGGAATTTTGCAGATGCTAAAGGTGGGTAAACTGGAATGTGGTAGGAGATTACACTAAAAAACTAAGCTCAAGACAGACCGTGAAACAGGAATTAATTAGGCGGGTTTTAGACAGTCTTACACCTGGAGTCTCCTCTCAGCCCAAGACTATCGACAATAAAATATGACGTATATGTTAGAGACATAGTTTCAGTGCAGTTTATTTTTAATCACAATAATATATAGAACCCACTTATAATCAATAAAATATAAATTAAAGATAATTTAATAATTATTGGTCTAAATTAGCACAAATCTTTAAAAATCATCAGTTTTAATATAGGATAATTATAAAACAGTATGAAAATATGCTAGGTACCTCTCCTATCAGAGTATGTTATAATTGACTATTTACCTATGCATCTTCTCTACTGAACTTTAAGGTCTTTGAGGGGAAAGACAGTTTTCCTAGGTTATCTTATATACTATGATATTTCTTATAGCTGGCTCACAGTACAAGCTATATATATATATATGTATATATATATATATATATTTACTGAAGTAAAATGAGTAAAATATAAAATATATTTACTAAAGTAAAATGAGTGAAAGTACTGCTGAACTGCTGCTGCTGCTAAGTCGCTTCAGTCGTGTCCGACTCTGTGTGACCCCACAGACGGCAGCCCACCAGGCTCCCCCGTCCCTGGGATTCTCCAGGCAAGAACACTGGAGTGGGTTGCCATTTCCTTCTCCAATGCATAAAAGTGAAAAGTGAAAGGGAAGTCGCTCAGTCGTGTCCAACTCTTAGCAACCCCATGGACTGCAGCCCACCAGGCTCCTCCATCCATGGGATTTTCCAGGCAAGAGTACCGGAGTGGGGTGCCATTGCCTTCTCCGATTGCTGAACTACTAATACATATATAGCTGATAGGACTGTAAATCTTACTCTTTCAGAATGCAGTATAGTGACAGCCTTAAAATTTTCCTACTATTTGGCTTAATCTTTCCATTTCTGAGATTCTATTCTGAAAAAATAATACTAAACCTAAAAAATGCAATCTTTACAAAAAGATGTTTATCATAGCAATATTTAATACAGTAAGACACTGAAAACACTTTGACTCAGTTCTGACAAGAGGGAAAGGGTGAAGTAAACAAATACTATGTTCCACTTACTGGTTTATTAAATCCCCATTAAAGATGATGCTTAGAAAACATTATAACAACTTTGAAAACATGCTTATTTTCCAATATAAGACCAATTTTTTTGGGGGGGCAGTATATACAGTATGGTCAAAACACAAAGCAGTAAAATGTACATACTGTAAGATCCTACCAAAGACTTAAACAAGCAGTAAGCATAGAGCAAAACAGTAAAAAAACAAAAACAAAACTATGGACTTTGGAGTTAGAAGAGGAGGTTTAAAATTACAGGTGTTGGGCCTTGAATAAATTGGTGCTTAATTTTTTCATTGATGTCTGTGTGTATGTGTGTTAGTTGGTCAGTCGTGTCCGACTCTTTGCGACCCCATGGGCTGTAGCCCACCAGGCTCCTCTGTCCATGGAATTCTCCAGCCAAGAATACTGGAGTGAGTTGCCATTGCCTTCTCCCGACCGAGGAATCCAATTCGGGTCTCCCACATTGCAGGCAGATTCTTTACCATCTGAGCCACCAGGGAAGGCCCTCTTCATTCATAAAACATGTATAATAAGAGTATCTATCATATAGATTATTGCAAGGATCAACTGAAATAATGCTGCATAAACCTTTAGCACAGTTCCTCACACTTTATGTGCACTCAATAAATGACTGCTGTTAAAATAATTTTAGAAAAATAAAAAGAAATACAAGAACAAATTCTTTAATAATAAATTACGTTGGTTGGTATGAATATGTTTTTTTGTTTGTTTGTTTTTTAGCCTCGAGGCTTGTGGGATCTTAGTTCCGCCATCAGGGAAGGAACCCAGGCCCTCAGCAGTGAAAGCAGAGTCCTAACCACTGGACTGCCAAGGACTTTCTCTGAATATGGTTTGTTGATTTGTTTTGGTCTACTTTTCTAAATTTTCTAAGGTGTCCAAAATAAACTTACATTACTTTGGTAATGGAAACAAAACAAATATCAAACTCTATTCCCTAAGCTCTATAATATTTTACCCAATTTATATAATAAAATAAAGTTTTGGAAAAAAAGTTTTCATGTGAAGATATAACTATGTTATTCTAACATTTAGCCAGCTTACCCCTCTATGGAAATAATTAATTTAACATATTGCTTTTGAAAACAATTTTTTTTCACCTTAGCTTTCATTTCCTTGAGAAAATCATCTTACATGAAACTAAAATCCTATCTATGGGTGTATATGGATTTTTCAAATCATATAGATAAATGAATTTCAAAAATGGGGATAGCCCACAATACTAAATGAAAATGTCTATTTTATAATGGTAAGTAAAGAAAAATAAACAAAATTATATATACAGTAAAACTTCAACTATGTTTCCTAATTTCCTTTGGGTGTTATTGGTTCAAATGACATTTTCTTCATTTTCTAAAATTCCAACCCTGAGTTTGTATCATTTTTATAGTATAAATTTATAATATGAATTTTCATTTAAGTAAAGGACAGAAGAATTGATTAAAACAATCTGACCACCCCATACTGATAGAGCAAATGGCTTTACTTTCCATTTCATTCTAGGCATGTAAAAACTGTATCAAGTTTATTGTATACTGAAAATTCATTAATTTCAATGTTTGACACTTAAGACATTAAAATAGGGTGGCCACTATGAAGAAATACATTACTTAAAAACTATTCCTCACAAGCAGCCATACCAAATGTTAAGGGTTCCACAAAGATAGCAGGTTGATTTAAGCATTCTAATCGATGTAATAAAGCCTCTATCCTAAGAGTACTGAAATAAGACCTTCAAAAATGCTAGCCTCACTTCACTGGTGGCAGGAATATAAACTTGTACAGCTATTTTGGGGGGCAATGGCAACATCTGCCAGACTTTCAGATGCATACATCCTTTGATCCCACCACTTATAGGAATTCACCCTACAAAAACACTTGTACAAGTGCCTATAGAATGATGTTCACTTAGCACTGTTTGAGATAAGGAATAAGAGATTCGGCCTAAAAACCCATTAGTAGAGAACTGGGGTTCACTGTATCATAGTACATGGGCACAACAGAATATTGTAGTCGTTTAAATGCCTGAGGAAGAATTGCATATACCCAGAAAGTATCTATGTTATGCAAAAAAAAACCCATAAATTGCAACACATCACACAGATACATACTTGAACATGCCTAGAGCATTTCTAGAAGAATACCAAAGAAATAGTTAAGAGAAATAACTTAGAAGGAGTCAGACTGAGGAGTTTGGGAAGTGGGTTTTTTTGCATTTTATTTGATATTCATGCATTTTATTTGATTTTTTAAAATCATGCTGCTGCTGCTGCTGAGACTGTATTAAAAAACACCAAAAATAATTAATAGAAAACATACTAGCCTTATTTTGGGTTCCCTGGTGGCTCAGATGGTAAAGAATCCTCCTGCAATCCAGGAAACCTGGGATCAATCCTTGGGTTGGGAAGATCCCCTGGAGGAGGGTGTGGCAACCCACTCCAGTATTCTTGTCTGGAGAATCCCCATGGACAGAGGAGCCTGGTGGGCTACAGTCCATGGGGTCACAAAGAATTGGACATGACTGAGTGACTAAGCACAGCACTAGCCCTAATTACTGGAGAAGGCAATGGCACCCCACTCCGGTACTCTTGCCTGGAAAATCCCATGGATGGAGGAGCCTGGTAGGCTGAAGTCCATGGGGTCACAAAGAGTCGGACACAACTGAGCGACTTCACTTTCACTTTTCACTTTCCTGCATTGGAGAAGGAAATGGCAACCCACTCCAGTGTTCTTGCCTGGAGAATCCCAGGGATGGGGGAGGCTGGTGGGCTGCCGTCTATGGGGTCACACAAAGTTGGACATGACTGAAGCGACTTAGCAGCAGCAGCAGCAGGCTTAATTACAGAATTTCCAGATTTTATGTTCTTTAAAAGCAAGTGTATATTGAGCTGATCTTTGATGAAGAGAAATCTGAACAGAAGAACATGGCCAGTTGGAACTGGTGAGAAATAAGTAAGGTTCACATAACTATAGTCTTCAAAACACAGTCCTACAAAAAGGAAGGGTTTTGCCTTCTAGATGACAACTGCATTAACTGTACGTCCAGTAGTTGACACAGACCCCGTCACTCCAGGAAAACTTTTCTAGACACCAAAAGTAACTAACAGCTCATTTCTCTTTCTCTAAGACTCCTAGAGCATTTTGTTGGCATCTTTACTCAGGAGCTATCCCTATGTCTCTCAAATTACTTAAGTATATAACCTACTCTTCTACTAAAATGGAACCTCTATAGGGTAGATATGATTTCTTCTTATTCACTACATACATATTAATATAGACCCTGAATAAATCATAAGCCAGTTGAATTGAATGGCAAGCTTATACCTTTTCTCAAGAGGAAGCTGCAATGCATTTACATTTTTTTAAAAATCTTTTAAAACAAATTTTAAACTTACCTTGCATGATCCACTTTATGTGCATTTTTCTTCACTTTAGTTGGAGAATCAATTTTTACTCCAAAGCTTCTAAGTTGCTTAAGAGTTGCATTAAGAACACATTCTTTGTCCACTGATCCTGGATCATGTTTTTTTTTCTTAGTATGGTAAACATTCTGGTTTTTGGTGCACTCATCACTGATAATTACTGCTTTGGTAGATGGCTCCTCAGTTACTTTGGGGGAGTTATTCAGTAGGTGGTTCCCTTGACTCTGATGAAAGAAGAAAAAGGACGTATTTGAAAATCACTATTAGGAAACAAAAATAGAAATAATACTGTTAAGTAATGCCAGAGTAAAAAATTATCGTGCTAAATTCTACAAAGTATCAAGTACATTTCCCAAGTTTTATGGAATTTTTATAAAAGAAGTCCATTCTAATGAATGAAGATCCTAGAGAAAACTTAGAATGTTTGTTCAGAACTTGTTCATTTTAAAGCCAACAGATTTAAAACCATTTGAGTAATATTTCAAGTATTTTCAAGGATTTATTGTGAAATCTTTATAAACAAAAGTTTAAAATCATGCTTTCATTTGAAAAAGGATAATGTTTTAGAGTTATAAGTGTAACCTTTATGTTACTTTCAGAATTTGACTCCTCTTTTCTCACTCTGAATGAGAATGACCTGTAATTCTGCCTTCCTGACATTAAAGCATATTTCATTCCCTTGAGCACATGGCTGCCAGCACCAGTGTAGGACCTAGCAGGCAAACAACAAATCTGAGTTAACTGATAAATACTTAGGGGCCTAAGTATGTTTAATTAGTCTTCAATTATAAATGGAGAAATCAAGTGTTCTAAAATCTACAATTTGATTGTAAGTGACAGCCACAGTCATTTGACCTCCAAGTCCCAGTCTACATTTTACAATATTGTGCGGGTTTCTGCCACACATCAACTCCTTTTTACTGTGTGCTGCTTTTGCTTACAGTACTATTCACTTTAGTCGTTTGTTACTGGTATGCATGTGTTATCTCCCTTAAGTTTTCAAAGGCAGAGACTGTCATGTTCATCTTTATATTACCCACTTTACTCAGTTCATTTTCTTAGACTAAGCTAAGTATTCCATAAAAATCTGCTTATATGAGCTGAAATCAGCAAAAATTATCATAAATATTCTATTACTTTCCAATTTTCAAACCTCCTGCAAGCTCTTGCTTATTTTTTCTGGTACTAACTTCGAACTTGAATTAGGGGAAAATCTTTTCCTAGCAAGGTCCCCATCAGTTTAAAGATGGGAAAGGCTTAACTAGTGTACCTTAGACTAAATCACCATCTCACAAAAGACAGAATGCTTTACATTTTCTTACCAACACGTCCTGGAATAGTTGCTGGTTATCTGATGGTTGATGAGGCAAGGGTTGCATTACTTGCTCGGTTTGGGGTTCCCCTGATGTTCCAGAGCTATTAGTGGCACCCTCTGTTGGTCCACTCTGGAAGCACATGCTTCCACACTCCGCTTGCAGGGGATTCGGAAAGAATACGGGTACATCAGGTTCTTTTCTCTCAAGTGGAGAAGAGCTGCTTGAAAGGACATAAAGTAACTGTTAGTTAATTCTGTTATTTTGTTTTACAACAACAAAACAAACAAATCGTAAATGGTTTATTAAAACAAAAACAATTCCTTATTATGCCAGTCAAAGCTCTCTGAAATTTGATAGTCAACCTGGCTTTTCAGCCAGTCCCTTTCAATCGGTGCTCCCTGTTTTATCTTCTGAACAAATTGGATTACGAACAATACTCTGAGTTCTTCTGCCCATAAATTTTGTCTACTATGCAATAGTTCTCAATCTTAATTACACCATCAATATTACTTGTAAAGTTTTTAAAAACACAACTGTTTGGACTTCTCCCCACACAGATTCTCAACTGGTGGAGCGCCCCAATTTATTGTATTTTCAAATGCCCTGGAGCCAAGAGTTACTGTTCTAATGCTTTTAAATTGACATACTCTTATCAAAATCCTATCCACTGTTCAAGGGACATTTTAAAAGTTTACTTCCTCTATGATGTTCTAAAACGTTAATTGGATATGTCCTCTTGCTTCTTTCAACCTCCATTAGCACTTTCTTTTATCTCTTAAAGTGAAAGTGAAAGTGAAGTCGCTTAGTCGTGCCTGATTCTTTGCGACCCATGGACTGTAGCCCACCAAGCTCCTCTGTCCATGGGATTCTCCAGGCAAGAATACTGGAGTGGGTTGCCATTTCCTTCTCCAGGGGATCTTCCCGACCCAGGGATCAAACCCAGGTCTCCCACATTGCAGACGCTTTAACCTCTGCGCCACCAGGGAAGCCTATACACATATAAAAACGTGAAGTCGCTCAGTCATGTCCGACTCTTTGCGACCCCATGGACTGTAGTCCACCAAGCTCCTCCGTCCATGGGGATCCTCCAGACAAGAATATTGGAGTGGGTTGCCATTTCCTTCTCCAGGGGATCTTCCCGACTCAAGGACTGAACTTGGGTCTCCCACGTTGCAGGCAGACTCTTTATCCTCTGCACCACCAGGGAAGATATACTCTCATTTATAATAAAGGTATCTGTGTGTTCATTATATCTTGGGCAAATATCTTAATCTCTCTTGGCCTCAGCTTCCTCATTCATAAAATGGGAAAAACAGCATCTACCACCCTGGGTTGAAAAACATGAGACAGGACTAAAGGAGATACAAAGTGCCTAGCACGGTACCAGATAAACCTAGTGGGGGTCTGTAATTGCTAGTTTTCTTCATCTCCTGCTGCTATCCCCTTACTTCCTAAATAGCACATTGAACCTTTATCTTCAATCATGTTAACTGATTGCACTTTAATGAAGACATCAAAACTCAAATGTAGAAGCAGAAAGCCAGGCTTCAGAGATTGTATGGCTTCTGGGGAAAGTACTTGTACCGAGCAGGATTTTTATCATGCAAACATCTGCAAAGCTCTTTATTTTTTAAAGAGAGTTCACGTCAGTCACTGAGTTAGACTTATTCTACCTTTAGCTAAATGATGACAATTAATTTTTAAGGTACTAATCTGGTACTATTCTATGTGTTTTACATATATTAACTCATCTAATCTTTACAACAATCCTGAGATAGGTACTTTCACTGTCTCCATATATAGAAAACAGAAGCATTCAGAAATTATGAGACCTGCCCATGGTCACACAGTTGTGATTTGAATCCAGGCAGTTTGGCTCCATGCTCTTAATCACTCTGCTATATTGCCTTTTCAAGAATTTAAAAATACCTGTTTTGGTGTCTAACCTACCAAACAAAAATAAAAGCTAAAAATTCCAGAAGAAAAGAACTAAAACATTAACAATTTCAAATTTTAAAAATTGTTTAAAGATGATTCTAATATGGCAAGTATTAGCAGGCATGTCCAAAGCCTGACTTCGTAAAAAAAGGGAAAAAGTATTGTGTCAAAAGAAAATCTATGGATATCACACATGGTTCTTCCCTGGGAAAAAGCAACCGATTACCATATATGCTGCAAGTCAAATCTACCTTTCACAAACTGCTTTAACATTAGACTAACCCAGCAACACATCCAAAGGGGACAGGGGACTCAGGTGGCCAGGTGCCATGTATGAATACTCAGCAGCACGAACCACAGCAGGAATCAGACCAGATGTTTGGGAAGAATCCTAGAAAAGCACTGAAACCACCGTACACAACACTGGAGATACTATTTAATCCGAATCATAATCTATGCAGAACAAAGATCAGATCTTTGTTATAGTTATATGTTGGAATCCACAGAGTTGGTTAATCACCCTGAAAAAGCAATTAATTGCATTCTATCAGTTAACTCAGATCTGTTTCTGAAATTAAGAACCACAATGGATAGGAGATTTTTAAAGTTCTACTTTCAGAGGGAAAAACTAATCCTTGAAAGTAGTCTACAATTTACAAAAGGAAATACAATAGAATAAATGTGGATAACCACAGGGAGAACAAGTAAGGATAACCACGGTTCATGTCTCTTTGTTCTCATTTTCTGTAACTATTCCAAGTGAAATGTGAACTTATCTTGGGGGCTTACCCCAAACTGCTCTTCCTATCACCAAACATCTGTGAAGTAGCTGATGTGGGGAACTAGACACTTGTTCAAGTCCTAAAGGTACAGAAATGAGTATGATCCACAACCGGAAGGAATTCAGTCTAGTGGGGGTTGAGACAGGTATACAGATCTTTTTAATATACTGTGGTACATATTATGAATACTTAATTGAATTTTAAGGTTAAAACATACTCTCTACTGAGCAAAGCAGATAAATATTTCTGGTTTTCTAGATGGGTGTGTTTCTTGTTCTAATCATTATTGTAATCAGATAATTTAAAATATCAAATATTACCAAAAGGCTTAAAATTTTAAAAAGTAATCAACTGCCTGCCCATGCCACCCCTACCACTGAATTCACCTCTTTTAAAACTATTTCATGTGATATTACACTGTGGTATTTTAACCCACCTTACTCCTTTACATTCAAAATTTATCCTATACCTGATCCCTGCCACCACTTCTAATTCCCAGGCACCTTCATCTCACTTGGTCTTCAGTCTACTAACCAGTCTCCTTACTTCTAATCTTAACCCCCTCAGTTCACTTGCCACAAAACAGCTGGAATGGCCTTTAAGAAACAAAAATGATCATACCACTATGTCATTTAAAAATCCTCCCTGATGTTAATGAATGCAGAATATATTCAGAACTTCTACATCCTCCAAAGCCCTACGTAATCTGAAGGCTTCTTTCACCATCTTACTTAATATACCCACTTCACTCCCATGCCACTCTCCTAGTTACACTCCACTTGGTCACCCTGGTTTATTTTCTTCAGGCAGTGGTCTTTATATGAAATTATGTTTCCTGCTGATGCGGTTATTGTCTCCAGAACTCATGGAAATTCCATGAAGTTAGGAGCTTTGTCTGACCTACTGCTCAATTTCTAGGGCTTAGTTTTTTGGCAGCATATACCAGAAGCTCAAAGAATATTTGCTGAATTTGTTTACAAATTTGCAAATGATCTGAATTACTTCAGAATCCTTATTTTTTTAATAGAAAATTTCAGAATGAAAAATTTCAAACACAAGAGAGTTTAACAAACCACTATGTACAATCAGTTTTAAAAATTATCTACTCAGAGCCTATCTTACTTCAGCTCTACCCTTTACCATTTCATCCCCATTAGCTTACCGAGTATATCTTGAATAACAGGTTACATCTCTCAGAAATAAAGACTCTGTTATTATACACATATAATTGCAGTATGTATCTTTATAAAAATTTAAAAAATTCAGGACCCTGGCTCCATCTGGGACCTAGTGTCAGACTCTCCAGTGAGGCCTGACATACATATTTCTGATCTTCAACTGTTCTGATTCAGTCAGACTGTTTCATACATCCAATGACTGACATCTGGGAATGGTCACAGAAGGCTCAGAATTGTCTTTTACAGGGAATTCCCTGGCATTTCAGTGGTTAGAAGTCTAGTGGTTAGGACTCCATGGTTCCACTGCAGGGGGCATAGGTTAGATCCCTGGTCAGGGAAACTAAGATCCCGTATGACGAGTGGTGCAGCCAAAGAACTGTCTGTTACATAGGAATCGCATTAGGAAAGACACCATGAAATACTTTTACAAAACAAACTTGTTTCTGAGTTAGAATACCAGAGGAATATTAGAATTTAAAAAGAAAAAAAGAAGATGAATACTGAATTGAAGAGATCTTACTTGGATATACAAAGTTGCTGATTAAATTCTTCTTCCACAGCAACGTTACTCTCTTCAAAACTGGGAATATCAACAGCTTTTAGCGAAGATGCACTACCTGGCGTACTTGTGACTTCATTATTAATATCGACAGAAAAATTCATGTCCTCACTGGAAATCTTGGTGTCATCTTGCCTCAGCTGAGATTCAGGCTCTTGATGGTCACCTGCCGCATTCCAAAACAAGCTGGCACCTGGAGAACAGATGATTTAACAGATGCAGAAACAGACACTCAATTATAGAAAATAATTCTCTGACAAACTTTTGTAAGTAACATTAGCTATATTATTTTAACACAATTACCTAGAACTGTTTTCAGATTATATTTTCTCAGAAATGCCATGAAGAAATAAATGACAAGTAAAGAGAGGAAACTGAGTACAAAGGGAAAGAGGACCTCTCAGGCCCTGACTCTCTAAGAGGTGTAGCTCTCAGGACGGGTTTTACCTGTCAAGGTTCTGAATATGATTTGGAGTATATGTGTGTTTTGAAAACTGCTGTTCTGAAAAACAGGAGAAAATATATAAAATGCAAATCCCTGGGCTCTTTGATTTTGATTCTTAAACACAATATGTATGAGACTATATCAGGGTTATATCAGATATATGTAATATAAGGCAAGTAAAAACCAAATATTTCCCAAATTTTATAGATCATTTGCACAATTATTTGCATGTATTATTATTTGCTTACTGATTTTCTTTAAATCAACTCACTGTTTTACTGAGCTGCATCATTTCTGTGAAATCATAGATTTTTATGTGCTGCTACTGCTGCTAAGTCACTTAGGTCGTGTCCAACTCTGTGTGACCCCATAGATGGCAGCCCACCAGGCTCCCCCGTCCCTGGGATTCTCCAGGCAAGAACACTGGAGTGGGTTGCCATTCCCCTCTCCAATGCATGAAAGTGAAAAGTGAAAGTGAAGTCGCTCAGTCGTGTCTGACCCTCAGCAACCCCTGCAGCCTTCCAGGCTCCTCCATCAATGGGACTTTCCAGGCAAGAGTACTGGAGTGGGGTGCCATTGCCTTCTCCATTTTATGTGCTAGTTATGTTTTTTTCTAATACTTATGGGAACAAACAAATCTACACAGTACAAAATAGTAATCTGTATACTACACCAAATCATCTTTTGAATCTGAGCAATATGCATTCTACATTTTGAGAGATATTGCAATACATACATGATTTAAAGAAATAAAGTTAAAACCAAAGACTAAATTCAAGTCAAAATTGTTTCCACTTTGAGCATCAACTCGGGTGATTTTATAAACATAAATTAATAAAAGGATGATTTATTTTTGTATTCACTAAGCATTTAAAAAAATCCCTGGTCAGGGATCCAAGATCCTGCAAGCCACACAGCACAGCCCACCCAAAAATAAAAGGACAATTTCGAAAAGTTATGTGAGTGCTGCCACTCTTCCTGAATGCCCACCAGTGTACACCCTTAGGAATTAAGTATTATCATAGAGAGCCTCTTAATTCAAATGACTAATAATTCATTTTTCTGCATGTAAGTCAAAGCTCTAAATATGACTCTATGAGGTTTCAAAATATTTGAAATATACATCATGCTTGAAAACTTGTTTCAAATAACTTCAGGATATCAGTTTGATTTAGGCATCAGGTTAGGTAATGAGATACAACAGTCAATAAAAGTTTACAGTCCAGTGACAGATACAGATGATGAACAACTGGAATATAGTAAGTACAGCACTTCACAAGAGGACATAGAAGGAAACTGTACTTTTTGGTTTGTTTATCTCCTAATACTCCTTTACCACCACCCTCTACAACACACATATGCAGGAAATTGTCATCCTTGCAATTAACAAAGACGAGACTCCAACAGATATGCCCCTATTACATGCTTCTCAATCCCCTTATCCCTGAACCAGGGATTAAAATCTAATCCAAACTAGACCATTCAGGTTCTCTGCATTTTGAAGTTGAGACTGAAGGATCATAATGTGTTTGTGTACATGGGTAGAACTGCGTAACAGAAACTCTGAGGCTCTGGGTGAGCTGTATTTTAAAATGTAAAGCAGTGAAGGCTCCAGATAGAGTTGATAAAACAGCCATGTGTAATAACTGGATACTCCAGTGATTTTCTAGTTTCTACGTCTAGTTTTTCTCTGAAGTCCAGCCCAATTCTTGGCCTTGGTTTTCATGAAACATCCCCATATCCTTCCAGTAAATTCCCCCTCCTTGCTTAGTTCAAAGTTGCTTATGTTACTTGCTGCTAAAAAATCTTAATATTGAGTAATACCTGAATTTAATAAACGTACATGAGGTTCCCGCTACCCTCCCTCATTGCTGCCCTCTTCATGAAGTTTAGATAACATCTGGGTACAGATAAAGAATACAGCAATCTTTCTTCCTTGTTAATGCTCTCTCTCAAATTTGTATTCTCCAGGTTCAAACCTTCATCTGTTACTTTCACAACTCTTATGTCATCAATCCACTCCCCTCTCCTAACATTTGAGTATTACTATCTACATTTCCAAAAGTAGCTCAATCTGAACAGATATTTAGACTGAACTCATCTCCTCTCCTCTGCTTCTCTAACTTGCCTCCCTCTGTCATCCAAGCTCAAAATCATGAAGTAACTTTTATTTTCACCTTTAATAAATGTTTAATTTTGGAATAATTCTAGATTCACAGAGAAGATAAAACAGAGAGTTACTGTGTATTCCTCACCCAGTTCTCCCTGTTGTTAACATCTTACATTATCATGGTACATTTTTCAAAATCAAGAAAACAGTGTTGGTACATTACTATTAACTAAAACTCCAGACTTTGTTTGGATTTCACCAATTTTTCCACTAATATCCTTTTTCTGTTTCAGGATCCAATCCAGGATAATAACACGGCATTTAACTAAAGTAACTTGAATCTTCCCTCTTCCAACTGCCATATCCAATTAGTTTTCAAATTTTATCAACACTGTACATGACTCTTCCTCTTCAGTCTTATAACTACCACCCTATATTCTAAACATCTTGTTAGATACTAAACACACGAAAATGTTCTGAAAGATCTCATAGTCTGATTGTGAGGAAATATGTAAACACATAGATGTCATTTATATTATTGTTTTTAAAAAGGCCTTCTATTTTGCTTATAAGATGAAACAGACACAGCTTTGTGAAAGATGTAGTAATGGCTCTCTGTGACATAGTAATGGGTAGAGTACTAGACAACTCAGAACTCTGTGTTGTTTCTCTGAGCCTGTATTTTCTCTACTTAATCTGTTCTGCCATCTCTCAATTCCACCAAGATCCTACATTCCCTTCAAGGCCCAGAATCAGTAACACTGCATGGATGAAATCTTCCCTGATCCCCTAAACCACAGATGACTTCTCTCATTAGAACTGGGTCCAGCTTGGAAAAGCAGCAAAAACAAACAACACATTACGTTATGTGGTTTCCAATCTGTTTACAGGTAGAGTTTTATTTCATAAAGAGTAAAATCACACACAGAGTTAAGTTACATACTCATCACCTTGGTTTAAATTCTATGTGTACTATGTACAAATTAAGAAAAATGAAATTACCTGTGCTCACAGCAATGCTTACACTTTTTCTCATGTGCAAAGCAGGGGGAGACTGTGCTTCCATGGAAACCAACTCCATTTGTCTTGCAGCTTGCGTTGTGTCTTCAACAGTGGTTGTCTTAGGGGAACAGGGCTGCAGAGACTGTGCTTCTAACAAACGCTGAATCTGTATCAATTAAAAACACCTTTTTATGTATGTTTATGACAGTGAAGTAAACAACCAAACTGACAGAAGAGTTTAAAAATGAATTACAGAGTGCCCCAGTTATAAATAACTGACTTTTAACTGCATTTTCTCACATTTCAACTAGATTATATCATAAAACTTATTCAATGCTGAAAATCATTGTCATTAGTTATTAAGAAGCATTTAAATGGGCTACCTATTAAAAGTAAAAACATTGGTGCTTAGATTAACATTCATAAATTGACACTCATGTAGAAAAGCCTTAATGTTAATACTCTGACATTTTATTTCTATTTCACTTATGAATCAAAAGTAAGATAGAGATTCTCTAATTCTACATACCAAATGTGAACAATTTTTTTACACAAGATTCATTTTATAAAGGTCACCCAGAATTGTCCATGTTTGGTCATGCTGAAACTGGAAATATTAATAACAATCTCTAACACTGAGTGTTTCCTGTTTACAAGACATTACAATAAGAGCTTTTATGTATGATTTTTACAACAACCCTGTGAATATGTACTACTAGTAAGCACAGTTTACAGAGAAAAAACCTGAGGCAATATAAATAAAGTTACTTGCCCAGGTCACATAATTAACAAGTAGCAAAGCTGAAGTTCAAGCACTAAAAGCTTCCCTTCCTACCATAAAACTTACCCCTTTATAGGGGGTGGGAGGGATGCTCAAGAGGAAAGGAATATATAGCTATGACCGATTCATGATGTTGTATGGCAGAAACCAACACAACATTGTAAAGCAATTAGCCTCCAATTTAAAAGAAAAAAAAAAAACCAACTTATTCCTGTATACAATTCCATAGTTTTTAGTATATTCTCAAAGTCTGCATCCATCACCACCATCTAACTTTACAAAATTTTCATTAACCTTTGCAAAATCTTTGGACCAACTAGCTGTCACTCTCCATGGCTCCACAATTTAGCCTCTGGCAACCACTAATCTACTTTCTATCTCTATACGTGTGTGTGTGTGTGTGTGTGTGTGTGTGTGCTAAGTCACCTCAGTCATGTCCAACTCTTTGCAACCCTATGGACTGTAGCCTACCAGTCTCCTCTGTCCAAGGGATTCTCCAGAGAATACTGGAGTTTTCCATGCTCTCCTCCGGGGGATCTTCCCAACCAAGGGATCGAACTCACATCTCTTATGTCTCCTGCTTTGACAAGGCAGGTTCTTTACCTCTAGTGCCACCTGAGAAGCCACTGTATCTCTATAGATGTGCCTATTCTGGACATTTGATAGAAATGAAACCAAACAACACGTGGCCTTATATCTTGCTTTTTTCATTTAGCATAACATTTTCAAAGTTCATCTGTACCTATCAGTACCTATAAGTACTTCATTCCTTTTGATGACTGAAATACTCCATTGTATATATAATGTCACATTTGTGTTCATCTATTCATCAGTTGATGGACCCTGGATTGTTCTCACCCTTGGCTATTGTAAACAATGTTGCTACAAACACGTGTGTAAAAGCTTTTGTGTGATCATATTTTTTCATTTCTCTTGCATATACACCTAGGAGTGGAAAAGCCTCCTTTTTTAAACACTGTAATCTTGTTTCCCTATAAGTTACACTTTATATTCAACTCATCTCATTAATTTTAGCAGATTAATTTCCTTCTCCAGGGGATCTTCCCAACCCAAGGATCGAACCTGGGTCTCCTGCATTGCAGGCAGATGTTTTACCATCTGAGCCACTAGGGAAGCCCATAAGTTACACTGCTGAATTCAACTCACCTCATTAATTTTACCAGATTAACTTTATTAATATAGGAAAATAAGTATTATCAATAAATTATTGACATCAGTAGAAATACAACCTGCATTAATAATACAAAAAGGAATATGTACTTATAGTGGTTCAGAGCATGGACTTTAGTGTCATGAGGACATAACTTAACTCCTACTCTGTTACCTTTTGGAAAAGCTATTTAGCCACTGTGAGATTCAATATTACCTAAAACTAAGGTAGTTGTAAGGACTAAGAGACAAATAAGATAATTGTAATTTGCTGACTGTTTACTAAAGCTTCATCCTACACTATGCACTTTAGATAGATAGACAGATGTATGTGTGTGTGTGTGTGTGTGTGTGTGTGTGTGTGTATACACATATAAATTCATTTAACTATCAGAGCTACATATATTAGTAACACCGATCATTATTCCCAATTTCAGAGAAGGCAATGGCACCCCACTCCAATACTCTTGCCTGGAAAATCCCATGGATGGAGGAGTCTGGTAGGCTACAATCCATGGGGTCGCGAAGAGTTGGACACGACTGAGCGACTCCACTTTCCCTTTTCACTTTCATGCACTGGAGAAGGAAATGGCAACCCACTCCAGTGTTCTTGCCTGGAGAATCCCAGGGATGGCAGAGCCTGGTGGGCTGCCATCTATGGGATAGCACAGAGTCAGACACGACTGACACGACTTAGCAGCAACAGCAGCATTCCCAATTTACGGCTGAGAAAAGTGAGGTTTAGAGAAATTGCATATGAAATACTTGATAAGACATTTACTACAAAGTTATAGAGATTAAACTAAATGGTAGTAGTGCTGGAATAGATAGGCAGATCAATGGAGAGTGCGGTATAGAAATAGATACAAACACAGGATACTGTCATTATAAAATAAAAAATACATGTTTAAATCATTAACAAAAAGATACATTATTCAGTAAATATATGGAGTCAGTCATCTAAGGATAAAAAGAAAAAAATATTTTATCTGGTATAACAAAATAAAATAAAGCAACAAATAAAACCCTGATTGTTGTTGTTCAGTCGCTAAGTCGTGTCTGACTCTTTTGCAACTCCATGGACTGTAGCCTGACAGGCTCCTTCCATCCATGGGGTTTCCCAGGCAAGAGTAATGGAGTAGGTTGCCATTTCCTTATTCAAATCCGCATTTCCCTAATGTGTAAAACATCAGGGACTAGAATCCAGTTTCCAGGGTCTCTTCTAATTCTGACATTCTGCAATTCCACTTCATAAACTATAGTTACTGAAGAGTTGCCAGTTACTTTTTAAAAATTCAAGAATTTAACAGAAGAAAGCTAGCAAACCTGTGCTTGAAGTAGTCGCAGCTGTCTGTCTTGCTCTGTGATGAACCTATACGCATCTGGAGACAGTCCCATCATCCCATCATCTGACCCAGTCTTGGGTGTGTGCATACATACTGCACAAGGCCATGGGCTACAGAAGTCCACGTGTGGAGGCAGTCTTGCCGCAGGTGATGGTTCTACATTGCTGTCGGAAGAACAACCCCTCATGTTTCCCTGAGGTCTCAAGGCTATAGGACTACTTGAAGAAAAGAATGCATTATGGTACTGAGCTGGACATCCACTTGGATGAAATAATGAATGTTTGTGCAGGGTTTCAGACTTGAGGTCTTGAACAGATCCTACTGTATTCATTCCCTGCCAAGAATTTATTGGACTATACTGAATATGGCCATGATGCTGGCAACAACTGCAAACATTCGTGGAATAGTAAGAGGGTGGCTGGGGAGTAGGTATTTGAAATTCCATCGGTCTTCCTGAATTATGGAGTGAAAAAACAAAATTGTGTGGGTGGGACTGTGGGGCAAGAGAAGACTGCTTGGAATTAAACGTGGAGGATCTTACAGGATACTCTTCTTTGTGTACATTTGCAGCAGAAACTGTTTGAAGCTTTTCAGATGTATCTGAAGACAGTCCATTAAAAGAGGGCTTACTACTGTTCCTGATATGAGAGTTCCCTTTCTTACAGGTAGACAGCTGTCTTACTTTGCAGTGTCTCAAAGGAGCAGTGTCTTGGTTTAATGGATTTGGTAGCCCTCTGAAGGAAGGCTCTCCAGCTTCTGCTTCTGGTCTGTGTTTCTCATCACAAAGCTGGGGTTGTGACTGCTCAAGGTGCTCAGCATGGTTAATCAACAAAGGAGGATTTTCATTATTCACCATTTCCAATGGGTTAGGCACAGGGGTTGGTTCTATGGAGTTTTCATCCAACACAAGTGAAAGTTCAGGAACTGATGGCTGGATCTTAGAAACCTATAAGTGGGAAAGAAATGAAAGAAGAAAAAGTGCCTTTCAGGAGAATGATATATGCTTCATTTTCCTTTAAGCTAGTATTTTCCAAATTGTATCCAGTTATTAATTAAAAAGTATTGATTATTTAGACAATTGACAAATATTTGCTGGGCATCTTCTATGTGCTAGTACCAGGAACACAACTGTGAACAAAATAAATAAGGTCCTTGCCCTCACAAACTTGTTTACCAATGAAACTCTTTTCACTGGAACACCGATTGACGTTGCTTAGGTTACAGAACTCGACATGGGAAACAGACTTTTTTTACCCTCTCTGCAAAAACAAAAAATCATCAGGCCAGATGCTTCAATACATCTAGCAAAGAATAGTGTTTTTTCATCTTAATAAGAAAGGGTCTTCCAGTAAGTATTTAAAAATATCATACTAAGTGAAATTATTCACTGCTATTCTTTTTATTGATATCTAGTAAAAGAGCTGGAGGAGAGCCAAATAGAGTAAGTAAAGTACTCGCTGTGGTGAATTTGGTTATAATATTAATTTAAGAAAACTTTCCCATTCCTTTTTCTTGTAATAAGTAATTAGTCCAATTAAAACAGAAAAATTCTAAAATAACCCACTAGTTTGCCTCAATAAAAAAAATAATGATGGGTTGCTAGCAATCTCCAAAAGCAAGTAGAATGTTTTCTCAAAATATGGTGATAAGAACAATGTCAAGTGCCGGTGATAGTATAGAATGTTGATTCTACATGGGTTAAAAGCACCAGATTCTGAAACTAAACCTCTTAAACTACTAGTCTACCAAATCCTAAACTTCCTGAATTCCAGCTTTACTACTTCCTAGTTATATAATCCTAGGGAGCTAACTTAACCTCTTTTCCTTGGTTTTCTCTGGAAATACTATACTTACTTATTACAATATGTGTACATATTAATATTATTACATATAATAATTAAATGTACCTGTGAGGAATATATGATATTTATCTTTATATATTATTGAGTGCTTTAACATGAAGAGACTTTTAGGTTTCTAATTACAAAGGTGAGTTCTAAGACCAGTGATACCTTCTGACTCACTGGATGAGGACTAGGAATTGGTCTTGGAGAAACATCTTCATCTTCAACACCAGAGTCATGATCATTCGTTGGCATTTTCCCTGGAGGTAACTTCTGGGAAGAGCTAAAGAACAGATGGGAGAAAAAGTAAGTCTTCAGTAATCAGTATTCATTTGTTCTTTCTATTTTTTAAAAAAATCTGGAACACTTCATGAATTTGCATGTCACAATTGTGCAGAGGCCATGCTAATCTTCTCTGTATCATTCCAATTTTAGTATATGTGCTGCTGAAGTGAGCACTCTTCTTTCATTTTGAAGCTGAATAAGGCATCCGGTCCCATCACTTCATGGGAAATAGATGGGGAAACAGTGGAAACAGTGTCAGACTTTATTTTTCTGGGCTCCAAAATCACTGCAGATGGTGACTGCAGCCATAAAATTAAAAGACACTTACTCCTTGGAAGGAAAGTTATGACCAACCTAGATAGCATATTCAAAAGCAGAGACATCACTTTGCCAACTAAAGTCCCTCTAGTCAAGGCTATAGTTTTTCCAGTGGTCATGTATGGATGTGAGAGTTGGACTGTGAAGAAAGCTGAACACCGAAGAATTGATGCTTTTGAACTGTGGTGTTGGAGAAGACTCTTGAGAGTCCCTTGGACTGCAAGGAGATCCAACCACTCCATTCTGAAGGAGATCAGCCCTGGGATTTCTTTGGAAGGAATGATGCTAAAGCTGAAACTCCAGTACTTTGGCCACCTCATGCGAAGAGTTGACTCATTGGAAAAGACTCTGATGCTGGGAGGGATTGGGGGCAGGAGGAGAAGGGGACGACAGAGGATGAGATGGCTGGATGGCATCACTGACTCGATGGACATGAATCTGAGTGAACTCCAGGAGTTGGTAATGGACAGGGAGGCCTGGCGTGCTACAATTCATGGGGTCGCAAAGAGTCGGACACGACTGAGCGACTGATCTGATCTGATCTGATCCGAAGGTACTTTATCACTTAATTTAGTATCTGACAACCACAAATTATTTTATTTTTCAAGCCAGGGTCAGATGATCAGGAAAGTTGAGCCAGTCAGACTCATGCTTAATAATGTATCCCCTTCTCCTGACCATGGCAAGTTTAACCCACTTATTCTTTTTTTTAACTTATTTTTTTTATTAAAGTGTAGTTGAATTACAATGTTGTGTTAATTACTGCTGTACAGCAGTGACTCAGTTATACATACATATATACATAGACATACATACACATTCTTTTCCATATTCTTTTTCACTATAGTTTAATCACAGGATATTGAATATATTTCCCAGTGCTATACAGTAGGACTGTGTTGTTTACCCATTCTGTATATACCTGTTTGCTCCTGCTAATCCCAAACTCCCAATTCAGCCCTCTCCAACCCACCTGCGCCTTGGCGAGCACCAGTCTATTCTCTATGTCCCTGATTCTGTTTCTGTTTCACAGACAGATTCATCTATTTCATATTTTAGATTCCACATATATCATACGGTATGTGCCTTTCTCTTTTTGATTTACTTCACTTAGTATGATCATCTCTAGTTGCATCCATAACCCAGTT
Organism: Bos taurus; assembly: GCF_002263795.3. NCBI lineage: Eukaryota > Metazoa > Chordata > Mammalia > Artiodactyla > Bovidae > Bos > Bos taurus. Next base: position 98,963,721 of record NC_037330.1, on the reverse strand, counting down.
ATTCTTAAGCAAATTACTGAGCATTTTCTGATTAACCACTTTAAGGAGCATAGAAATACATAAGATACAGAATTTACCATAAAAAAAAATCTATCATCTGATGAAAGAGATGTATACTCACTATATTAAACATATTACATTAAACACTCACTGTGTTATAAAGAAAAATCAAGTAAGGAATTACCTTTTCCTATGTACTTATATCTGTGATGGTAATCTACTCTGAGACTAACTGAAGTACCTCCTCCATTTAGTCAGTTGTAGTTACTGCGTCACAAGTATCATGCCTCAATAGAACACAGAAAAAGTTTTGAGTGTTGGTACTGAATTTCAAATGCTGAAATTAGAGTTTAAGACTACGATTTGAAAGACTATATACATCAAGCTTTTGTGCATCTTAAACTAAATAAAATCTCAATAGGATGAGGTAGGGAAGATGACAGAAAAGCTAGAAGGAAGCTAAGAGAGCTTAGACATTAATGGAATTTTGAAGAAAGGGTCCTGTCTCTGTAGTAGGCTGAACAACAGAAACCCTTAGGCAGATGTGGAAGATCTGACAGCGAACAGACCTTTGTCCCAAACCCTGGCAGTCTGGAGAGGCAAACACAGAGTTCTTTCTGTGCCAAGGGGCTGCAGTGAAACAATCCCACAAAGCTCTCCTGCCATACCCGAGAAGGACATGGAGAATACAGAATGATATTCCATATGCCTCCGCACAGCATGGACAAGACACAGAGAACCAGTGACCTGAACAGGTTAAAGAGGCTGCGGCAGGAACCTGCACAAACCAACTGCCAAAGACCAGATGCAAAAGAAAACATCTCAGCAGGTGGCCGAGTGGTGTGGGTGGATGAGAATCACGTCACCCCACACCACCAGTAGTGGCACAGGGTTGGTGAAAATGTTAGTCACTCAGTCATGTCCGACTCTGTGACCACACAGAAGGTAGTCTGCCTATAGGGGAGCCTGGTGGGCTACAGTCCATGGAATTCTCTAGGCAAGAATATTGGAGTGGGTTGCCATTCCCTTCTCCAGGGGATCTTCCCAACCCAGGGATTGAACCCAGGTCTTCTGCACTGGCAGGCGGATTCTTTATCATCTGAGCCACCAGAGAAGCATAGGGCATAGCATTGAAAGTCAAAGTGAAGTCGCTCAGTCCTGTCTGACTCTTTGCGACCCCATGGACTGTAGCCCACCAGGCTCCTCCCTCCATGGGATTCTCCAGGCAAGAGTACTGGAGTGGGTTGCCATTTCCTTCTCCAGGGAATCTTCCCAACCCAGGGATCGAACCCAGGTCTCCCGCATTCCAGGCAGACGCTTTAACCTCTGAGCCACGAGGGAAGCCAGGGCATAGCATTAGTCCCCTCTAAATTACATGAAACCTCAGAGGAAACAGGATAAACAGACCTTGAATTGATTGAAATTTGGCTTCCATAACTGCGCATAATGAAGAGGGGCTCAAAATGGAAATTAAGTACATTACTTTTTTAATTTTGGCCATGCCATATGGCTTGTGGATCTTAGTTCCCTGATCAGGGATCAAACCCAGGCCTCAGCGGTGAAAGTGCTGAGTCCTAACCACTGGAACACCAGGGAATTCCCCCAATTACTTTTAAAAAGAAAACAAGTGGGCACAGTTTCGGTCCCTGGTTGGGGAACTAAGATCCCATATCCTGTGTGGTGCAGCCAAAAATAAAAAAAGATTCACTGTGAGCTTTTTTTAGCACTCAAACAAAAAATAAAAAAACTTAATGTATAATTTCAACAAAAGTTATCTAGGGATAAACATTTCACTAACATTCAAATCTAAAAATGACTGATCCTTATCAAAGCTTTGGTCAGAGCTGAAAACAGACATTGTTTTTCAACAATGTTAAAGAAATTACCAAGCGTCCCCTTAACTTGTCTTTTTCTTTCACAAATATTCAATAAAATCTTGAAAAAAGCCTTAAACCTTCAGTCAATGGTGGTGTTCCTGCAAGTCTATAAGAATATAGTTTTCTGGTGACCTAGCCTGTTTCAAGGATAACTTAAATGCCCAAAGATAGAGTTTACTTCAGACATCTTTCTAATCCCCAGAATCTGTGAATATGTTAGTGAACAAGGGAAAAGGGAGTTTACAGATGTCCTTAAGGTAAGAATCTTGAGATGTGGAAATTATCCTAGACGATCAGATAAGCTCAATGTAAACACAATTGAGTCCTTATAAGATGGAGTCAAGATAAGAGTCAGGGAAGGAGATGTGAGGAAAGAAACAGAAGTCAGAGAGAGATGTGAAGATGCTATGCTTCTAGCTTTGAAGGTGCAGTAAGGGACCACCAGACAACAAGGAATGCAGGCGGCCTCTAGAAGCTGGAAGAAGGAACATGGATTTACCACTAAAACTTCCAAAGAGAATGCAGCCCTACCATCACTTTTTTTTTTTTTACTAAGCAGGCCCAACCCTGCTTAGCTTCCAAGATCAGATGAGATCGGGCGCCTTCAGGCTGATATGGCCAGAGCCCCCACCATCACTTTTAATTTTAGCAGCAAAGGCCCATTGTGGACTCCTGACTCCTAGAACTAGAAGGTAATAAATCCGTATTGTTTGTCGTCACTAGGTGTGTGGTAATCTGTTAGAATAGCAACAGACTCCAATAACCAATCTCTCTATGCACTAGTTAGTTCTATTTCTTTGGAGAACCCTAATACAAAGGGAATATTTAGTTTATCACAAAAGTAGATATTGGACCCAAAAAGTCACAAGCCATTATTTAATATTCTCCTAGTACATTTGCTTTAAAAGTTTTCTGTTTTAGGTAGAAGAGTTATTTTTATAGTAGGAGTTATTTTTATAGTAGTTTATCTGATAGCCCTAGGTTTAATACTACAAGGAAGGGAAGACAGAAGGCAAACTAAACAAAAACAGGATGTTTCTTCTTAAGTAAGATAATTTCTTGACAAATACTTTTGTTCCCCTATGTAATAAATCAAGTCAAATGAGAACCACATTAGAGTTGTCACTTCATTAAAATTATCATCCAACTTACAAATATGAAGGAATGCATTTATAGTAAGGACACCTGTGGTATAAGATTTACCAACAGTTCCCTCAGAAATAACTGGGGACTTACTTTAATTATTAAAAACTAATGAAAGTAATAAAAAAAGTATGATAATAAAAATATCTTTTACCTCTTAATTGAAAGATTCTTAGAAACTTTTTTAAAAAACTCTCTTTCTGCATTCTGGTCTTCAGCGCTCAGTTCAAAACAGACTGGATTTTTGTCAGAAGGTTCAACATTCTGAAATAAAGTAGGTCATACTTTGAGATGTGACTTAAATAAACACCAGAGAACACTATATAGATGAAAAGTAGCTCTGAAACACTGGGTGGAAAGGGGAATTATGATTTCTGTAACTGTAATCTTTCTTTAAAAAAATATTTTTTAATTGAGATATAATTGACATACCATTATAATACTTTGAGGTATACAACATGATTTGATATTTGAATATATTGTTAAACATCCACCACAATTAAGTCTAGTTAACATTCACCACCATACAGATGATAAATTTTTTCTTATGATAAGAATTTTCAAAATATAATATAGTATTGTTAACTATATTCACCATGCTGTATATTACATCTCCATGACTCACTACTTTAAAACTGCAAGTCTGTGTCTTTGGACCACCTTTGGCCATTCTGGCCGCCCTCAAACCTTCCCTAACCCTTGTCACTCTCTTGCAAATCACCAATTTGTTCTCTGTCCGTGAGTTCAATAAAATGTTTTAATTTTTTTTAAATATTCCACATACAAGTGACATACGGTGTTTGTCTATGTTTTACTAATTTCACTTAGCATAATGCCCTCAAAGTCCATCTATGTTGTCACAAATGGCAAGATTTCCTTTCTTTTTTATGGTTGAATAGTTTTCCATTATATAAACGTGATATAATATAAATCATATTTTCTTTATCCATCCATCCATGGACACTTAGGTTATTTGAAGCCTTGGCTATTGTAAATACTGTTGCAATTAACATGGTGGTGTGGGTATCTTTTTGAGTTAGTGTTTTTGTTTCCTTTGGATAAACACCCAGAAGTGGAATTACTGAATCATATGGTAATTCTATTTTTATTCAACCTTTTAAAAAACTATCTGCTTACTATATAAATGAAAGTGAAAACTTAATTTTGCTATATAACTTACAACTTAATAACCAGGATTCAGTTAAATAGTAACTTTAAACTGAGGATACAATCTGAAGAATAAAATGAGTGAATGATATATGTCTCTAAAATGGAAATAAGTAATTATACCTCAAAGATGATTATGCTTATAATTAAAATACAAAAACTTGATTCATGAATCAATACAACCTATAAATGAAATTAAAGGCACAAAATAAGATCTGAGTAGAAACACACTGTTATTTAGGGATTGTCAATATTTTTGTAAAAAGATACATAATTTTTTTTTAGAATTATTTTTTATTGGCCTTAGAATGTTTTTCTTAAAAGAATATATTTCATTTAAAAAAACATTATATTTTTATTTATTCATTTATTTGGCTATACTGTGTCTTAGCTGTGGCATGTGGGATCTAGTTCCCTGACCAGGAAGGAGCACAGAGTCTTAGCCAATGGACCACGAGGCAATTCCCAGCCTTAGAATGCTTTTACATAATGATACTTATGGTTTCAAAGACCTACTTTTTCTGGGACTGTCACCTAAATGTATTTTTATGTATGTTATTGGATACAGCAACAATCCACTCTGAATCCAAGGATTACATATTATAGATGCTGATTTTTAACTATGAGAAATCATTTTTTATACCCATAATTAAAAAAGTAACTTTCAGGACAAAGGAAACACTAAGATCACAAATTAACTCTCAACATCATAAAATGAAACAATACATAAATTCTTGATATAGCCTTAAAAGGTTTTAGAAAAACAGGGAAAAGTTACTCTGTGGATAACATTTGATCCTGTATTAGAATTTGGTTCTGGAGGTATGTCCTAAAATTTACAAAATGAAATTAACCATAAATGAATAAAATTAATATTAAGTAAGACTGATCAAAAATAAAGAAAGCCTAACACTTTGAGTTACTATTTTAAAGGGTAGAGACCACTGGGTTTAAAAGGCCAATATACAGTAACATATAACTAAGTAGTCATTAGTGTGCTAGGTGGTCCAATCACACTTACTTTGAAAAGGCGTAATGTTTCCTTGCTGGTTAGTAGCTGGAATCGAAGGTCAGGTAACCTGCCATCACAAGGGAGGCATTCATAAAATTCAGGGTCCTTATGTGTCACAGAATAGAGAACTATGATGAAATTTCCAGATTCTGAAAAAACCCTGGACAAAAAAAAAATGCCATTTACTTAAAATTTATTGAAAATAACAAAAGCACATCAAAGAATTCTATTTGAGTCTCTCAACTTAGTTAACAGACTAAACAGTCCAATTTTTGGAAAAAAACTGAAGAGCACACCTATGCTTACTTTTCTCTGACCAGGTATTGAATCCACACCCCCTGCAATTAATTTTTACTGGAGTATAGTTGATTTACAATGTTGTGTTAGTTTCTGCTGTACAGCAAATTGCATCAGTTACACAACATACAACCCCTCATTTTCAGATTTCCTCCCATTTAGGCCACCACAAGCATTAAGTAGAGTTCCATGTGCTCTGCAGTAGATTCTCATTAGTTATCTATTTTATACATAGTAGTATATATATGTCAATCCCAATCTCCCAATCCATCCTACCCACCACTCCCCTTGATATCCAGAGGTTTGTTCTCCACATCTGTCTATTTCTGCTTTGCAAATAAATTAATCTGTATCATTTTCCTAAATTCCACATATAAGTAATATTATTTGATATCTGCTTTTCTCTTTCTGACTTACTTCACTCAGTATGACAATCTCTAGGTCTATCCACATCTCTGCAAATGGCCCAATTCTGTTCCTTTTAATGGCTGAGTAATATTCCATTATATTATATATATGTACCATGTCTTCTTTATCCATTCCTCTATTGATGGACATTTAGGTTGCTTCCATGTCCTGGCTATTGTAAATAGGGCTACACTGAACATTGGGGTGCATAAATCTTTGGGAATTACAATTTTTTTCCAGGTATATGCCCAGGAGTGGGATTGCTGGGTAATATGGTAGTTCTAATTTTAATTTTTTAAGGAACCTCCATACTGTTCTCCACAGTGGCTGTACCAATTTATAATACATCCGCACCAACAGCGTGGAGTTCCCTTTGCTCCACATCTTCTCCATCATCTATTGTTTGTAGGTTTTTTGATGATGACCATTCTGACCTGTGTGAGGTAATACCTCATTGTAGCTTTGATTTGCATTTCTTTAATAAGTGATGCTGAGCATCTTTTCAAGTGTTTGTTGGTCTGTATGTTTTCTTTGGAGAAATGTCTATATAGGTCTTCTGCCCATTTTTCCACTGGGTTACTTGGTCAATCCTAAAGGAAATCAGTCCTGAATATTCATTGGAAGGACTGATACTGAAGCTCCAATACTTTGGCCACCTGACGAGAACTGACTCATTGGAAAAAACCCCTCATTTTGGGAAAGATTGAAGGCAGGAGAAGGGGACGACAGAGGATGAGATGGTTGGATGGCATCACCGACTCCATGGATGTGAGTCTGGGCAAGCTCCAGGAGTTGGTGATGGACAGGGAAACCTGGCGTGCTGCAGTCCACAGGGTTGCAAAGAGTCAGACACAACTAGAGACTAACTGATACTGACTGCTTGGTTCCGATATTGAGCTGCATGAACTGTTTATATATTTTGGGGATTAATCCCTTGTCAGTCACTTCATTTGCAAATATTTTCTTCCATTCTAGGGGTTGTCTTTTTGTTTGGTCTATGGTTTCCTTTGCTGTGCAAGAGCTTTTGAGTTTAATTTGGTCCCACCTATTTATTTTTGTTTTTATTTTCATAACTCTAAGAGGTGGGTCAGAAAAGATCTTGCTACAATATATGTCAGTGAGTGGTCTGCCTATATTTTCTTCTAAGTTTTACAGTGTCCGCCCTTACATTTAGGTCTTTATTTTGAGTTTATTTTTGTGTATGCTGTTAGTTGTTGTTGTTTACTCAATCAGTCAGGTCTGATTCTTTGCGACTCCATGGACTGTGGCTAGCCAGGCTCCTCTGTTCATGGGATTTCCCAGGCAAGAATATTGGAGTAGGTTGCCATTTCCTTCTCCAGGTATGGTGTTAGGGAGCATTCTAATTTCAGTCTTTTACATGTAGCTGTTCAGTTGTCCCAGCACCACTTATTAAAGAAGGTTGTCCTTTCTCCACTGTATACTCTTCTCTTTGTCATAGATTAGATGACTATAGGTGTATGGGTTCATCTCTGGGCTTTCTATCCTATTCCACTGGCTGATATTTCCGTTTCTGTGCCAGTACCATATTTTTTCACACTGTCTTGATTAATGTAGCTTTGTAGCACAGTCTGAAGACAAGGGACCTGATTCCCCCAGATCAGTTTTTCTTTTTCAAGATTGCTTTGGCTATTTGGGGTCTTCTGTGTTTCCATAAAATTTGTATAATTTTTTGGCTCTATAATTTTTTGGTTCTAATTCTGTGAAAAATGCCACTGGTAATCTGAGAGGGATTACACTGAATCTGTAGATTGCTTTGGGTAGTACAGCCATTTTACCAATACTGATTTTTCCTGTCTAAGAACATAGCACATCTCTCTGTTTGCATCATATTCAATTTCTTTCACCAGTATCTTATAATTTTCTGAGTACAGGTCAGGTTAGACAGGTTTATTCCTAGGTATTTTGTTCTTTTTGCTGCAATGGTAAATGGAACTGTTTCCTTAATTGCATTTGCTAGTTCTTATTTGACAATCTTGGATTTCTTTCCATGTCACTATATTCTATACTATTCTATACTATACAGTATATTCTATACTATACCTTTGATATTCTGATTCTTTGCTAGTTACTATCCAGTAATATAACATATAGATGTGCTATTACTGATTCATGTAGACTTCTAAAAGTGGATATTTAAATTATTTATAGTATTTCACTATTGTAAACAATGATAAAATGAATATTCATTTTGTTCACTACATGACTCAACAAATATTTGTAAAGTAATCAAGAGTCCTTAAAACACACACCAAAACCCAGCATTTAAAAATACTTTTAGTAATTCTCTACTCTGTAAAATGTTGAATGAAAATGATTTGGGATATATTATACTATTAACAAAATAAGGCAGTGGGGATTCAGGAGGCAGAATGCCCATTCTGTTCAATTCCTCGCTTGAGAGTCAGATAAGACCACTGATCAGAATGCTGTTAAGTATCAACCTAAGCTATGTCAAGCAATACTGATGCCTCTTTGGTTAAAGGGTGGCATTACAGTCCAGGTATCAAAGAAATTGCCTAATGCTTCAGACTAACAGAGAGAGCTTCAAAACTAACTTTACCGAGCATTTACTATCAATAAGTAATTAAAGCAAGACCAGTCACTGATAATAAAACTTAATTGTACTAATATGCCAAAATGAAAATTTACTTTCCATTTTATTGCAAGGAAAACTAATTTTATTTTACAATTAAAATAAAATGTAAAAAGTAGAATTGTAAAAGCTTCTAAGGAGATTTTTAATAAAAATCCTTTCTAACCAAAGCAGAAAAAGGAAGGATAAATCTGACTTTAAAAAAACATCTATTTGGGAAAAAATATTAACCAAAGTCAAATAAAATGACATTCTGGGGGAAATAAACTTGTGCCTATGTATCTATAGAGAGCTCAGTCATATCTAACTCTTTGTGACTCCCACAGACTGGACTGTTGCCCACCAGGCTCCTCTGTCCATGGGATTTCCCAGGCAAGAATACTTGAGTGGGTTCTATTTCCTTCTCCAGAGGATATTCCCAACCCAGGGATTGAACCTGTGTCTCCTGCACTGGAGGCAGCTTCTTTACCACTAAGTCACCTGAGAATCCCACCAATACATATATACATATGCACTTTTTTGTAACACATTTATATGCATATATAAAATCTTTGTAGCGTATAACACATATATTTTAATAAATACATAGATCTCTGTGTGTGCATGTGTGGTTAGTTGCTTCACTAGTGTCTGACTCTTTGCAACCCTAGGGACTCTAGCCCGCCAGGCTCTTCTGTCCATGGGACTTTCCAGGCAAGAATACTGGAGTAGGTTACATGCCCTCCTCCAGGGGATCTCCCCAAGCCAGGGATCGAACCCATGTCTCCTGCACTGCAGGCGGATTCTTTACTGCTGAGCCACCAGAGAAGCCCATTTTCTCTGTATACTTTACATATTGTATAAATGCATACATACAGAGAATAAGAAAAAGAGCTGTTGTAAAGCAATGTGAAAAAGATGTACAATCCAATAGAATAAAGGCAAGAGACATGATTAGGAAGTTCCAAGAAGCTGATGTGATAAAACATCAGAAAAGGCCATTTTTCCTCTGTCAGTTCTGCAAAGATCAAAGTCCAATGACGGCCCTCCAGTTACCTCTCTGAGGTCTTATTGTTTTTCCCTTTCCTCACTCCTCTCCAGCCACACTACCTCCTTTCTGTGCCTTAAAGATGCAAGGTGATCTTTCACGCACAGCCTTTGCACCCATCTGTCTGGGACGCTGCCCCCGACAGCCACACGGCTTACTTCCTCATTTCAGGTCTTCGCCTGCCTGACTGCCTGTTTAAAACTGCAACCCTACCTGCCAGTGTATCAACACAACATCTGCCTCCCCTGCTTGTTTTTCTTCACAGCACTTATCACCTTGTAAACTACTATTTATTTTACTTTTCCTATTTAATGCTTTTCTCTATAGGGTCTTTATTTTGTGTACTGCTTACTGCCAATATCACAAATAGTGCTTGATACATAGTAGGCGCTCAACAAATACTTGTTCCACAGTGTTAGTGAGGGGATGGAGAAAACAGGCACTCTCAAATACGGTCAGAAAGATTATAAATTGGTAGCCTTTGAAGGGCAAATTGGCAATATCTACCAAAGCTTCCCAGGTGGCGCTAGTGGTAAAGAATCTGCCTGCCAACGCAGGAGATGCAAGAGACATAGGTTCCGTCACTGGGTTGGGAAGATTCCTTGGATAAGGGCATGATAACTCACTCCAGTATTCTTCCCTGGAGAATCCCATGGACAGAGAAGCCTGGAAGGGTCTCACACAGTGGGACATGACTGAAGCGACTTAGCACGCACCAAAACTTAAAATTATATGCTATTTCACCCAGAAAAAAAAAAAAAACACGTTTAGGTATTTATTCTACAAATATACTAGTATCTGCACACAAAGATGTATAACACAAAGTTATCTGCAAGCAAAAGGAGCAGTTTTAAAAATGTAGTATCTATTATTTACTATTCAGTTGTAAAACATACGTCTTAAATCTATATGTGCCAAGATTTAGTAATGATCTCTAAGTTGTAATGACATAAAGAAAAAAGCAACAGAGAAAAGGGTAAACAGTGTGATCTCATTTTTGATTTAACTTTTATAGGTCAGGAAGGGTGATATTTGTCTATGCTTCAAGAAGGAAGCAATCCTTGAACTGTGGTTGTCTCTGGGGATGGGGTATCTGGGGAAATGGGGTGGAAGAGACATTTTTATTATGCATCTTTATGTATGTCTGATTTATTGTCATGTACTTGCACTGGCTTTCCATTAAATTTTCTTTTAAGTGCATTATAGCCACCAAAGCAGACAGAAAGAGAATATGGGATTTTCATTTAATAGACGAAGAAAGTAAGAGGCAAACAGTGGTATCATGTACAAAATAAAATGAGGAAGTGAGGTCAGAAAGTTTATTACTTCCAAAGCTTATACTTTAGTTCCAAGAACATTAAACTTCAAGTGTTTCTTAGGGTACTATCAGTAGCACTGAGTAAATAAAACACTTGTAAGGTAAAAAAATTCTAACTTATTTTCAGTCACATCAGTGAAAATTAATCTTTTTTATAAAATAGAATGCTAGAGTAGATGATCCCAAGGGTTTTTTTCCCTCCACTCATTAAAAATGTATCTTTTGTGTTACAGTACTGTTGTTAGACAAGTGAATTTCTTGATATTTCCAAGTTTAGCACAACATCATCTTTTTTGTCTGGTTTTATTCCTACTTAATGTAAGGCTTGTTTTCCTTGGTGTGTTTGTTCTTCTGGTTTGTAAATAATATAAAAGGTTAAGGCATTGCATGAATCTTAAATGATACCAATTAAACATGAGTAGAGGAAAAGATCAAAATAAAACCCTATCAAAATAAAAACATCACCTACCTTTCTTGAATAGAAGAACTGAACATGTATCGCAAGCAGCAGGCCCATACCTGAGGACTATAGATATGTATAATTCCAGACAGCCAGCTAAAACAAAAAATAGAAATTAAGAACTATAGTCATTTACAAATTAGTATTTAACATCCTTTAGATTATGTTCTTCTCAAGGTAATGTGGCAGAGATTCTTGGCATTCACGAGGAATAAATTAAAGGGCTCATAATTAAGAAATCTATGAACATTAAACCATGGTGATAATTAAGGGGAAGACTATAGATATAGCTATAACTATAGATGGATACTTATAGAGAGAGCACTACTTTCTGTCCTTTTCCACCTGACATGGTAGTCAAATGGTGAGAGAGAAAATGGTTAACAACAGAGGTGAAAACAAGAATTAATCAATTAGCCTGCACTAGAAAGAATATTCTAAAATAAGGGAGGATGAAGTTAGCAGCCTAAAACCATAGTTATTGAAAGGACTGAATTCTATAAATATACAGGGTAGCCTGAAACACAGAAAATTCTTAACAAATACTCACTTAGCAGGACTAACACACAGCCACTGCCAAGACCAGAGTGAACAGACAGTAAATAGATTTCATAGTCCACAAAACATTTGTGCACTCTTATTTTTTAACTCTGCACATACCATTCCCACACATGGGTTCCTTACCTCATCAGTCCTTCCTTCTATTGGCCACACACGTAAGGTCCAGCTCAAGTTTGCCTTTCCCCATCATCTCTCTTAAAAACAGCAATAGTGCTCACTCTAAACTGTTTATTTCATAGTAAATTATAAATTCCTTGAGCTTTAAATCCCAACACAAGACTATGTATAGGGTAAGCACTCAATAAATACTGAATTAAGATAAATTTCTGACTGAATAATCTGCCAAAATGTCATTAGCCACTAACTTGAAAGAGACAGCCATAAATACTGAGAATTTCTGGAAAATTGTCTGGCATTTTAAACAAGGTTATATTCTGAGTCCTGGATTCTTCAAATTGCCTTAAGGACTGGAATAGTGAGTAAGATTAAAGAAACAGGGCTCTAGGGCTTCAGCTTCAACCAGAAGAATTCAGCTTTTCTTTATATACTAGAATTCTTCCTAAGATTGGACAAAAATCTTGCTTTAATTGGTTCAGCTATTAAAATAAGAAAGCTTAAGCATCATTGGCATTCACGATTTTATAAGGTAAAAGTGAAAGTCGCTCAGTTGTGTCCGATCCTTTGCGACCCCATGGACTGTCCATGGAATTCTCCAGGCCAGAATACTGGAGTGGGTAGCCTTTCCCTTGATCCAAGTATTAATGACATATTTATAGTACAAATGATTCACATGTTTATCATATATATTTAAATACATATATGGCTGAAAAGGTTTTTATAAATAATGCAATACTTACATTCCCACTAATGGTAGAGAATAGACCTTGGGATCAGATTCCAGCAAAAGTAACAGCTTGCGTGTCTCATCCATGGTGAGATATCTAAACAAGAGACATTCATATAAAAACAATTGGAACTATGTACTTTACCTAAAAGAGAATCATCTGAATGCTAAAGAAGTATATTTCAGGCAGAGAAAAGGATTCAAATGAATAATTTCTCTCACATACACACAAAGAAAAGAGTTCAAAGTGTAGAAAAAGACTCCAGCAATTCCAAGGACAAAATAGAACAGATTTAATATCTTAAAATTTCTATCTATCTATTAAAATGGTCAATGAAGATTACACATCTTTTGAAAAAGCTTGCTCTGAAAGTGTCAACTTTTTAAAAATCAAAAGTATTAAAATCAAGGCTGACAATTTCAGAACCAAATAGATTTCCTTGAGAGAAATGAACTTCCTGTTGCTGGAAGTGATCAAGCATCCAGGTGACTTGACAAGATTACAACAGATGTGACTTGTCAACGAAGGACACTGAATTAGGTGAGCGGTATTCAATCTTCCTTGTACTATATTCCTCCAACTGCTATCAAAGAATTTTGCAAATCATGATAGAACCCCAAAGCTCACTTTTCCCTAAAAGGACATTATACTACATTTATACTTCATTATTGTACTTATTTACTGACAATAAGTTTGAAGAATATGATAACTACAGTACAACTGTCAAGAGTTAACTTTATCAGGTACCATTTCACACCAGTCAGAATGGCTGCGATCCAAAAGTCTACAAGCAATAAATGCTGGAGAGGGTGTGGAGAAAAGGGAACCCTCTTACACTGTTGGTGGGAATGCAAACTAGTACAGCCACTATGGAGAACAGTGTGGAGATTCCTTAAAAAACTGGAAATAGAACTGCCTTATGATCCAGCAATCCCACTGCTGGGCATACACACTGAGGAAACCAGAAGGGAAAGAGACACGTGTACCCCAATGTTCATCGCAGCACTGTTTATAATAGCCAAGACATGGAAGCAACCTAGATACCCATCAGCAGATGAATGGATAAGAAAGCTGTGGTACATATACACAATGGAGTATTACTCAGCCATTAAAAAGAATACATTTGAATCAGTTCTAATGAAGTGGATGAAACTGGAGCCTATTATACAGAGTGAAGTAAGCCAGAAAGAAAAACACCAATACAGTATACTAACGCATATATATGGAATTTAGAAAGATGCTAACAATAACCCTGTGTACGAGACAGCAAAAGAGACACTGATGTATGGACCAGTCTTATGGACTCTGTGGGAGAGGGAGAGGGTGGGGAGATTTGGGAGAATGGCATTGAAACATGTATAATATCACGTATGAAACGAGTCACCAGTCCAGGTTCGATGCATGATACTGGATGCTTGGGGCTGGTGCACTGGGACGACCCGGAGGGAGGGTATGGGGAGGGAGGAGGGAGGAGGGTTCAGGATGGGGAACACAGGTATACCTGTGGCGGATTCATTTCGATATTTGGCAAAACTAATACAATATTGTAAAGTTTAAAAATAAAATAAAATTAAAAAAAAAAAAAAAAGAGTTAACTTTACTGTTATGGCTTTAAAACACCAAAGTAAAAACAATTCCATTTGTGATGTAAAGCCTTGACAATACCACAAAAGATACATTTTATTGCTATGCTGCTAAGTCGCTTCAGTCGTATCTGACTCTGTGCAACCCCACAGACAGCAGCCCACCAGGCTCCCCCCGTCCCTGGGGTTCTCCAGGCAAGAATACTGGAGTGGGTTTTATTGCTATAATAACCTTAAAACACAAAGATGATGAATGTATCAAACCATGATGATTAAGCCAGAGTTGGCAAGAGTTTTACATTAGTAAAATGACACTTACACCTGCTTTGAGAGCTCTTCTGCCTTGACAACCTGATAAATTTCTGCTTCACTACTAGATGGACACAGATATTAAAGAAAATAAACTAATTTTTTGGTTAATTTTAACACACATTTCTGTGTCCCCATTGAGAAGTACTTTATTCCTCCAAGAGAATTTAAATGTTCAATTTAGTTCAAACACTTAAAAATCACTTTGTCTTTTGACCATTCCATCATTTTGGAACACTTTTTCCTTTGTGCCACTACAACCAGAAAGGTGCTCTGATCAGTATGTAGGCATTTTCTTGCTATTTCAGGGACACTCAGAGAAGAAAAACCTTTTTCTTATCTTTTTTTGAAGAGGCATTTTGGTAGACAAGACTTGGAGTTGAGTTTACCTTGCCGAACAGTTTCAGCTCTGGAGACCTAACAGGAACTAGGGTGGAGTCAGTGGGAAAGGAAGCCAGAAAGGAATTGCTTAGACTTTAAAGCAGTGGGTGCTTACATTGTCTGACCTAGGTCAGCAGACAATGGTTAAAGAAAGTGGATGAGGATTCAGGGAAGCAGCCCTGCTGAGGACCAGAAAGCTAGCAATTTGGCATGCATTTCCTAAGAAACCAAGAGTGGCGGATAGGAGGCTGGAGAGGATGCTGCTGCAGCAATGTGAGGAAACTCCACCCTCAAGTGGTTGACAATTTAGTAGGCAAGAGTATGTAACATTTTAATTTAATTATCTCCTTTATCTGCTGTGCTCATTATCCACAAGTAAAACTGCATATTACAAATAATTCTCTAGCCTCCGTTAGGCTCATTATCAGAAAAATAATTAATTCAGCAAAAATTAACAATTTTAGGGACTTCCCTGGTGGTCTAGAAGCTAAGACTCTAAACTTCCAATGCAGGGAGCCTGGGTTTGATCCCTCCTCAGGGAACTAGATCCCACAAACTGCAACTAAGAGTTCGCGTGACTCAACTAAAGATCCTTCCTCCCGCAACAAAGATCGGAGGTCCCATACGCCAAAACTACCACCCGGTGTAGCCAAATAAACAAGCAAAAAAATTAGCAATTTTTAAAAAAATAACCACTTTATCACCTTCCTTGGTTATTTCTCTAGCCATCACATATCAGGCATGTAAAGTGACTGAACAATTATTTCATATTACATGAATAACATGAAAATATACTAATGTGACCAATATTTAAAATTCTGGATGAATATGTCTTTTACTTACCCATATTTATAGGTACCTTGAACTTGAGAAATATTCAGATTACTGCTCAAATTTCTTGCTAGAGCTGTTGGAATGATGGAGATGGGTTTCACAGGTGTGCACTTAAAGGTGTTTGCTAGAGTTACTGCTGCCCAATCCAAGTCGAAATCCACAGTGTCCAAACTCTCCTTGGAAGTGATATGAGCTCTCAGGGCAAGCAGTTTTCCACAGTCCAAGGGCTCTTTGCTACACACATGATGCTGCAGAGCCTGAGGAATCAACACCACACGATTATTTTAAAATTTTGAAATCTGTACACATCTCTAAAGTATTTGTTTCATATATCTTGCATTAACAAAAAAATTTCTGATTTGCAATATTTCAATTCTCTTATTTCTTCCATGTGACCAGAAGGTTACATGAAAAATGATGTTAAATCAAATAAGATTTACTATACTGTACAAGATTTTCTATACTCCATCTATATAAAGAAGTCCCATTCCTCTTTGATTATGTTCTTATTACCCCATATGGTCAAGTTAGTTCTTCCTCTGTAGTTGCTCATGTACACTGTCCTTTCTGGTCTCACTGCCACCACTCTACTTAGGCAAATACATCCCTGACTATTGCAAGGCCTAACTATTCTGACTCTATTCAGCCTGCCCTATCACATTAATCATCCTTGATTTAACAGTATCTCCTTTTCAGAAATTGTCAATGAAAAACACAGCCCATTAGACAAAGTTAAAATTCCTTAGCTTGGCAGACAGGGCTCTCTCTGATCTAGACACACTAGTTCTGAAGTCTGACTGCCCACAAATCCAGCAAAAATCTCCACCCTCAATGTTACCCTTGTACTTTGCTATCTTAGTCATGTTGCTTCCTCTTCCAGAATGCTACCCATGTTATCCACCTACAATTTCCATCCTCAGAAACTACAGTTAATTGCACTTTAGGTCAACAATCATTTAGTCAGAAATTTTTATGAATATCTATTAAATATGGGTTTATTAAAATACAACACAGTACACATAATTTGATTCTTTGCTGAATTAGGAATAATCACATTATCAACAAATCTTACCTTGAAAGATGAATTAAAGTCATCTGCGTTGTGAGTTATTATTTCTCTTGAACAAAGTCCTTGAGTATGAATTTTGCATGGGATTACAAAGTCCCCAGGAAGAGAAGCAGTAGGGATTCTTTCCAATAATTCAGGTACCTCTCGACCAGGATCAAAACGATCTACTGTCAATGTCATACTTTCTTCATCTGTAGAACAAAACAGCAGTTATTATGTGTGCATGCATGCTCAGTCACTAAGTCGCGTCTGACTCTTTGTGACCCCATGAACTGTAGCCTGCTAGAGTTCATGGGATTTCCCAGGCAAGAATACTGGCGTGGGTTGCCATTTCCTCCTCCAGGGCATTTTCCTGACCCAAGGACTGAACCCATGTCTCCTGCATTGGCAGGTGGGTTCTTTACCACTGAGCCACTAGGGAAGCCCAGCAGTTATTATTTAGAACGCCAATTATGAAATGTGAAATCAACCAAGCAAGCCCAGATTATAGGAAAGCATTTTGTTCATACTAACAGTACATTAAACTCTCATTTTAAATTAAAAAAAATTTTTTTTTTAACTTTTTATTTTGTATTGTGGTATAGCCCATTAACAAGTAATATGATAGTTTCAGGTGAATAGCATAGGGACTCAGCCATACATATATATATGTAAACTTGCATTTAAAAAAAATAACTTGCATATATATTCATCAACATGACCAGACTGCAACATCTATGATAAGCAGTGTCAACTTTAACTCATCTTCCTAACATTGCTATACAGCAAAAAAAGAAAAAATGGTCAAAGTGTATTACAATAATTGGCTGAAGCAGTAAACACAGAGTCTATTATAGTCATAAAAATAATTTTTCAAAGTATGTTACCTTCATCTACTGTGAGAGAACCAAGTAAAAAGCATGGCAAGTTGTTTTTATTCTGTTTAGCATGACGACAAGCAAGTCGAATGGTCTTTTCAGTTACCACAAGCCTTGGATTTCTGAAAAATAACAAGCCTTTTATGAATGTGATGGATCTGATACCTAAAAAATCCTTCTGTAGTGAAATGTTGCCTAAGGTACTTTATATATCTTTTAAAATGTACAGAAAGATCACTGCTGGGAAATCCTAGGGTCAAAGGCAAGGTGTAAGGAGGGCTGCCTGGAAAGCAAAACTGCAATAAGCAGACACTGAGGTTACAGTTATTCTTGAGGCATTTGCTTAATTTTATGAACCACAGCAGAGATCAAGAAACTATGAGGTCTCCTATTTTTGTAAATAAACTTTGATTGAAATAAGTCACATCCATTTGTTTACATATTATCTATGAACGTCAGTTACCAGCATTGCTGAATACAAAATGTAAATACAATTCACATGCTTAAATATCAAAAGGACTCTAAAATATGAACAAGGAACAAGATGCTATTAAAAAAGACCAAATTTATTATTCTATAAACTATGTATATATATTATATATTACCTTTGGCATGTATAGTATATACATTTAAAAACCTAAATGAACAGGTTAGACGGCAACTAATAAGTAGCACATCTAAAGAGTAAATTAGGAGAGCTGAAGAACAAAAGAAATACCCAAAATGTAGCACAGAAAGATAGCAATAGAAAACATAGGTTAAGAGACATGTAGAAAAGAATCAACAGGTCTAACAAATATTTAACGGAACTTCCACAAGATATTGTTTAAAAAATTATTTACAGTAATCATTGCCTTACATATTCAATGATATCACCCTTCTCTGCCAACTAGTTTAAAACTTAAAAACTTTTTGACATGTAATTTCCTTTAGTTCCTCTATTCAGTTGATCACCAAATGCTATAAAACGTTTCTTCAAAACACCTTGTTTCATCCTTTCCTCTTGGTCTCAATGCTGCTACACTGCTCTAAACCCTTATAATACCTAACATTTATTGACTACCTCTTATGCCCAAGCATTGTGCCAACTGCTGCTTTAAAACCTGTCTCATTTAATACTTATAAGAGTACTGTGAAACAAGTGTCACAGTCCCATTTTATTTTAGTTTAGTTTTGGCTGCAATGGTTTTTGTTGTTTTTTGCACTGGCTTTCTCTAGTTGTGGTGAGCAGAGACCACTCTGCTTGGAGTACCTGGGCTTCTCGCTGCGGCAGCTTCTCTTTGTCGCAGAGCACAGGCTCCAGGCATGCGGGCTGCAGTTGCTGCAGCACACAGACTTGCGGGCCCGAGAGCCTGGGTTCAGTGGTTGCGGCGCACAGGCTTAGTTGTTCCATGGCATATCGAATCTTCCCGGATTAGGGATCGAACCCTGTCCCCTGCATTGGCAGGCAGATGCCTATCCACTGAGCTACCAGGGAAGCCCCCCATTTTATAAATAAGGAAACTGATCCTTGGCTACTTTACTGAGGTCACTTAATAAGAAAGGGTAAATCAGGATCTGACCCTCCAGAAGTCTGGCTCTAGTTTAACACCTTAAATCACTATTGTATAAATCTATCACTTAGATTACAGAAAACCATCTCCCGCTTAGGGCTGACTCTAAGCTCTCCCCACTATGATCTATCCTTCTTAGAACTCTGCTTTTAACAAGTAACTCTCTTATATACAATATTTCAATGGATCTCTATTTTCTACTACTTGAAGCCTAAGCTTCTATGTCTTTCTTTCACAATCCTGGTCATAACTCTA
This sequence comes from Bos taurus, assembly GCF_002263795.3. NCBI lineage: Eukaryota > Metazoa > Chordata > Mammalia > Artiodactyla > Bovidae > Bos > Bos taurus. The sequence goes on along the minus strand of NC_037330.1, from coordinate 98,944,151 downwards.
ATATTTTACATTCCTTTTAAATGGTTTATCCACTCAAAATTAGTTCAATTTTCTCAATGTTATTCAAATACCATGCTGAAGTATGATGAAAAACTCAGTTTTTATTATATTTTGCTTCTTGAAGTCCTATAATACTTAGTACCTTAGATTTACAGAATATTTTAACTGTGAAATTAGGACTACTTCTCAAAATCATAAGGAACAGGTTTAAGAAGAAGTAGAAAGAATATTTTGCCTCAGGGGAGCCTAGATGGAAACGTTAAAAAAATAATTATTCATAGTAACCACTGCCTTACATATTCTTTAGATTCCTGTTTATACTGGTTTAATTTGAAAATAGAAGCATCTTATACCTGTAGTAACGGAGATGTAAGTAGATGAAATCTCCAATTGGCACTGGGTTCCAAAGTGCACATTTTGATGGAGGAAAATAGAAAGGCACCATCCTGCTTGAAGAAAACCTTAAAAAAAACCAAAGCACAATGAGAAACAGACAAATCTTACAAGAAACAGTTTAAATAACAGGGCTTTTCTGATTACTTTTTTAACTTTAGAAGATTTGAAAAACATTTTTAAAAAGTAAAAGAAAAATCTCTTCTAACTCTACTATCAAGTGAATAAACACTCAAAAGTTATGTCCTTTTTTTCCTATTCACATATACATTTATATACACATGAGCCTTTTAAAAAAGAACTGAGTATAAATTCTATAAAATCTTCTTTAAGTAACAGAAAATGAATATAAACCGTGAATTTAAATTTTAAATTAATATCTGTCTTTCTGAACTAATTTCAGGGTAACACTTAAAAAATTATGAAAAACACAAAACCTTTTCAGGGCTTTCAAACTTGGTATTTTAGGCCCTGTCACATGAGGTCTTTTCTTTTTGCAGCATCACATGGCATGCGTGATCTTAGTTCCCTGACCAGTGATTGAACCTGTGCCTCCTACAGTGGAGTCTCAACCACTGGACTTCCAGGGAAGTCCCACACATATGTTTAATTACCGAAGCATCAGAAAAACATCAATAATTCCTCAACAAAGATCATGCAAGCAACATAAAGCAATGTTAAATCATATGGAGTACCATCACAGAGTTTTTATTTTGTATAAGTGAGTAATTTGAGAAAACTACAATAAGAAAAATAATGCAAAGAAAGCACTAGGAGAAAATATCAGCTAAAGTCACATGTAATTAAAGCAAGAAAGCTCTGACAGTGAGCTATGTACAAAAGTGCATTTGCATGGTGGTAGACTATTAAATAGTTGAATTGAAAAACTATTTATCATATCACACACTAAGAATATCTTGTTCTAGATCTTACTTTCAGGTATCACCTGATAAAACTCACCAACTAAAATACTGGCCCCAGTCATCTACTATGATGATCCATAGATCATCACAGATCCACAGATCATCTGCTATGTACCAGGCATCCTACTAGGCACTTTACATGTACAATATTTCTCACTAAAACTTTCTCAGACACTTTATTGTCCACTTTAGAGATAACAAACTCCAACTTCTACAACTTGATACAACAACTAAGTAGCAGAGCTGGAATGTGTATCTAAGTGTGGCTGATTTCAAAGCTTGTACTACTAGAAACTGAATGATGTAATGCTTTAGACCATGGTTCAGTCTAGCTCTACCACGATCTTAGCTGCTGCTAAGTCACTTCAGTCGTGTCCAACTCTGTGCGACCCCATAGACGGCAGCCCACCAGGCTCCCCCGTCCCTGGGATTCTCCAGGCAAAAACACTGGAGTGGGTTGCCATTTCCTTCTGCAATGCATGAAAGTGAAAAGTCAAAGAGAAGTCGCTCAGTCGTGTCTGACTCTTAGTGATCTCATGGACTGCAGCCTATCAGGCTCCTCCGTCTATGGGATTTTCCAGGCAAAAGTACTGGAGTGGGATGCCATCGATCTTAGCTATGTGCTTGCAAATCTTTATAAGGATTTTTAATCTCTCTTTATTTGAAATAAAGACACAATCTGAAATTAAGAAATTTGTTTAGGGACTTCCCTGCTGGTCCAGTGGTTAAGACTCTCAGCTCCCAATGCAGGAGGCCCAGGTTCAATCCCTGGTCAGGGAACTAGATCCCATATGCTGCAACTAAGACCTGGTGCAGCCAAATAAATGAATAAATATTTAAAAAAAAAAAAAAAAAGAAATTTGTTCAAAGTCACAAAGGTAGTTAAGTGACAAACTGTCAATTTATCTATGTCTCTACATCTAATATGTTTATTATTTACCAGTTGGAGAGAGGAAGAATGATTTAAGGGTTAAAAGCAAAGCCTGGCTATCAGCTGCTTAGGTCTTTGATTTTCGAACCTGGCTTCAAAATTTGCTGGCTCTGTGACCATGATCCAATCAATGTCTCTGTGCCTGAGTTTCTTCAACTGTTAAACAAAATAATATCAGTATCTCCTGGGAGAGTTATAGTGAATACTTATTAAATGAGTCAATATATATAAAATGCTCAGAAAAAATCCTGGCTTACAGTAAGTGCTCAAGGTTAGCTATTTCTTTTTGTTGTAAGTAGTCCATTTCTTTTCACTGTAAGCAGTAGTGCAGGTTTAAAATCCAACCTGCACTACTTCAGGTTTACTTCTTTATAGTGCACAGTAGAAATCATTTCAGCTGTAAATACTGGCTATACCAGTTACCAACTGTATAACTTTGGGTTGGTTAAGATCTCTATGCTAGTTTCTTCATTGAAAAAAAAAAAAAGAGGGGGATAATAATAGTACCCATTCCTCATGGGTTTGTTGTGAGGATTAAATAAAAATAATGTATGCAAAGTGCCTATTAGCACAGAACCTGGTTGTTATTAATTTTTTCCTTAATCTAAAGTATACAGGGAGACAGACTTGAGAGGCAAGAAAGATAAAAACACCTTGAAATTGGGTGCAAAGTTCTGCATGTATGTATAAAAGTACTTTTCCTTAGGGAATGAAATTCATGGCTATTAGACATTCAAAGGGGTTTGTAAACAAAAATAATTCAAAACTGCTGCCCTAAAAGCCCACAGATTACTGAAAACCAGAGTTCAATAAATGAATTATTTTCCCTAGAATGTAAGGAATGGATTTGACCCAATAATAAAATTAAAGAGAAGAACAAAGGCTGATAAAGTTTCAAAGAGTAAGAGGTAGCAACAGGAGAGAACAGAAGGGCCAAAATTAAGCAAAAGAATATGATAGCCTCTTTGGGTCATGTTTCCCATTGTCTTCATCAAGAACATCTGGCACAAAGAAAAATAACACAGAGAATAAAGGTAACTCATGGATGCAATTCTAGTTTAGAAGAAAAGAAATTTACATGTCAGCAATAATTGTTCTTCTCAAGGGGGAAAAAAGAACAATAAATGATCCAAAGAGCCAAATAACTCAAGCCATTTTGTCTGCTCCTCAAAGTAGTGACAGACTGAGAAAATTAGGGGACAGGTGGCAAGCTCCTCCTCCTCACACCACACTGAGTGGGAAAAGGCTTAGGTACATTCAGTGTGAAATTTTTCCGATCAAATAATTAGAGTTTATAAGAGGGAAGGAACTCAACCGTTTTCCCATTTGTCTAGGATGTAAATAAATATGTATGTGATCTTTAGCCTCAAAAGTTCAGGTATTATTTTTCATCAATACAAAGACCCTCTGTGAAACTAAAATAAGGAAAGGAGGAAATGAGACTAAGATTTACTGAATGTCTACAATGTCCCAGACCCTTTAGTTTAGTAGTCTTATTTAACCCTTCACAATAACCTTCTGATAGAGATTACTGTCCCCAATTTACAGATGAGGAAATTGAAGCTTAGAGAAGTTAAATAACTTAATCATGGTCACCCACCTAATAAATGGTAAAGCTGGGATATGGACCCAGATTTTCCTGATTCTAAAGATTATTTTTTTCTCCTCTCTTCCAACCCAAATTATGTGAGTAACTGTGAAAAGCACATTCTGTAAAAATATTTCTATACCTGGTATTTATCTGGGGCCCTGCAAGAGGATATGTAGACTCCATGATAGTTGGTGAATGATTTATTCAATTTCACATGCTCAGGAACCTAAAGAAATAAATAGAATATTACTAATGAGTGACAAAAAATAAAAAGAAACATGATTTAACCACATATTAGCAAAATAACAGACAAAATTAGGTTACTTATATGAAGTGTCTTCATCCATAGATGAATAAGATAAAGTGCTTATGAATTCGGATCACTACTTTGTAGTATTTGGCCTATAAATTAATGTTAATATTTATTCTAGGCAGCAAATCCCACCAACTATCTATTTATTAAGATTCTGCACCAAGATCCTTGTATTAATTTAGTGAGCTGGGTAGGGCAGGTAGTATTTAATACATGAGACTTTAACCAAAAGCTTCATAATAGTCAGAAAACCACAAAACAGCAAATAGGAACAATTTGGGCTAGATATTTATTTGGTCTATAATAAAGTCAACAAATTTTCAAGTTTGTGGAGATAGGAGACAAATACTGCATACCCACAAACTAACCTGTATTAGTGCCAAGTCAGTGGTCTTTTCTTGGCTCCTCATACATTCTCTGGGCAATCTCATCCACTCCCATTGCTTCCGAAGCAAACATACCAAACTCTGTCTGCCTCTCTTCCAAGTTTCACATCTGTATTTCTAATTGCCTACTGGATTCTTATTGCTGTTTAGTCACTAAGTCAAGTCTGACGCTGCAACCCTGTAGACTCTAGCCCACAAGCCTCCTCTGTCCATGAGATTTCCCAGGCAAGAACACTGGAGTGGGTCCCCATTTCCTTCTCCAGGGGATCTTCCCCACTCAGGAATCAGACCCTAGGTCTCCTGCATTGCAGGCAGATTCTTTACCACTGAGCCGCTGGGAAGTCCTACCCATTGGATATCGACATCTAAATATTATAAAAGCAAAACACAGACCCCAAAGTCCTTTCTTCACAGCTCATTATTTGCTATGTTTTTTTATCAAATCTTAGAGTTAGAATCTTTAGGCCCTGTGTATTCTACTTCAATCCTAACAAGAATTGTTTAAAAGCAAGGTAAGGAAGGAGAGAGTTATTCATTCTGGTGCAGAAGTCATTCAGAAAATTTTTTAAGTTAAAGTCAGAATCTGGAAATATTTACAAAAACCAAATCCTATTTAAAGTGCCCTTGTAAGGTTGATAAAATGTCCCTCTTAGAGGTATCTGGACTTCATGCAGCTTCTATGGAATGCATGTTTTAAACTTTAAAGTCCTTCTATGCTACTTGGTTGTCATGGACAACAATATTCAGATTGATAGTTGTAACTTTCAGAAGTAATAAAGTGCCGTTTTTCTTTATTAAACAAGAGTCTTAAAACTCCTTATCTGTCTCTTCTTCCTTTATGCATTAAGATAAATAAAAAATGTTGACCTATTATTTCTCATTTCAAAAAAAAACCCATAGGAGACAGTTAATTGATAGTAACACACAAGCAATTAAAGCTAATGTAGTGAAAGTAATATCATGTAACACTTATACCTAGCAAAACATATTCTCCCTGGATAATGGCATAGTTGTGTATCAAATGGAAACCATCAAGTCATCCTTATCTCTCCTTTCTCCCTCTTCCCCAATATAAACTGTCCATCTCCACTGCCTCAGTTCCTGACTTTATTAGCTCTCACCAGATTTACTGAAAAGTCTCCACAGTGCTACCAGAAGGGCTGCCTTTGTGCTCAGTCAAAAAGGGTTGAAAAGCATTAGTTGCTTAGTCGTGTCCAACTCTTTGTGACCCTAAGGACTGTAGCCAGCCAGGCTCCTCTGTCTATGGAATTCTCCGGGCAAGAAAACTGGAGTGGGTAGCCATTCCCGACCCAGGGATGGAACCTGGATCTCCTGCACTGCTGGCAGATTCTTTACCATTTGAGCCACCGGGGAATTATTGCTATATAAATCTGACCAAGTTATTCTCTGGCTTAAAGAGTTGATGGCTCTTCTTTCAATTCAGTTCAGTTCAATCATTCAGTCTGTCCAACTCTGTGCAACCCCATGAACTGCAGCACGCCAGGCCTCCCTGTCCATCACCAACTCCCGGAGTTCACCCAAACCCATGTCCATTGAGTCGGTGATGCCATCCAACCATCTCATCCCCTGTCTTCCCCTTCTCCTCCTGCCCTCAATCTTTCTCAGCATCAGGGTTTTTTCAAATGAGTCAGCTCTTCACATCAGGTGGCCAAAATATTGGAGTTTCAGCTTCAACATCAGTCCTTCCAATGAATATTCAGGACTGATTTCCTTTAGGATGGACTGGCTGGATCTCCTTACAGTCCAAGGGACTCTCAAAGAGTTTTCTCCAACACCACAATTCAAAAGCATCAATTCTTCAGCATTCAGCTTTCTTTACGTCTTCTTTCAATGTCCATCCAATTACTCAGTCGTGTCCGACTCTGTCACCCCCATGGACTAGCCCGCCAGGCTCTTTTGTCCATGGAATTCTTCAGGCAAGAACACTGGAGTGGGTTGCCATTCCCTTCTCCAGGGGATCCTCCTTGACCCTGGGGTTGAACCAGGTCTCCTGATTTGCAGGCAGACTTTTTACAGTCTGAGCCACCAGGGAAGCTCCGGCTCTTCTTCAGAATAAAGGACTTTCAGAACCTGGCCCCATCCTATTATCCCACACATCCCTTCACTCCTACATCACATTCAGTGGATACTGGCAGTATCCACGCACACCTACTGTCCCTTTTATTGGGAAAGCCCTGGTAAACTCTCATCATCCTTCACAATCCAATCCGAATATCAACTCCTCTGTGAAACCGTCTCCTAGATACCATGGTGGTGTTACTACCGACTGTGTTCACACCCACAGCATTTTCACGCTTTGTTATTTATAAATCACTTCCAGCCGACCACGAACTTTAAACGTTAACCGATCCCTTACTATGTAGCTGGAGAAGGAAATGGCAACCCACTCCAGCAATCTTGCTTGGAGAATTCCATGGACAGAGGAGCCTGGCAGGCTACAGTCCATGGGGTTGCAAAGAGTCAGGCAAGATTGAGCAACTATCACTCATTACTATGTAGCTGTCCGAGCATACTGGGCTTCCGTCCAGACATTTTTACAGTAAAAAATTAATATGATAGCATGTTATCGATTGAAAACTTTGTTCACATACCTAAGTACAAATGATTCCCAAGGAATTCATCGTCCCGATTCCCTTTGCGTCATTAGTCCAGGCTCCTAGTCCGCTGAACCCAAAACAGGCAGCAGAGGGTTGCCCACCCTCGTCCCCCAGGCTCGCAGAGGCCCCCGGGGGAACTGAAGCACAAAAATACTCACCGCAATCTCCGCCGAGTTGAGGTTTGTTTGCTGGGCCGGAACAGAGTCCAAGGAGAACCTCTGCCAACTCGCCCCGCCTCTGGGACGTTGAGGGTCGCGGGAACCGGGGCGGCAAATACAAGCTCGCGAAACCGAAGCCCGCGCCACGCCTGCTGACTGGTCGGAAGCCCAACCCATCAGGGAGAAGGGGCGGTGCCGGACTTGACACTCCCGGTCTCCGCGACGCTATGGTGCAACAGCCAATCAGAGCCCTGCACCGGTCCGACGCCGACCAATCCTAAACCTCCGTGGAGAAAGAAGGGCGCCACCCGCGCTCCTGGATCAGATTCCGGAGGATTTAAACACTTCAATTTCGTCAACGGTTAAGTTCCGGGGTGGGGCGGGACTTGCGCACGCGCAATGAAAAAGCCCCGCCGGGCGGATGAGATGGCAGAGGAAGCCGGAAGTACTGGCTTCTCTGGTTCACTCTCGGCGGCTAGAAGCGAACCAAACGCCTTGATTAAATGCACAAAAAGAGGGGAAGTTCCGACTTCTTCCAATTTCTTTCCTAAGAATCATACTCGCCTCTCAACATAAAAGATTTTAATTCCTTCCTGTTTGAACCGAAAAGAACGTGGCCATTTGTAAGCTATTTATACTTACCTTCACAATGAATGGGCTTCTCTGATGGCTCGGTTGGTAAGGAATGTGTCAGCAATGCAGGAGTCCCTGGGTTGGGAAGATCCCCTGAAGAAGGAAATGGCCACTTACTCCAGTAGTCTTGCCTGGGAAATCCCATGGACAGAGGAGCCTGGCAGTCCACAGTCCATAGGGTTGCAAGAGTTGGACACAAGTGACTAAACCACCACCCTCCATAATGAATATTGGTATTAGGTATGGTATTGGTATTGTATATATGACATATGATATTAGTATTAGTGTGATGATTTATAGTTATCTTCACAAGTGTTGATAATCGCGCCTTCACCGCCATTATCTTAATCGATTGTCTGAATAGCAGAAGTAGGTATTATTGTCCCTATTTAACAAGGGAGGACATGTAGAAGATCACACAGGTAGATAGTGCAGAGTCCAGATTTGAAATGTCACTTACATTTCTCTAGACTTTTGTTAGTTTCCTGAGCAATGTGGGAGTGTCTTAATGTCTGAACTGCACTTGTAGGCTGTTTTGTATGACTGTGCATCCACCCTTTTGAGAGAGTGAAAACACTATCTTGAAAAATGTATCAAACAAGCCAAGAAATATGTGCTCCAGTGTCAATCTCTGCTTTCCTGGAAAAATTCCTAGAATCTAGGGAACACATTTTAAGAGAAATGCTGGTGAGTTCCTCAGATCTGGTGTATGAGCAGGAAGAGCCTCAGACAGTGATGCATGTCTGACAAAGCCTTGGATGACCCAGTGGAGAACTCTACAGCAAAGATTGCCCATGAGAGGAATCCCACATTAGGCAGAAATGACCAGAACCCTTGCTGTACCCAGTCATTGCCTGGAACTTACCATAAAGAGCAAGCACCATCGTTAAGGCAGATCTGGAAGACCACAACAAGAGGCTGCCAGCCAAGTGTATTGTTTGCTGCTAATTGTCACGTTCTTTCTAGAGATAGATCCAAGTGACACACTTTGATGGCTGCCATGGTTTACATTAAGTGCAAAGGCCCTGGGGTGAGCATTTTCTGACATCTTCAAGGGAGGGTAGGAGACCAGTCTGTGCTGAGCAAAATGGGTTAGAAGACTGTCAACAGTTGAAGGACAGGAGGTGTTGGTAGATCATGGGGCATTTCAAGGACTTAGCTACAGTCTTGAGTTCTACAGGAAGCCAAAGGAAGATTTGAAATAGGGGACTGTCAAGATCTGATTTTAGGTTTTAAAAGCATCACTATGGAAGGGGACGAAAGAGGATGAAATGGCTGGATGGCATCACTGACTCGATGGATGTGAGTCTGGGTGAACTCCGGGAGTTGGTGATGGACAGGGAGGCCTGGCGCGCTGGGATTCATGGGGTCGCAAAGAGTCGGACACGACTGAGCGACTGAACTGAACTGAACTGATGGTTGCCACATAGAGAATAAACTGTAGGGGGCAAAGGCAGAAGCAAGGAGACTAGTTAGCTGCTGCAATGACATAAAGGAGAGATTGACAGCTTGAACTGGAATGGTGGCAATGGAGGTGGTGAGAGGTTACTGGATTCTGCATATATTTTGAAGGCAGATTCAAAATTTGATTAGAGATTGAACTTAGGATGTAAAAAATAACTTTGTGTGGGCTCCTTATGATTTATGTTTTTTTTTTTAAGAACTACTTTAAAATATCTGAAAGAGAAACGTAAGATGATATGAATTAAACAAAAAGGAAGGGGCAAGCATAACACACAACTCCCTATTCCTTAGGTGTAGGCTGGACATAGTGACATCTTTCCAAAGTGGACAGTATGTTAAGGAGTGGAGGAAAGAGTAACTTAACAATGGAGAAACCTGACCATTAGTATTTCAGCCATGTGATCAAGGTCAATATTAATAGTCATGCTGATACTGTATATACTTGATATGGTATGATGAAAATGGCACTTTACCTGTGTGGTCTTCCTTCCAATAACCTATAAATCCAAACTTATCTTGAGAAAAACATCATACAAATTTCAACAGTGAGGAACCCTAATAAATGTCTGACCTGTACTTCTCAAAACTCAAGGTTATCAAAACAAGGAAAGTCTGAGAAACTAACTAAGAGGAGCCTAAAGAGATAACTAAATGTAATGTGGTATCAAGACTGGAATCATGAAAGAGAAAAAGCAGACCAGGTTGAAAACTAAGAAAATGTAAATAAATTCTGGACCTTAAGTAATAATAGTGACCAATATTGGATAGGTAACTGTAACACATGTACCATACTACATATGACCTGTTAATAACAGGGGACTCTCAGGGTCGGTAATGAGAATCTGTACTATATTCTCAAGTTTCCTGTTAATCTAAAACTGTTCTTAGAAATAAAGTCTGTTTAAAAAGAAGAAAGGGGCCGCCACACTCGCCCTCTGTGATGGCCCACATTCTGTGGAGTGTGTTTCTCTCTAAACAAATCCACTTCTTACCTATCAAAAAAAAAAACTAAGAAAGGAATGGGCAAGAGGAGAATTGAAGTATATGCTAATTTTTTGAACAACAGCAATAAATAAATGCCTTCTTATATGCTTAATAATAACTCAGTTCAGTTCAGTTCAGTCACTCAGTCGTGTCTGACTCTTTGCGACCCCATGAATTGCAGCACGCCAGGCCTCCCTGTCTATCACCAACTCCTGGAGTTCACCCAGACTCACATCCATCGAGTCAGTGATGCCATCCAGCCATCTCATCCTCTGTCGTACCCTTCTCCTCCTGCCCCTAATCCCTTCCAGCATCAGAGTCTTTTCCAATGAGTCAACTCTTCGCATGAGGTGGCCAAAGTACTGGAGTTTCAGCTTTAGCATCATTCCTTCCAAAGAAATCCCAGGGCTGATCTCCTTCAGAATGGACTGATTGGATCTCCTTGCAGTCCAAGGGACTCTCAAGAGTCTTCTCCAACACCACAGTTCAAAAGCATCAATTCTTCAGTGCTCAGCCTTCTTCACAGTCCAACTCACATCCATACGTGACCACTGGAAAAACCATAGCCTTGACTAGACGGACCTTTGTTGGCAAAGTAATGTCTCTGCTTTTCAATATGCTATCTAGGTTGGTCATAACTTTCCTTCCAAGGACTAAGCATCTTTTAATTTCATGGCTGCAGTCACCATCTGCAGTGATTTTGGAGCCCAAAAAAACAAAGTCTGACACTGTTTCCACTGTTTCCCCATCTATTTCCCATGAAGTGATGGGACCAGATGCCATGATCTTCGTTTTCTGAATGTTGAGTTTTAAGCCAACTTTTTCACTCTCCTCTCTCACTTTCATCAAGAGGCTTTTTAGTTCCTCTTCACTTTCCGCCATAAGGCTGGTGTCATCTGCGTATCTGAGGTTATTGATATTTCTCCTGGCAATCTTGATTCCAGCTTGTGCTTCTTCCAGCCCAGCATTTCTCATGATATAATAACTCAGACTTCAATTAAACATTTTATTACCACTGGACTTCTAAGCAGGATATACATTCAATGCTATAGATTAAAAAAAATGCTATGGCTAGAGTGCTGCTGCTGCTGCTAAGTTGCTTCAGTCGTGTCCGACTCTGTGTGACCCCATAGACGGCAGCCCACCAGGCTCTGCTGTCCCTGGGATTCTCCAGGCAAGAACACTGGAGTGGGTTGCCATTTCCTTCTCCAATGCATGAAAGTGAAAAGTGAAAGTGAAGTCGCTCAGTCATGTCCAACTCTTCACGACCCCATGGACTGCAGCCTACCAGGCTCCTCTGTCCATGGGAGTTTCCAGGCAAGAGTACTGAAGTGGAGTGCCATTGCCTTCTCTGATGGATAGAGTAGATATTCTTAAAACTGAATTACAAGTAATTACTGACTTCATTTTTGAATTGGAATGATTCAGCTTCCTATTTAGGACAAGCTGGAGGAATCCAAAGGGCTTATTCCTTAGGTATTAAAAATTTTTTGGAATATGATACAATGTAACAAGCATTGACCCTGGGCATCTGGCCCCAGTTCTGTCATTTAAACTCTTTAAGATTGATTTTCCTTTTTTGCATATTGTACATCATCATAAAAAAGAGTTAAATCATAATAGTGTGAAAATTAATTAAAAGACTACCTATATATATTAAGTGTACCAGCTGTACTAACAACTGACAGTGTTAATAAATAAGCAACACATTGCTGTACATACATAAAGATGAAAGGAGTAATTTGTTAAATTAGAGAATAAGCTTAGTGAACTCAAATCTACAGATGCTCTACCAAGGATCTACTACAAATTAAGCTTTGTGCTAAATGGCATGGGGGATTGGAAGGATGTGTTCTTAAGCAAAGAACAAGGAAAGCCCAATTTTATAGGGGCGTGTAATAAGAGGTAATTATCCAAAGCAAATATGAATTATTGTTAGATTGCAGCCTATTAGATAGACTGAATACATACCGTGGTATTCTTTGATCCTTGTTTATATAGGCTGCTGCTGCTGTTTAGTGGCTAAGTCACGTCCAAGTCTTTGCAACTCCATGGACTGTAGCCTGCCAGGCTCCTCTGTCCATAGGATTCCCCAGGCAAGAATGCTGGAGTAGGCTGCCATTTCCTTCTCCCAGGGATCTTCCTGACCGAGGGATCAAACAAGTATCTCCTACTTGGCAGGCGGATTCTTTACCACTGATCCACCTGTTTTATGTCATTTCAGGACACCATGGAATTGCTACGGCTACTGGCCCCTACACAGAAAATCTATCAGTCTTATTTTTCAAATTTTAAGAGCTTTAATTTGCTTCACAGAGAATCATTTCCAGTATGTCATGCTTTTTTAAAAATGTGTTTTTTAAAGTTGTTGCACAAACAACACTATAAATTAAAAAAAAAATGTAAAGGGAAAAATTAATCCAAAGTTCTACATTCTAACATAACAATTGTTTTCATTTTTCCTATTCCCTTACAGTCCCTGAACATATGACATGGTCTTTAAGATTAGACCTGGTAAATGTTCAGTGTTATAAACCCTGATGTGCCTGCTAACAGGCTCGTCATGGGAATTAAAGAGCTATTGTTATCACCAGGAACAGGGAAGCTGGAATCAGTTACCAGTTCTGCCCTTATTTACAAAACACCCAACTTTCCCTGTCTCTATTTACACTTCTAAGCTAAGCTGGACTGGTGCTTTTAGAAAATGACTACAGCTTTGCTTTTAAGGAACATCATATTTTTAAGGAGGATTGTTAATCTGTCAATTTATGTAGAATTTCTTTGAGACTCAAACCTCTTGGGAGAGGTAATAATAACAATGTGTCAAGTCATGTTGACTCATTTTACTTATTTTTTGAAAGCTTGAAGTGTTTTGGAATAAAGACAAGAAAGATCAAATAACATATTGGTAAATTCTCTGTAAATAATGGCTCAGCTGATTTTTTTTTTAATCATCATCCTGATTTTGCAGGCAAAGAAACTGTGGGTATAAGCAAACTACCTAGGCTTGCAAAGTTGTAATAGGCAAAAAATGCTGGAAGACCTGCTGAAGACCATCATTTCCCTTCACTGGTTAGCCTGCCATTCTGCAGTATGCAGACTGAGCTCAGCTGACAGCATCACTCCCAGGAGGGTAGGTGAATTGTCTGTTGCCACATTTGGCACATCAGCTTTTAAAAAATCATGTTTCTTTTAACCAGTGCTCTCAGAATCTTTGATAAAAGGTACTTTGATAAAACATTACAGCAATAAGTGCAAATCTGAATAACATCGAGTCTTCCTTTTAGAACCTCCATTAAGCATCAGGTTATGTAATGGGCTAAGCATCCCTCCAGGAAATAGATCACAATGTAATAGATGGCTATGAAGGCCTCAGGGCAAAGCATATGGCCTGCCACCTACCCACCTGTGCCACCCACAACCTGCCCTGTCTTTGCTCCATCACCCAAACTGATCCTAGAAACCAGTTCCTAGCTATACTCAAGAAAGGAATTACAGGGCAGCAGTTGTCAAAGACCATTGTAGATAGAACTTGAGTGGCAAGAGCCAAGTTACATACTCTAAATTTTCCAAGAACCTTGGAGTTTCCTTAAGAGAGTAAATCACGTTGTAACAGTAACACGTTTGTTATGTTGTATAGAATCATCAGACATAGTCTCTGCCTTCAAGGAGCTCTAAACCAAGTGTGTGGATACACAGTACACCACAGTGCTACAACAGAAGTAAACATGGGATGGAGTAAGTGTGGGCCGGGTGGTGGTAGTGGGTGTAGAAACACAAAAGAGGGGCACCTAACCCAGTCTTGGGAATTTAGACAGCGCTTCCCAAAGGAGGTAAAATCTGAGCTGAATCCTGAAAAATGAATAGCACGTCAAACAGATGTTGTCAAAAATGGAAAAATCAAAGTATGGAACAGATATTTAAAGTGCAAGTATGATAAATAGGACATAAGTGGTGAAAAGGCCCTACTTCTTAAGACCCTTGAGAGTTCCCTATGAACACAGCTATACTCTGGTAATAGTATGCACATACTGAATATATGTTCCAAAGACTTAATGTACTTGATAAATAAACACATATGGGTAGGAGTGAGTTTTGAGGATAGCTCTTATTTTTACATCTTTCGAGATCAGTCTTCACATCTGTTACAGAACTTACTTTGAATGGATTTTGTGCCTATGGAACTTTTTACCTCCTAAAGGTTCAGTACTGTATAGGATGAATGCATATTTTGAAGCTGTACATTCTAAGTTTGAATTTGACTTTGCTAGCTAACTGCCTCTGTGTCTTTAAATAAAGTACTTCCACTTCCTGGCTCTTTTTCCATCTGCAAAATGACAGCACTAACTTCATTATGTGTATTTTATAAGGCAAGGCCAATATTCAGCCAACACACAACTGGTAATATTGTGTTGGTGGTTAAAAGTGAATTATTTCCATGTGAGTTGGATGTAGCTACTTCCCTGAGAACTTGGGACACCTAGGACTTCCTCATGATCCCACAACTAGAGGACTGACGCCAGCATAGCAAATCCTGGCACAGAAATCGCAACAAATATTCTGATTGTATTAATTATTGAAAAGTTTGAATGTCATCCCAAAACTAAGTAATAGAGTGAAATGCTTGGCACATAGTGGATATTCAATAGATATTAATCGAATGTATTTAATCTATGGATTCAATCTATGGATTTAA
Source organism: Bos taurus (assembly GCF_002263795.3). Classification (NCBI taxonomy): domain Eukaryota; kingdom Metazoa; phylum Chordata; class Mammalia; order Artiodactyla; family Bovidae; genus Bos; species Bos taurus. The sequence continues at coordinate 98,929,061 of NC_037330.1, read as the reverse complement.
GTAGAGAATAGCTTCTATTAGGTGATAGCCATTTATTCAATATATACTCACTGGCACATTCCTATTGGGGGTCTGATTGTTTGCATCGAGGGGGAACTCACTGAATCTCTGCCACCTCCACAGATTAAGAGCACTGATATAAGGCTAAAGCAAAATGAATTCTTTGGGGACAAATTCAGGACTAAGGTGCCAAGAATTAGACCTTTCACTGTGGACAAGCAGACAGGTTAAATGTTCGAGCATCAGAGTAGCACAGTGTCTTTTATGAATGCTTGCCTCCTTGGCTTGGCTCCATGGGACCACCTGGTGTAATAAACAGGTGTTTTGGAAAACCTCTTCCATGTGTCTCCTCTCTACCCACAGCACTACTCACACTGAACACTCTGGTCACCAAAAGTGTGTGATATTTGGGCTGGGGGCAGGGTTCCCATACCAAACATTCCTTGTAATCCATTAACGTTTGTTATATAGCAAAAGATAACCAGAGTAGGCCCAAAGAGACAACAAATAATACGTTGTTTTCTGCTTAGCCCTGATCTTTCTGGAAAACCCTTGGTAGAGATGGGTATCTAGGTTTCACTTTTTTAATATCTTTCTTCTTTAGTTAATTTTCCTTAGTTGCCTAACATGGTTGGCAGGAGATGGGCACAGTGCAAGACACTAAGTACTGAGCCCTTGTAGTCAAATTCTCCAGGGAGTCAAAGAAAAGTTACTACAAATTGCTATAAGTATACAATGAAGTTTTGTACCCAGACTCCTTCCTATGTGGAATCCTTAGTTCTGGTGGTCTCTATCATGGGAGCTAGAATGATTATCTTTTTGTCTCTTTCCTAATTTATGTAAAAAGGGCACAAGGCCTTCATCAAAAACCAAAGAATAGCCTCCTAGACCCTTTTCCACAGATCCCATCCCTGTAACATCTTTCAGCTCTGGCAATTATACCAGATGAGATAGAGAAAAGTCATGCCCAAAAGAAAAGAGGCACATTTGCTTCAATATGGCCTTTTTTTGTACTCCTACCACCTCATAATAATATGACCAGTCATTCTCATTTCCAGCTGACATATATCCTACATCCTCCTCCCTGGCAGGTGGAAGATTGGGAGACTTCCTCTGAGCTTGAATTGGACTTTTACCACCAGGCATTCTGCCAGGCCAGAGGGCAGCAACTATAGCCTGTGGGCACCTGTTTTGGTATAGACTTACACCCTAGCAGTGGTTTTTACATTTTTAAGTGGATTTAAAAAATGAGAGAATAACATTTTGAGGCAGGTGCAAATTCAAATTTCAGTGTCCATAAAAAAAGTTTTTTGGAACATTATCACGTTCATTTGTTTATGTATGATCTGAGGCTGCTTTTTACTATAATGGCAAAGTTGTGTAGCTGAATGGAGATGCTAAGCCACCCAAGACCTAAAATATTTATTGTCTGGCTTTTTACAGAAAAAGTTCGCAGATCCCTATGCTAAGTACCAGGACGTACCTTCAAGAGGCACAGTAGCAGCAATTGGATAACTGTCCTTCTTCTCATCAAAAAACTAAACACAGTAGGATGGTGTGAGGTCATCTATACCAATGCTTTCATTTCACCCTTCTCTCCATTTCCTAGTTGGAAGATGAAAAACTGAAGTTCCAAGATTAGCAGGAGTTTCCTAAGGTTACAGTGATTTATTGGTAGCATAGAGACTAAAACTTAGGTCTCCCTATTCTAAGTCAGATGTCCTTGCCTATTAATCCTCCTTGAGTCCTAATATTTACTGTACTAAGTGGGAAAAGATCTTGGACCAGGAATGTACTTTGTTACCTGGCACCATATGGTAACATGAAGACTTTGGACTTAACAACTCTACCATTCCTTTCAGCCTTGATGTTCTCTGCTTTTAAAGGAGATAATGCTGACTCTATAGCAACAACAATGAAAACATCCAGCTGAATTCCAGCTCCTGCTGCTTACTGGCCAGCTGTCTTCAGACAACTTTTGGCTTTGGTTTCATTTGCAAAATGAGTATAATAGTAACATCTATGTCATTAAATCAATACAATAGTAACTATGATAGGGCTCAATAAACAAGGGAAAAACAAGGGACTGAAGGGAGAAGGGATTAGAGAGGCAAAGAAAGAGGGTGGAGAGAAGAAATGGAAAAGAGAAGTAGATAGGGAGAAGGAAGGGAAGTCAGAAATGGGAAAAGAAGGGGAGGAGGATTGGAAATAAGTAAAAAAAAAAAAAAAAGTGGACAAGATGGGGGAAAAGATGAAAAGAGGCCGAAAATAGTGTGTGAGGGAAGAGGAAAAGGGTTGTACAGGGAGAAAGAGAGTGGTGGTAGCCAGATAAGGCTGTGCCACCATCCTCCCCTCCTGTCTGTATCCCTTCCTGGCACTCTGCCCTCAAGAACTTAATTTCACTCTTGTAGTCCCTCTCTTCAAGCCAGTACTATCTCACTTAAACTTCTACCTGGATGATAAATTGAACACCCTGGCCTCTCAATTCTAATAACAGGGTGTGTATCTGCTTCAGTCTTCCACTCCCATGGGCTCATCCCAGATATCATCAGCAGCAGAAACTCACAACCTTTGATACTTCAGTTCCAAACATTCCACTCAGATCACCAGCTCATGTGCTCAAGTACTCCACTGCCACCATTCTTTGACATCAGTACTTCTAATATCTTCCCTGGTTCCTGTCCACTTCTCCATTGTTAGCCCTCACATGCCACCATTTGCTTTTCTGCCTGATTTTGATTCTGCATGTGCTGTGCTGGCTCAGTCGCTCAGTCGTATCCAACTCTTTACAACCCCATGGACTGTAGCCTGCCAGGCTCCTGGGTCCATGGGGATTCTCCAGGTAAGAATTACTGGAGTGGGTAGCCTATCACTTCTCCAGGGGAATTTCGAGACCCAGGAATTGATTCGGGGTCTCCTGCATTGTAGGTGGATTCTTCACCATCTGAGCTACCAGGAAGGTCCTTGATTCTGCATAAACCATCATAAACATTCTTTTGCAAACATTCCCTTAGTCTTCTCTCTTTCTGTTTTACTTGCCTAGCAAAACCCCAATCCTGGATTAGCCCAACTGTTTGCCTGCCCTTCTCTCTGCCTGTGCCTGAATAGTCTAATGTCTTTAATGATTTTAAATCCATGATCTCAAAAACCAAATGAGCTTTTAATACTTCCCAGAAGTCCTATTGATTAGTTTTCTTTAGAAAAACACACTTTATACTATCAAAGATGTCTATTTCATACCTTTTCTCTCCTCAGATATCCTAGTCCCTTCCCCTTCCCCTCAGGTAATATTGCCCTTTCATTACAAGAAAAAGAAAGTTATCAGACAGGAACCCTTCCTACCTTCAAATCTTCCTGAACTCTACTCTTCTTGTTATTCCTGTTACAAATGAACATCTTCCTATCTAGGACTTTCAAGTCATCTAAGGTCCTCCAGGTGTCTTAGATGTGTCCAAGTCCTTTGGACTTGCTCATCTGATTTTTCTCCTCAAGGGATTACCTCTCTTTCTTTCAAATCATTCCTAACCCCTTAAGCATGAGCTTGAGTATAGCATTGACCAGCAGAACTTTTTGTGATGACAGGGTTGGTATGTATGCTGTTCAATACAATTTCCACTAAACAAACACATGTGATTACTGAGCTGTTAAAATGTTGTTATTACAACTGAAGAACTGAATTTTTAATTATTTTTAATGTAATTAATTTAAATACCCATATGTGGGTAAGGGCTACCATATTAGACAGCATGGCTGCTATAACCCATCCTAAATAAACTTTGTCTTGACCCTTATTTTCTCTATTATTTTCATTTACTCATCTCCTATCCACTCCATTTTCAATCAGGCTTCAAATTAGATATAATGTATGACTTGCTTCGGGCAGAACTCTTTGTAAGTCCCCCTGTTGCCAAATGCTGTTTTATCTGTACTCATTTGTGTTTAACACAGTGTTGACTACTACACCACCACAATCCCACCCCATACACTCTCTTTGCTGGAACAACCTATTCTGGTTTTCTTCTTACCTTTCTGGCTCTGCCTTCTTGGGTTCCTCCTCCTCTCTCCAACATTTAAAGGTCTATTCACTAAGACTCATTCACTGAACTCTTTTTCTTCTCGAAAATGTTTCCTAATGCAAGGGGCAGGGAAATGGAGTTATAGTTAGAAGGACTTCCCACTGCAATTAGCATATAATTCAAACTCCTTTCCTTAACCAAAGGGACTGACTGACCGGTCATCAGCCAAACTCTACCACCTTTCATTCCCTCCCTCGTTTCACAGAGCACTGATCGTATGGGCCTTTCAAGTGCTCTCAGTTTCAAGTCTTAGGGGTTTTGCAAAAACTAGCCTTTTTTCTCTTTGTGGGACCCTCTGTCTCAGTGTTTGCTTAGCTTTGCTCTTTCCTATCCTTACGTCTTGGCTTATATATCATCTCTTCAGAAGTCTGACTACCATAGCCAAATTACATTCATCTCTTGTTATTCCTCCGTTTGGTTCCTTCAAAGCCAATATTGCTATTTGCATTTATTTATTCGTGTCGATTTGTTCAGGTCGGCTGCCTACCCTCTGGAATTTAAACTTGAGAGCAGATACAATGGATCGTGCTCTCCCGTAGGCCATGTGCCAGGCGCCAGCACAGGCCCTACACTAGCTGGCTCAACACCCGCGGACAGAACGAATGAATGAGCCCTCAGAGGGGCGGGGAGGACTCGGGCGCGGCCAACGAAAGAGCAGCGGAAGCCCCGCCCCTTCCGTCTGCAGGGCGGACGCCTCGGCAGCTAAGGCGGCGGGGCCGCGGCAGGAGCCGGCTCGGCCCGCCCCCTTCTCCGCGCCCCGCCCCGCGCCAACGCCGGCCCGGCTGCTGTCAGCTCTCTCAGCGTCCAACACAGCCGCGGTGCATGCTTAACCGCTGCGGCCGCCGGCTGCTGCACGTCCTAGGCCTTAGCTTTCCGCTGCTGACCGGCCGGCCACTTTTCCTCTTCCCGCATCGCTTCATGAAGCCGCAGGTCGTGTTCGTTCTTGGCGGTCCCGGCGCCGGCAAGGGGACCCAGTGCGCCCGCATCGTTGAGGTGAGGCCCGGGCAGCCAGCAGGCTCCCTGGGCTTGACCGGACACCGGGCTGGCCCGTCCCGCCGCGCGTGGCTGGCCGCGCCACCCCCCACCCCACCCCCGAACCGCAGACTACGAGTCCCGGCGGCCGATGCACCGCGGACTTGGCGGTGGTCGAGGGTCCGCTGGCGCGCTGCATGTCGGGACTGGTAGTCCACGTCCGCCCGCCCCGGGGGCGCCCAGAAAGGAAGGGGATCGCTTGGGGTTGCTTTGTTCCTGCACCCCTCTTCCCTTACATTTTGGGGGCCAAGTTCGTCTCGAGAGTGGGCTGGGAGAGGGATCCCAGGAGGGTCCGCTTCCATGGACCCCGAGCGCGTAGAAGGTCGGAGTACCACTGGTTGTGGGGCGGGTGGAGGCGGCAGCTGTGTCGATTTGGGTTAGAGGTCGGGGTGTGCCCACAGCTGCCTCAGGAGAGACCGGTTTTTTCAGCCCTCCCCTTCCCACAGGCCCTCTGAACTCTAAACAGGTAACTATACTGGTCTTTACTCTAGAAAGGAGCCCGGGCGACAGGGCTTTAGGTGTTCTGGGATCTGCTGATTGCTTTTTCTAAACCCGTCATGGCTAGTACCCAGCCCTAAAGCCCAACCCGCTTTCGTGAGGTTGGAAAAGCGTGGAGTATGAGATGAAACTTCAACCTCTGGCCCAGCTGCCAACTCACGCCTAGTCTGTGGCCAGGTCACTTCCTCTCTCCGAGTCTCCGTTGCCCCCACTAGAATAGTAGAGGCTGTGCACGCAGATTTAAACTCAATGTGAAATGCCTCCCAACTCTAAAATGGTGTTATTCTCCCCCTCCCCCCCAAAGTGTGATAAGGTTACCGGTTCAATTCCGTTAACAATTTTCGAATAGATATGTGGTTAGCTGCAGTGTGGGTGAAAGACTTACTGGAGAATCCGGGGAATGTTTGGGAGAGGAGGAAGACAAGAGATATCTAGAAACAGAAGAGGGGACCAGTCGTGCTGTAAAACACCAGAGAATTTTTGTGAAACTCAGACCAAAAGATTTTGACCCAGAACTTCTAAAATTATTCCCTCCTCTGTTCCAGGAAATGGCTTTTATTCAATTCGGTTCAGTTGCTCAGTCGTATCCATGGACTGCAGCACGCGGGGCTTCCCTGTCCATCACCAACTGCCCGAGCTTGCTCAAACTCATGGCTTTTATTAGCTTTGGGATTTTACTCCTCTCTCAGGTTCATACAACCCACTCCTGTACTATATTTTATTCTCTAAAGAGCATCCAGAAATAGTCAGATGGTAACATAAATATCTTCATTGTGTGTTTTATAGCTGTATTGATAATTGTTGATCAGTTGTAGAAATATAAGTGGAACTAAATCAACCAAGAAATAGATAAAAAAAACTTTCTCCTTATTTTTGTTGGTTCTTTTCACTTTTTAAAAGACATGACAATTTATTTCAAGTTTTTGTTGTATGTATGAAATAACTCACATGTAAATGGCATGATAGGGGAAGGAGAAAAGACTTTATTTTTGTTTGTTTTTGTTTTAATTTTTCCTGGAGTATAGTTGATTTACAGTGTTGTGACAGTTTCAGGTATAGAGCAATGTGAGTCAGTTTTACATGAAGGACTGATCCTGAAGCTGAAACTCCAATATTTGGCCACCTGATGTGAAGAACTGACTCACTGGAAGAGACCCTGATGCTGGGAAAGATTGAAGGCAGGAGAAGGGGACGACAGAGGATGAGATGGTTGGATGGCATCACCGACACGATGGTCATGAGTTTGAGGAGGCTTCGGGAGTTGGTGATGGACACGGAGGCCTGGTATGCTGCAGTCCATGGAGTCACAAAGAGTCAGACACGACTGAGCAACTGAACTGATACATATATCCACCTATTTAAAGATTCTTTTCCCATACAGATCATCACAGAGTATTGAGTAGAGTTTCCTATAGTATACAGTATGTCCCTTTCGGTTATCTGTTCTATATACGTTAGTGTCTAGCTTAGTTGCTCAGTCCTGTCTGACTCTTTGGGACCCCATGGACCATAGCCCACCAGGCTCCTCTGTCCATGGGGATTCTCCAGGCAAGAATACTGGAGTGGGTTGCCATGCTCTCCTCCAGGGGATCTTCCCAACCCAGGTCTCCCACATTGCAGGCTGATTCTTTACTGTCTGAGCCACCAGGGAAGCCCAAGAATACTGGAGTGGGTAGCCTATCCCTCCCTTCTCTAGGGTATCTTCCTGATCCAGGAATCGAACCAGGGTCTTCTGCATTGTAAGTGGATTCTTTACCAGCTGAGCTACCAGGGAAGCATTCTATACACAGTAGTGTGTGTATGTCAATCCTAATATCTCAATTTATCCCTCCCTCATTTCCTTCCCCATTGGTAAGTTTGTTTTCTATATCTGTGACTCTCTGTTTTGTACCAAATTTTTTGGATTCCACATGTAAGTGATATTATATGATTCTCATTTTTCTCTGACTTCCTTCACTCAGTGTGACAGTTTTTAGGTCCATTCATGTTGTGGCAAATGACACTGTTTCCTTCTTTATTATGGTGGATTAATACTGCATTGTATATATGTATCACATCTTTTTCATCCATTCCTCTGTGAATGGTTAGTTTATTTCCATATCCTGGTGATTGTAAATAGTGCTGCAGTAAACGTTGAGGTGCATGTGTTTCTGAATGATGGTTCTCTCCAGATATGCCCAGGAGTGGGATTGCTGGATCATATGGTAGCTTTATTTTTAGTTTTTTAAGGAGCTTCTGTGCTGTTCTCCATAGTGGCTGTACCAGATTACATTTCACCAACAATGAAGGAGGATTCCCTTTTCTCCACACCGTCTCCAGCATTTATTGTTTGTAGATTTATTGATGGCCATTCTGACTGGTGTGAGGCGACACCTCATTGTAGCTTTGATTTCCATTTCTCTAACAGTTTGTGATGATGTAGTGATGCCTTTCAGCCATCTGATGTTTTCTTTGGAGAAATGTCTGTTTAGATCTTCTACCCATTTTTTGATTGGAATTTTTGTTGTTGTTTTTTTTTTATATTGAGCTGCATGAGCTATTTGTATATTTAGGAGATTAATCCCTTGTTACTTTGTTTGCAAATATTTTCTTGAATTCTGATGAGCCATTTACTAGAATTAAAACAAATGTAGGTTCAGACTATAACCCTAACTATTCCATTTGCTATCGCTTTAGTCCCAGAGAAATTGTTACTTTTAGCTTGGTTCCTCTGTAAAAGGGAGAAATAATACCTATCTGGTATGGCATTTGTGAATATAAAATGAGATAAAATATCTGGTATAAGTAGATACAAATAACTTTTTACCTCTATTTTAGAGTTCCTGTTCTGAATTTATGAGATTGGTTATTTTTACTTCAAAGTACACTGTAGTATTACTTTTAAAAATTGGTTTATGATTGATGTATTTGAAAGCATTTAAATATTTTGTTTCTGACTCATGATGTGACTTTTAAGTGTTCACACCCAAGCTAATGATACCCATATTACTCCACTGGATTAAACATTATCTCTACATTCTGTAACTAGTATTTATTCTTTACTCTGTTTGATAATGGCTGGCAAGATTTTAAACCTTAATTAGAAGAATTAGAAGATTTCCGTGATGAAATATGTTCTATACTATATTATCCTATTCTTTAAAATTTCAACAATTATATGAACTTAAACTCTTTTAAACTGTTACTTTTTATTCCAAATAGTTTATAATTTAGTAATTGCTGTCTTCTAGGAGATTAAACAGTGGAATGTCTATGGTCAGTCAAGTCAGAGGTTTTTTGTTTTTGTTTTTTCTTTTATGAGTCTATTGCATTTTGACTCAATGCTTTATTATACAGGCAAATGTAAGCTGAATCCCAAACAATATAATTTTTGGAACTAATTATTTTTCTGTAGGGAAAAAGTTATATAATAAAGGTTGAAGTCCCCAACTATCATGCCATTGCTAATTCAGCTCACAGGGTACCTGAAATGTGGCTGAAATAGAATTATTCCTTTGGGAAAATTAAATTGATTTCCAACTCAGGCCACCAGAAGTACTTCTTTGGGCCCTGGCCACAGAACCTGAGACTGTCTGGCTCTCTAATGTCCTGGGACTTTGGGATTGTGGTTGTGTCACAGAGGGAAGCTGTTGCTTGTTAGTTGTTGTTTTGTTTTTCTGGCTGTGAATTCTACCTCTGCTTCTTGCTCTCCCAGACCTTGAGGAAGAAAAGGCAAATCTGATACAGTATCTTCTGAAAGTGTTGTGAACTGGGAAGGAAAGATTGGAAGGAGGCTTTGAGGTTAAATTTTGCCCATTATTTGAACTGATCTTTTTCAGTTTCCGGAGAAGGCAATGGCACCCCACTCCAGTACTCTTGCCTGGAAAATCAGTTTCATTTTATAACTAATTGTTTTAAGTCTGTTTTCTCATCCTCATTTTGTTTATGAAGATTAACCATTTCCTAAATCAGTGCAATCAAGACTCAAGTTCTCAGAGTGGAGTTATTATTATTGTGACTAAAGGGGACAAGAGAGGATGAGATACTTGGATAGCATCACTGACTCAATGGACATGAGTTTGAGCAAACTCTGGAAGATGGTGAAGCACAGGGAAGCCTGGTGTGTGGCAGTCCATGGGGTCACAAAGAGTGGGACATGACTTAAAGACTGAACAACAACAACAACAAAAATCTGATGTTAGGATACCATGTCAGTTTTTAATTTTTTAAATTAAGCTTTGTTTGTATTGTTTTGGCCCAAGAAAAATCATGATGCCATAACCTAAACTTGTCCAAAAACAATAACCACAATTTTGCATCTGTTATCTGAGATGTTTAAATCTACTGTCTTTTAAAGATGGTGAACATTTTGGTTAAATGAACAAATTATGCTAAAGCTTATATTCATGCCAAATTCCTTTTTGAAGCACCCCAACAGCATTTTTATCATCTTCTGTGTTATAATTTCCTCCAGGACCTCTATGAGTAGTTTATATTTTGTATTCTACATGCTGATCAGTTCAGTCGCTCAGTTGTGTCTGACTCTGCAACCCCACGGACTGCAGCACGCCAGGCCTCCCTGTCCATCACCAGCTCCCAGAGTTTACTCAAACTCCTGTTCATCTAGTCGGCAATGCCATCCAACCATATCATCCTCTGTCGTCCACTTCTCCTCCTGCCTTCAATCCTTCTCAGCATCAGGGTCTTTTCCAGTGAGTCAGTTCTTTACATCAGGTGGCCAAAGTATTGGAGCTTCAGCTTCAACATCAGTCCTCCCAATGAACATTCAAGGTTGATTTCCAGGATTGACTGGCTTAATCTCCTTGCTTTCCAGGGGACTCTCAAGAGTCTTTTTCCAACACCACAGTTCAAAAGCATCAGTTCTTCGGCGCTCAGCTTTCCTTATGGTCCAACGTCTCACATTCATATGTGACTACTGGAAAAACCATAGCTTTGACTATATGGACTTTTGTTGGGAAAGTAACGTGTCTGCTTTTTAATATGCTGTCTAGGTTTGTCATAGCTTTTCTTCCAAGGAGCAAGTGTCTTTTAATTTAATGGCTACAGTCACCATCTGCAGTGATTTTGGAGCCCAAGAAAATAAAGTCTGACACTGTTTCCATTGTTTCCTGCTGTACTTAGAAAGTTTTGGGTGATACTTTAAGTATGCATTATAGAAATCAGAAACTCTATTTTATTTATCTTTTTGTCTCTAGTGTTGAACATTGTGCCTGGTACATAATAGGTGCTTAGTAAGTGTTCTTTGAACGAAGTTATATAGCACACCAGTTTGTCTTGAGGATGTAAAAAAATTTAAAACTCAGTCCCCAGGGGGCGCCCAAGTAGCAGTGCTTCCAGTTTCAGGATCCTGTTTGAAACCTCCTCTGATTTCTCATGTTAACACTTCAGTTTACTCTCAGTGAGTAAATGGTATAGTTGTAAAAATCTGATGAGCATTCTAAAATTATCAAACTCCTGATTACAAATCCCCAAAGCAAACTATCACTCATTAAAGAAACTAGGAAGATCCACTGGACAACTAGATTTTAAGTTTATTTAAAGAAAAGTTTAAATCGTCTCTAAAAAGAGAGTCCATAGAATCCTCAACTCTCCCAGATCACTGTCATCTCATTAAAGGTAACTGTATTGTGGAGTTTTTGTTGTCCTTAAGAATTTGGAGGAGGGAAAGTATATTCAGATTATTTACTCTTCTTACTTTTGAAAACTCTTTTTTTTTTCTTTCCGTTTTAAGTTACAATTGTAATACATAGTTGTTACAATTGTAATACATAGTTGTTGTTGGCTCTAACCTGAGGTCACCAGTATTAACTGTCTGGTATTAACTCTTTCTCAGTACTTTTACAAATAAAAGTGCATATGTTTACCTTTTTTACTTCCAAGTGGGATTATTCTGTTTTTTATGGAATGTACCATGGCTCTCCTCTTAACTCATTTTTATCAGTAGCTACAGAACAGTCCATAATATGGATGTTACCGTAGCATAGTTGTACCATTCCCCCACTATTGCTAGGCATTTAGCATACTTTTCAGGAATTATTTTGCTGTTGCAAACAGTGCTTCAGTAAACTTCCTTGTAAATATAATATTGCATATGGATGCTTTTATTTTTGCAAGCAAGATTCCTAAAAATAGGATTGCTAAGTCAGAAGATAAATGCATTTTTAATTTTAATTGATAATAGTTTGATTACTTTTCAAAAACATTGTACTTAATTACATTTCTACAGCGGTGTATGATTTTTTTTTTTTTACTAGCACTGGATAGTTATCAGTCATTTTAATTTTTGCATATTTGTTAATCTCCTCCTCAGAGTTTTCCTGAATAACTCATTTTTTCCCCAAGAAGTCCATTAAGGTGAAAGGCATAATTAGACTTAAAAAAAATTTCCCTGTACTTGTCATTTATTCAGAAAACAGTCTTTGAGAGCTGGGCACTATGATAGTTGCTAAGGTGAATAAGGCATGGACCCTGCTGTCAAAAGTTTACAATGAGCTGGGACATATGAAAGTTAAACAGTGACTACTACAGGAAAAGAGTGGTAAATCCTATGATGGAAAGAAACCAAATAGACCGTTTAGATAAGGGACATTTAAATTATAGTTCATTTGGTCAGGGAAAGCTTCCTGGGGGGCAGTGAATATGTATGAGCTGACTTTTGAAGGACAGTAGGAAAGAAGCAGCCAGGAGATGTGTTGTAGTGGAGAACACTTGAAGCAGAGTTACCCTTGCACAGAGGAGTTGGAGCTTTCAATTCTGAGAAAAGCCTAAGGAGAGTAAACTGATGCAAGTGAGACTGACCCAGAAAACACTTCCTAAACGCAAACTATTTTGCTCTGTGTTGGGAAATACTAACCTCTCAGTTCAGTTCAGTTCAGTCGCTCAGTCATGTCCGACTCTTTGCAACCCCATGAATCACAGCTCTCCAGGCCTCCGTGTCCATCAACTCCCGGAGTTCATTCAGACTCAAGTCCGTCGAGTCAGTGATGCCATCCAGCCATCTCATCCTCTGTCATCCCCTTCTCCTCCTGCCCCCAATCCCTCCCAGCATCAGAGTCTTTTCCAATGAGTCAACTCTTCGCATGAGGTGGCCAAAGTACTGGAGCTTCAGCTTCAGCATCAGTCCTTCCAATGAACACCCAGGACTGATCTCCTTTAGGATGGACTGGTTGGATCTCCTTGCAGTCCAAGGGACTCTCAAGAGTCTTCTCCAACACCACAGTTCAAAAGCATCAATTCTTCGACGCTCGGCTTTCTTCACAGTCCAACTCTCACATCCATACATGACCATTGGAAAAACCATAGCCTTGACTAGACGGACCTTTGTTGGCAAAGTAATGTCTCTGCTTTTTAATATGCTATCTAGGTTGGTCATAACTTTCCTTCCAAGGAGTAAGGGGCTCTTAATTTACAGTGAAGATAGACACGTACTTAATATAATTTCATGAGAAAGCATATGAAAGATTTTTGCAAATATTAAAGTTTAACAAATTGTTTTAAAATTGTTTATTGGGGGTTCCCTGGTGATCTAGTGGTTAGGATTCTGGACTTTTCACTGCTGTAGCCTGGGTTCAGTCTCTGGCCAGGGAACTGAGATCCCTCAAGCCATGCAGTGTGGCCAAAAACAAAACAAACGAAAAATTATTTATCTTTTAGTTCTGCCTCCCAAACTAGATTGTAATGTCTTCAAGGATACGGACCCTGTCTTTTGCCGTTGCTCATTCTACTGCATGGTGTTTGAAAAGCCTACTTATTCTTCAGTTCTTAGCGTAATACGAAGATTCCCAAACATTCACAGTTCATAGTGTCCTTCGTGTCTCTGTACTTTTTTTCACAAACAGCTTAGTTCAAAATAAATATATTTATTAAGTAATTATATTTATTTATTAATTATATTTATCCAGTAATTAGATCCAAACAATGCTTAAGTATTTTCTAACAATCTAGTAGCTGTTTAAAGAAAAAGTACATATAAGCTAAAAGAAAAATAAAGCAGCTAAATAAATTTTAGCTAAATAAGCTAAATAAAGCAGCTTTATTTCATTCTTGATCACTTACTAATATATGCCTGTTAGGCACTGTCCAGTTTCTCATACCTTGGAATCAGATTGGCCACTTCCATCCTCATTTCCTTTTCCACTTTAATTTTCATGTGGTATTTATTTTTATTACAGCAACTGCCCACCAAAAAGTCAGCATCACAAAGATGTGTCTTCAAAAAGAATGTGCATGATCTAAAGTTGAAATTGTGAGCTACCCTGAGCTAATAGTTCACATGATATCTAATAGATGTTCAGTGTTGCTCTATTTCCCTTAAAAATGTAAATCCAGGGCACTCTTGTGAATTCGCTGCAGTGCTCCAGGGTACTGTGGCATACAGTTTGGGAACCATGAGCTAAAAATGACTTGCTCAGTGAAACTAGCCCTCAATTTTTAGACTAGGTCAGATTTCTCAATTATGGGCTCTATCAGTTGTAATTATTTTGTCCTTTATGATAGTTACCAGTTTTTAATTATGTTGTCCTTTATAACATATATCAGTTTGCAGACCACCTTTAACTTTATAATTATTGGATTGTCTCCTCCATTAGACCATAAGCTCCATAAGGGTGAGAGCTTAAGATTTCTAAATTTACTCTCACATCTTTAGTGTATAGTACAATGTCTGGCATAAGTTGATGCTCAATAAACATTTGTTAAGTAGATTTTAAAGCCAGTCATAAAAGATTTTTGCCATTTTGTGAGTTATTTAAATTTTTGGCTCTTTGGTTTTCTCCTCTGGACATTTGTGATACTAATCTACTCTTAGGGTGATTATGAGGATTAACCAAGAGAATCCATGTAGTAAAATGTCTGGCACAGTGCCTGCTTTGTATTAGTCACTTCTCATAACGTGGGCATCTCTCTCCTTTCCTGTTCTGTGCTTGCCTGTCCATAGTCAGTGAAGGAAGTGTCTTGAGCAATGTAAGTAGCTACACTTTGGTTGGCATTCTTAGTTGTTAGACTGAAGAAAAATGGATTTGAAAGGACATAAACAAACGTCAAACTGTCACACTAGTGTATTGTCTACTAGGCAGTATGTAGAGTTGAGACTCGAGAGTTAGACTGTCCAGGTATGAATCTTGATCATAACACATGCTGTGTGTGAGATCTTAGCAAAGGTTTAGTTTCTGTGCCTCAATTTCCTCACTTGTAAAATGGGAGTATTAATAATATATACTGTCTACCTCGGAATGGTTTGTGAGGAGTATATAAGCTAATGTACATATAGTACTTAGAGCAGTGCCTGGTACATGGTAAGTCCTTTATAAATATGTTTATTATTATCATCATCATTTTACTTTTCCTGTGTTAGTTTTACCTACTCTTCTGCCACCCCTACTTCCTCAACCTTCTTTTGAGTTGCTTAAGATTTTTTTCCCTCGTGATTTATTCCTTCCTACTTTGGAAGCTATACAGTCTCTTTTTAGTGGTTACACTAGAAATTTTAAGCACACATATTATTTAACTTGAGTCTAATATTAATATTTTTACTCTTCTCGAAACAATAGACCTTAGGACACTTGACTCTATTTTCTATCTTATTCTGTTTTCTCCTTTTTTTAGGATTTTAATTCTATATTGACTTTTTTTTTTAATCCCTACAAATGACCTGTTAATGTTTTATACAAATGTTTGTTTGGAATAATATGCATGCTGCTGCTGCTGCTGCTAAGTCGCTTCAGTCATGTCTGACTCTGTACGACCCCATAAACGGCAGCCCACCAGGCTCCCCCGTCCCTGGGATTCTCCAGGCAAGAACACTGGAGTGGGTTGCCATGTCCTTCTCCAATGCGTGAAAGTGAAACGTGAAAGTGAAGTCGCTCAGTTGTGTCCGACCCTTCACGACTCCATGGACTGCAGCCTACCAGGCTCCTCCGTCCATGGGATTTTCCAGGCAAGAGTATTGGAGGGGGTACTATCGCCTTCTCCGGGAATAATATGCATAATTATAATAATAATAAATTGTTATAATAATAAAAATACATACCACTTTCTTTATTAACAATTTATTTTTGCACCTCAGACCTTCTCACTGAGATCATTTTCTTTCTTGAAGTATATCCTTTAGAAGTTTCTTTAATCAGTATAGGCTTGTGGTTAGGAAATTTTGCTGTTTTCTCTGCATGGTAGGTTCTCTTTTCCTAGGTCAAGCACCTGACTTTATGTGGAACTCATTGATCTGAACTCCAATCCTACTTAGGCCTCAGTCTTTGTCTCTTCTCCCTTCTTTGTGGCCTATTAAATCCTAGGCTCCAGCCACTTGTGATTTGGGGATGGGGACATCCCCAGGGCAGCCACAAATCCAGCACTCTCTGATTCCTCTGGACTTGTGCTTTCTTATTTATATGAAGTTGAATTAGTCTTTTTTGGCCAGCTCAGTCATGCTTTGAAAGGTAATAATAATAACATTATATGTTAATAACTACATGAGTGTGCTGTGCTCGGAGGGATTTTGAATGAATATTCCAGCCCCATCAAAATTAGACACCTCTACCTGTCTGCCCTAGCTCAGAACAGCTCTTTAGTTCTGGTTCTTCCCCATATCCTTGTTCCCACTGAAATCTACTTCATTGACATCCTTCGGGTTAATGTTTTTAGTGATGGTAGTCAAGTAAACACCACATTCTAGTTAAGATGCTAATTGGAGAGGACTGCAATCTGAAAGCTCTCTGAAAGTCACAACGGAGTACAGTATTTTTTTTTTTTTTTTTTTTTAGGATTATAGTATTTGTAACCGTGTCCTTCTGAATTGAAATTCAGAGCATTTCAGAGAAACTTCTCTTGTCGTGAGACTTTTAGACCAGATAAGGGAAAAAGGGTGGAAGCAGGGGTTATTGTTCAGTCTTTAGGTCATGTCCTACACTTTGCAACCCTGCAGCACCAGGCTTCCCTGTCCTTCGCTATCTCCCTGAGTTTGCTCAAACTCACATCCATTGAGTCAGTGACATCATCCAGCCATCTCATCCTCTGTCACCCCCTTCTCCTCTTGCTCTCCGTCTTTCCCAGCATCAGGGTCTTTTCCAATGAGTTGGCCCTTTGCATCAGGTGGCCAGAATATTAGAGATTCAGCTTCGGCATCAGTCCCTCCAATGAATATGCAGGGTTGATTTCCTTTAAGATTCACTGATTTGATCTTCTTGCAGTCCAACAGACTCTAAAGAGTCTTCTCCAACACTGCAGTTCAAAAGCATCATTTCTTCAGCGTTCAGCCTTCCTTATGGTCCAACTCCTACATCCTTACATGACTACTGGAAAAACCATAGCAGGGGGCAGGGGATAACTGTCTTATTCTTTGTGTCATATTAACTTGATCACACTGACTCTTCTTAGCTTTAAAGCTAGTACTTTTAGCCCAGTTACCATATGAAAATGTATTGACTCTAACATTTCAGTTAAATTAAGAACATATTTACAGACTAAACATGTGATAAGAGCGTTTAGAATTTAATAGAGAACAGGTGTGACTGGACATACTGTTTGCTGACAGGTTGTTACTGCTTGTTGAACTTTGGTAAAGGAAGAACTCCCAGTTACTATGTTCCATTCTCAGAAACTTTGAGGGACTGGGTCCCCAAAAAATACAGGGTTCCATGCTTGGTTTCCATCAGCCATCTCCAGAAGACCAGTAAGTTGGTTCTATTCATCATTAGGGTGTATTCTATACCAACAAGCAATTAAATATGCTCAGTTTGGGACTTCACAAAAAGGCTCCTTCCTTGCTCACTTTTTGTTTGGAACTTCCATGATGTAAGTAGTAGTCATTGGTGTTTGTCACTGGAAAGTTCTGTGTATTTAATTTGGCCTATAGGACTTACCTTTATAATTAAGTATAGTTTAGGTAGATATTGATAATAACATGAATTTTTTCCTCTTGGTGTCTACTGGGAGTAAAGAGACAGCCCAGATAATATGTAATTGGGAATTGACTTGATGGCTAATTTAGTTTTTTATTTTAAAAATAATTTTCATTTATTTATTTTTGGCTATTCAGGGTCTTCATTGCTTTGCATGTACTTCCTCTAGTTGTGGTGAGCCGGGACTACTCTTCGTTGCGGAGCACAGGCTCTAGGCATGGATTTCAATAATTACAGCTCCCAGGCTCTAGAGCTCAATAGTTGTGGCACATAGGCTCTGTTGCTCCAAAGCATGTGAAATCTTCCTGGACCAGGGATCCAACCCTTGTCCCCTGCCTTGGTAGGTAGGTTCTTATCCACTGTGTTACTAGGGAAGTCCTAATTTAGGTTTTTAAATTGGAAATTTTTATTTGCTACTTATTGAATGATTATTGGATGAGGCAAGTGGAAATGGTGTCAAGAGTGGGAAAAGGCAAGAATGAAGCAAATGAAGCAAGGATGGTCAGAATCTGGCTGAGTGGTGGGTCAGATATGCCTGACTCTGTATGTGGATAAAGTTCCTGATCTCATCTCCTTGCTAGGATACAACAAAATGATAAAGTCCATCAACTTGAAGTCTCCGTTTTAGTTTCCACTAGCAGATTCTGTGGAGAAGGCAATGGCAACCCACTCCAGTACTCTTGCCTGGAAAATCCCATGGGCGGAGGAGCCTCGTATGCTGCAGTCCATGGGGTCATGAAGAGTCGGACACAACTGAGTGACTTCACTTTCACTTTTCACTTTCACACATTGGAGAAGGAAATGGCAACCCACTCCAGTGTTCTTGCCTGGAGAATCCCAGGGACGAGGGAGCCTGGTGGGCTGCCGTCTCTGGGGTCCCACAGAGTCGGACACAACTGAAGCGACTTAGTATCAGCAGCAGCAGCAGATTCTGCATGCAAAGACTACAGTAGCTTGATGGCAAGATTCTGTCTCCTTGTCTGTCACCTAGGAATTACCTCAGAGGTCCACTGTGGAGTAATAGTCACTGAAAGTCACAAGACCTGGGTTCAAGTGCCAGTTTCCGCTAATTAGCAAGTCAGCTTATCTCAGTTTCCCCTTTTGTAAAATGAGGAGTTTGAAAGTAAATGGTCTGGAAAGCCCCAAAACAGATCTCTATACCGAGACTTCAATGTTAGATAGTAATCCTGTAATCCTATGTAGTCACATTCAGGAAGTATATTATTCAGTCACTATGAATAGGTATATATTCTTTGCCATTGTATGCTATATGAATGGGAGCACCAAGGAATTGTACTTAATAAATTCCCACTGAATTTCATATTTACATAGAACTTCAGAGTGGTAACAAAGTATGTGTAAAGGCGGGAAAAGGAATAGCTTTTTGAAATGGAACAATTGTGTGTATGAATTTTTTTAATTAAAAATATTTAAGAAATGGGATGTTGAGCCAACTTTGTTACAATATAGTATAGTATTAGAAAGAATGTAGACTTTGAAATCAGATGTTGGCTCAAATCTCAGTCTGCCACTTATGGCCATATTGCTTAACTTTTCTGATTCTGTGTCTTCATTTGTAAAGTGATGATAATAATGCCAGCTTCATGGGTTGTTATAAAGATGAAATGCCATAATGCATCTACTGTGTTCAGCACAGTACATGGCCCTCAGTAAAATGTGTAAAGAGTAACATTATTTTAGAAAAGGTCTGTGGTAAAGAGATCAAAGAGTAATTTAGATTAAAGTAGTTTAAGGAAGCATTGTATTCCCATTGTTTATTATGGCATAAGGAAATGATTACCCACACTAGTCAGTTTACAGATTTTTAAAAACTCGAGGTGGTATTTTAGAGTCTACCAAATATGAAAGGTCTTTCTACTTAGAGAAAATATTTGGAGTTAGCTTAGATTAAAAATCTTAGAATGGGCAACTAGATTTAGGGAAAAGCTTATAGTATAAATGCTCTTTATATTCAAAATAGGTTACTCGATGCCAAATGGAGCAAATGACCTAATGATTGGGTGTCTAAGCTAAGCCTGGATATATACCTTAACTGTCTTCTTATTAACTATGCAAGTGCTTTTACTTTTGGTTACTTTTTAATTATACAAATAGTACACATACATTATAGAAAAATTAGAAAATACAGATGAGTAAAACAACAGTGTAAAAATCACCAGGAATCTTACCACCCAGAAAATACCACCATTAATGAATATTTGGGGACATATATTTCCAGAGATTTTTTTTTTTAGTAGGTTCATGCTCTGGAAATCTGCTTTTTACTTATAATATCACAAGCATATTATCATGTTAGTAAATGTACTTTTACCACATAATCTATATGATGATATCATATTCTATAGATTACATACATTAATTAATTGGTTCTTTGTTTTAGACATTTTGTTTCTGACTTTTCAAAAATCATATTCTGTGTTTTTAAAAAAAATAACTTGGAAATATAATTTACATACCACACAACTCATCCACTTGAAGTGTACAATTCAAAGGTTTTGATATGTTATTATGTTACTAATTTTTTTTAAATTGTGATAAAATATATCAACGGTTTCCCTGATGGCTCAAATGGTTAAGAATCTGCCTGAAATACCGAAGATCTGGGTTCAGTCTCTGGGTTGGGAAGATTGGCCTGGAGAAGGGCATGGCAACCCACTCCAGTATCCGTGCCTGGAGAATCCCCATGGACAGCGGAGCCTGGCTGGGCTATAGTCTATGGGTTCGCAAAGAGTCAGACACCACTGAGCGACTAAGCACACACACAAAATATATCATGAAATTTGCTATTTCAACCACTTCAAGTGTGTAATTCAGTGGTATAAATTGCATTTATAATGTTGTGCAACCATCACCACGATTTCTAAAACTTTCTCTTCACACCAAAGACTCTACCTTTAGGCAATAATTTCCCATTCATCCCTTCCCCTAGCCGCTAGTAACTTCTAGTCTAATTTTTCCTCTGAATTTGCCTGTTTTTGGTACGTTGTGTGAGTAGAATCATACAGTATTTGTTCCCCCCTGTTTTTTTTTTTTTTTTTTACAGCTTATTTCACTTAGCATAATGTTTTTAAGTTTCATCCATTCCTTTTTATGGCTGTATGATGGTTCACTGTATATGTATATTACGTATTGTTTATCCATTCATCTGTCGTTGGATGAGCGCTTGCACCTTTGCACTATTTTGAGTCGTGCTGCAGTGAACACTGACATGCAAGCGTCTGTTTCAGTCGTTTGGTTATATAGCTAGGAGTGGAATTGTCGGATCATATAATTCTGTTTAACTTGTTTGAGGAACTGCCAAACTATTTTCCCCAGCAGCTGTGCCGTTTTTCCTTCCTACCAATGATGTGTGGTTTCTTTATCTTCACCAACACTTATCATGTTATATTTGTTTGATTGATTATCACCACTCCAGTAGGTGTACAGTGGTATCTTATTGTGGTTTTGACTTGCATTTCCCTAATGCCTTAATGCTGTGAGCATCTTTCATGTCTCACATGGCCTTTTTTTTTTTTCAATAGCCATCCGAAATGAAATTTCTGCAGTGACCACATAGGGAGAGGAAATTCACATGAATAAATTGCTTGAATCAAGGCATAAGGAAAATAAATAAATAGCCATCCTAATGGGTGTGAATTGGTGTCTCATTATGGTTTTGATTTGCATTTCCCTGATGACTGATGATGTTGAGCAACTTTCCCATACTTATTGGCCATTTCTTTATCTTCTTTGGAGAAATGTATGTTTGGATCATTTGTCCTTTTTCTTCCCTGCAGAATATTGCATTTTAAAAACTGTCTTTTGTAACTTTTAAAGCTGGGTTGTTTTTATTACTAAATTGTAAAGTTTTAAAAATATATTTTTGGTATAAGTCCCTTATCCAGATATATTATTTATAAATGTTTTTTTGTATCCTGTGGGTCATATTTTCATTTTCGTGGTAGTGCCCTTGAAAGCACAGAAATTTTAACTTTGATGAAGTCTGATGTCTTGCACTTTAGAACATACAGTATGCTTTCTATTGCCTATGGAGCAGAGATTAAAAGATTGATAGTGAGGCCAAAACTGTAAAAGAGGTATAATTGGTGAGTGTCTGTATTGTGCCTGAGACTGAGAGTTGAGGGTGGAAGAGAGAGGGGATAGTGTAGGCGGAAAGGAAGAGTGGGAGTAATAGATTTGTGTTACTTCCTTGACTGATTCCAGGGCATAATTGGGTCTAACCTCAGTTGGTAAAAAATCTGCCTGCAATGCCAGAGACCCCTGCATTCAATTCCTGGGTTGGGAAGATCCGCTGGAGAAGGGATAGGCTACCCACTCCAGTATTCTTGGGCTTCCCTTGTGGCTCAGCTGCAGAAGAATCCGCCTGCATTGTGGGAGACCTGGTTCCATCCCTGGGTTGGGAAGATGCTCTGGAGAAGGGAAAGGCAGGCTATGGCTCATGGGGTCATAAGAGTCGGACACGACTTAGCGACTAAACCACTACCCACTCCAGTGTTCTGGCCTGAGAATTCCATGGACTGTATAGTCCATGGGGTCTCAAAGAGTCGGGCACAACTGAGCAACTTTCACCAAGTCAGACTAGAGAGATGGGAGAGGTTGTCCATTTTTCACAGTGGTTTCCAGCATTCTTCCTGTTGTGTAGTTACATCAGGGAAGAAAGTTTTCCATAAAAATTACCCATAAGCTTATCACTTACTAGGACATTTCCTGCATGTGAGAAAGTCAGATTCTCATCAAGAAACAAGAATCCCTTATATTCTGGTCTACATTATATAAATGGGTATAGTTGTCTGTTTAGTTCAGTTCAGTCACTCAGTCGTGTCCAACTCTTTGCGACCCCATGAACTGCAGCACGCCAGGCTTCCCTGTCCATCACCAACTCCCGGAGTTTACTCAAACTCAGGTCCATCGAGGCGGTGATGCCATCCAGCCATCTCATCCTCTGTCGTACCCTTCTCCTCCTGCCCCCAATCCCTCCCAGCATCAGAGTCTTTTCCAATGAGTCAACTCTTCGCATGAGGTGGCCAAAGTACTGGAGTTTCAGCTTTAGCATCACTCCTTCCAAAGAACACCCAGGGCTGATCTCCTTTAGAATGGGCTGGTTAGATCTCCTTGCAGTCCAAGGGACTCTCAAGAGTCTTCTCCAACACCACAGTTCAAAAGCATCAATTCTTCTGCACTCAGCTTTCTTCACAGTGCAACTCTCACATCCATACATGACCACTGGAAAAACCATAGCCTTGACTAGACGGACCTTTGTTGGCAAAGTAATGTCTCTGCTTTTTAATATGCTATCTAGGTCGGTCGTAACTCTCCTTCCAAGGAGTAAGCGTCTTTTAATTTGTCTGTAGTCAATGTTAAATCCCAGGCCGGGCTAGAATTTGATAGCTATACCATCAAAAATATGTATTCGTAGACTGACTTTAATTTTCGATTAAGAAAAATGTAATCATAAAGGTAAATTTTATACCAAAGTTTTTTTAAAAACGTACTACTTTT
Source organism: Bos taurus (assembly GCF_002263795.3). Taxonomy (NCBI): domain Eukaryota; kingdom Metazoa; phylum Chordata; class Mammalia; order Artiodactyla; family Bovidae; genus Bos; species Bos taurus. Next base: position 98,906,041 of record NC_037330.1, on the reverse strand, counting down.
TGAAGCTAAATATTGATTTTCTTCACACCTCCTATTAGCACAGGTTGATGAACTAAAAATGAAGATGATTCTTTGTTGTCTAAGCTAGATTAATTTTCTCTTTCTTAAAAAAAAAAAGAAAAAACAGTTGAGAGAGGTTGGCACAGTAAAGTTCTGAAAATGCGCCAAGGGGTCATTTTGGAGACTAGAAGTAGTGTGGTTACATTGTCTGCCATGGCGGTGTCATTTCCAGAACATCCTGCTTATAATTTTGAACTCAAGTGCCTAGTGTAAGGCTTCACTGAAATATGTTTCCTTTTAAAATTCTGCTGCTGTGCCTTTTGGATCCTCAACTCAGTGTGTCTCTAAATTTCCATCTGTTTCTAGGCTATAAAACTGGACTGTTTTCTGTCTCCTTCTATAACTCTTGACTTCATGCCCATGCAGTGTGTTTCTGTGTTGCTATATTATACTTTGTTTCTCCTTTGTTTGAGGAATGGATCACTTTCCAAGGAAATTTTTATCCAAACATTTGAATTGATTTTTGCTGCTATTCTCAACAGTGATTTAGTTTTAAATTCTAAATAAGTTTGTGATTGTGCAGGTACTGTTTTTCTTTTTTCATGGAATTGGATAACTTTTTATGTAGAAATATTTATTCCTAATGTTAGGCTATTTATTTTGCTGTTCTCTTAGGATCTGGTATTAATAAAACACTTAAATCATCAGTCTTACTTTGTGATATTTGCCATTTAGAGACGTGTAGATAGAATATAACCTTTTTTAAATTAAAAAATTTTAAAGTTTATATGTATACATGTACTTTGAGATTCAAACAATTTGAAAGTACATAAAGTAAAAACTGAAAGTTCTCTAATTAACCTTAGCTTCCTTATTCTCCTTATGTAATCACCTATCAGCATTTTTATGTGTGGCTTTCTGGTCCTTTTTTGGTATATTTATACACAGATAAAAATGCATGCACAAATATTGCCTTTTGTTCCGTGCCATGCATTTCTTGGCTTAACAGTATATCTTGGATAGCTTTCCATATCAGCACATGTAGATAGCTCTACTCTATTCATAATATATACAATAATCTATTTAACTATTCATATATTTGTGGGCATTTAGATTTTCTGTTTACAAATGATGCTAACATAAACTGCCATGTACATGTGTCTTTATGCACATGCACAACTGTTTCAGTAGCTCAACTCCTAGAAATGGCATCACTGAGCCAAAGGGTATACAGACTTAAATTTTGTTAGACTACCGAATTGCCCTCTAAAACTGCTTAGGCAGTTTATACCCTGGTCCTTGCCATAGCCAGATACATCTTTTTATTTTAACCAATCTGATGTGTGAAAAATGAAATTGCTTTAATTTGCATTTTCGTGATTACCGGTAAGGTTGAGCATCTATTCTCTCCTTTTCTTTGAATTGTTTGTTCTTATCCTTTGCCCACTTTTGTATTGAGCATTTTTCTTTGTTAGTAGGACGTCTTTACATACAGTGTATATTACCCTGTCACCTTTGTATGGTGAAAGTATTTTCTCCCAGTCTGTTGCTTATCATTTGGTTATATCTATGTTGTCTTTCTTTGTTCAGAAGTTTTTATTATTTATATGGTCAAACATGCCGTTTTGATTCTTATTTAGGAGTGTCTTTCTCACAATCTTATTTCCCCCTGGTACTGTCCTGTGATTGGGTTTTGTTGTTGTTTTGTTTTGCTTGTATTGTGTTGTTTTAGAACTTTAATTTACCTGAAATTTAGTTTTGCATATGATGTGCAAGAATCTAATTTTTTTTTCAGATGGTAGCCAGTTGCATAGTATCATTTATTAAATAGTTCATCTTTTCTCTGTTGATCTTTAGATAATAACTATCATTTATTGAATTCCCATTTATACTTAGGTCTGTTTTTGGACTCTGTTGAGTTTCATTGTTATGTTTGTCTATTTTTAGACCAGTATCATACTGTTTTATTTATTTTAAATTCATGTCCATTTAAAATTAAAAAAATTTTTTTCATACTGCTTTAATTACTATAGCTTTATAATATTTTATGTCACCTGGTAGGACAAGTTCACATTTGTGTTTGTTAATATTTTTTAATTTGGTCATGATCTCACATTTACCCCTTCTATTAAACTTGAGAATCAACTCATCAAGTTTCATTAAAAAGTAAATAATCCCAGTTGAATTTTGATTGAGGTTGCTATCAATTTATAGATTAATTTGTGGAAAATTTATATATCTACTGTATTGAATCTTTCTATCCATTATCTATGCCTTCTTTTTATGATACTGATTTTAAGTGTTTCTAGTTTCTCCATATAATTCTTACATATTAGTATCCCTAAATTTAAGTTTTTAGTACTGTTTAGTACTGTGTAGGATTTTTTAAACTGAGGTAAGTTGACTTGAATAGGATCTTTTAAAATGTACATCTTCTAATTAGCCATCGCTAGTTGATTGGAAGGCTATTGACCTATTTGTTTATAAGAAGAAAGTAAACAAGATAAACACATTGTTGTAGGTTCTCATAAGTTTTTAGTGTACTTAAATACATCTATGATGCCAGGTTTTGGAGCCTGTGTGTTTGAGGATATTTGCATAGTGAATTGGATTCATGTATCATACTTTTCTTATTCTGTAGTTACTCTTTGACTTTGCACCTTTATTGGTATGTAATTTGTAGTTTAGCCACTGGTTATTGGTTATCTTGGAGTTTGCTCCAAGAATAGCCTATACAAATTACTATAACTCTTCCCTGATCTGAGTACTCTCATGGTAGGTCTTGAATCTAGTAGTGTAGACCACATTTTTAGGAGTGTGTTCTTCAGGAGAGGCTTCTGATTTTAACAGCTGACAATGATGTTTGGCTGTGGCTGATTGTGTAGTACAGTATAGGTATGATTTCTGGTAGTATAGATATTATTTCTATTTTAGAAATGAAGAAACTGAGATCTAAGAAAAGTTAAATAAATTTCCTGAATTCTAGGCTCTTAGACCACCTGCAACAATATTTGTGTTGTGCTGATGTGAGTGTGTTGTTTGTAGGCTCTGCAGTGACTTTAAGAATTGATCATTTAGTTAATAAGATAAATGGTTAAGATTAATAAGACCTCTGTGCCTATCCATTAATGTTGGAAATTTTCAAAATATTACCCCTAATCTCCTGGAACCACTGAAGGTTTCTGGGCCTCACCTTCCTTCATCTTCGACTGTTTTCCATCCCTTTCTGATATAGGGACTGTGGATTAAGCCATTAATTAATTAATGGCTGAAATGACTTAAAAGAAATAAAAATACTGGAAATGACCAACTAGAATGAAATTGGAATGTGAAAATTCCAATTCACAGTTGCTGTAGGGGCCGTTTGGTATGTAAATCAGATGCCAAAGTCCTCAGTGTTCTGAGAAGCTGCCTGCAAAATGCAGAGGAATATTGAGGCCTACACAAATGAAAGAACAGTCTGTTTCATAGCTTCTAAATCAACCATTCTTTAAGTTTTATTTATTGTTCTGTTAGATTGGTGCAAAAGTAATTGTGGTTTTTGCATTTTTGAAGTTTGCTTTTTGATATTGAAATACATTCTTAAATGTGGTTATGTTATACATCATTTAAATGCATATTTCTTTGCTAATGACTTATTACTTGTTTTATATTTATTTTAGACTAGGGAAATGATTTAAACAAAAAGCAAATTTGAATGATTTTCTTATTTGAGTTCAAAGTGGGTCGTAAAGCAGTGGAGACAACTCACAACATCAACAACGCATTTGGCGCAGGAACTGATAATGAACATATAGTACAGTGGTGGTTCAAGAAGTTTCACAAAGAGACGAGAGCCTTGAAGATGAGGAGCACAGTGGCTGGCCATCAAAAGTTGACAGTGACCAATTGAGAGCCATCATTGAAGCTGATCCTCTTAAAACTACACAAGAAATTACTGAAGAACTCAACGTCGACCATTCTACAATCATTTGGTATTTGAAACAGATTGGAAAGGTGAAAAAACTTGGTAAGTGGGTGCCTCATGAGCTGACTGCAAATCAAAAAAATCGTCATTTTGAAGTGTTCTTTGAAGTCTTCTCTTACTCTGTGCAGCAACAATGAACCATTTCTCAATCGGGTTGTGCTGTGCAATGAAAAGTGGATTTTATTCAACAACCAGCGATGACCAGCTCAGTGGTTGGACTGGCAAACAGCTCCAAAGCACTTCTCACAGCCAAACTTGCACCAAAAAAGGGTCATAGTCACTGTTTGATGGTCTGCTGCCTGACTGATCTACTACGGGTTTCTGAATCCTGGCAAAACCATTACATATGAGAAGTATGCTCAGCAAATCGATGAGATGCACCGAAAATTGCAGTGCCTGCAGCTGGCATTAGTCAACAGAAAGGGCCCAGTTCTTCTCCACAACAGTGCCTGAGTGCACGTTGCACAGCCAACGCTTCAGAAGTTGAATGAATTGGACTACGAAGTTTTGCATCATCCACCGTATTCCCCTGACCTCTTGCCAACTGACTACTGCTACATCAAGCATTTCAACAACATTTTGCAGGGAAAATGCTTCCACAACCAGCAGGAGACAGAAAATGCTTTCCAAGAGTTCTTCGAATCCCTAAGCATGGATTTTTATGCTACAGGAATAAACATTTCTCATTGGCGAGATTGTGTTGATTGTAATGGTTCCTATTTTGATTAATAAAGATATTTAAGCCTAGTTATAATGATTTAAAAGTCACAGTTCAAAGCCGCAATTACATTTGCACCAACCTGCTAACCTTCTTATCATTCCCCAAGCAGACAGTGCTGGTAGAGACTGAATTCCTTGGGGAAAGTTAATGCAAATATGAAAAATTGACTCTATTAATTAATAGTAGAGTTCAACTCACTTTAAATATGTAGATCACTATTACATCCTTTGTGAGTATAACCTAAATATCTCCCCAAATTAGCGTTTTTGCCTGGCACTTTGTAGAGACTCAGTAAATACTTGTGGATTTAAAATAAGTTCCACGTATTGCCTGAATTAAGGTTTTCTTACATGAGTAGCAAACATTGAGGAAAATGAAATAGTGCTTTAATTGTCTACAGTTGAATGGGTTATATCCCTCCTCTTTTCTCTTTTGCAGGATGTAAGCTTTTAAAATAGCACTCTTTAATTAGAGAAAGAAATATGCTTCATGTTAATTTGGAGTCTGTCTGCTAAAGATTTTGCCTAAGAAAAGATTTAGCTTGGTTTATAACTTTCATAGTTTGTAGTTAATATGCCGCTTTGTAATTAAATAGGCATGGTCAAATGTGATGTACATATTTGGAAATACAGTGAGGGCGAACTAAAAATGAGATTGGAAATCCACTGGCAATTTGAATCAGATATTCTTTTTAGCCTTTCTCCCACTGGATAGTCGCTCTGTCTTCTTTCCTTCCTTTCATCCCTCCTTCCTTCCTCTTTTCTACCCCCTCCCTTTCTCTCTCTCTATCCACACCTCTTTCTCTCTTTCCTAACCTCCATATAATGGTGATGATAAGAAAAATCCTTTTTTTAACCCTCTCTGGGTAAAACTGGAAGGAGCCCTAAACAGTTGACCAGTTTTAAGCATCTGGGCACTGTATAGCAGTTCTTACAGTCAAAAGAAAGTTCTCCAAGACTGGCAGATAAAGTTACTGAAAACTGCTAGTCATACATTTCAGCAATTGGAAGAAGTTCTATTGGAAAAGCCTTTGAAGTAAATGACAGCCTTACACGAAATGTTGCTGGGATGCCCTAAGCTCTAAAGCTATTGTTTGCAACAAGTGCCAAACCGATGAGTCTGAATGGCCCCAGGTAGCATTTCTAGGCGTTATGCTGAAGGTGCATTGTTGACAGTACAGAATCAGAACTAGATTTTGAAAGTTCAGGAATCTTACAGGGAGTGCAAAGTAAACTTAGATGCTTCATACATGTGTCAGCTGTTTAAAGGACACCAACAGTTTTAACTCACTTGGTTGCTTTAAAAATATATCTGTATCTGCTATCTCTGCTGCGTTCCTTCTACTTTCTAATTGCCATACTCACAAGAGGAATTGCCTGGCATCTGGATTTCTTCCTGCCCCAAGGACTTGCCATTTATGCATCATTTGTACCTTGAACTTGTTTTTTTTTCCTTTGGTTTTGGTCTTGATTGTTTTTCTTGTTATTTCTATTCACGTAGAATGACATTACCTGAATTTAGAAAGATGGAAAGAGAAGTTATTGAGATAATTTGAAATTTGATACTATGAAGTTGTCAACATTTGTCTAGTTGTAGTAACATAGGGTGCTATTCTGTACTTGTTGAGAAGTAGTGCTTTTTTCCTCTCTCCTAATCTTAGTGCCTGATTTGTAGAAGTCATTGAGTTGTTTCTCAGTATCTTAAAGGAGAAAATGAAAGTAAAAATTTTGATGATTACTCTAATAAATGAATTGTTTATGCATTTGTCACTAGAAAACTACTATTTTTAGCTGAACGGTAGCTTGTAATTGCAGTTATTATAGTTTATAGTATTTATAACCTGCTGTGGTTTGAATGTTGCTTTTAAGGCTATAATTAGTAACCTACTAGATTTTAATTACTAGGAAATTTCAGAGAATGTGAAAACGTTTTGATTAAACCTGAGAAACAGCCATTCTTGCTTTCCTCAAAATTGGCATCAGTGACTACTTAATGACAGCAGAATGCTTTGAAAACATGCTGTTTAAAGTCTACCTATTATTAGATACCATAATAACTAGTGTGTAAGTGATAGTTGCTTTTTTGTTGTAGAAACTCTGTGGTAAGAGGAAAGCTTCAGCAAAATCCTTAAGAAAAATATAGTATAAAAAAGTAACTGGTAGATAGAATAGTTTTTATAAATGAATGTAGATGAGAAATAGAAAGATATATATACAGATTTGACATGATTATATTTATTTAAATTCCTTGTCTCCTTGAACTTTGCCAATAAGGTTGTTTTTTATGTAATTTTTAACAAAACATTATTTGTACACTTATACAATGTACAGCTAGTCTCTCTTTTTAAAAAGTGACATGCCAAAACCCATTGTAATGTAATATAAGCTTGCAAATTTGAGCTCTTCAGTGTTAGGAAACAAAAAGTGTGTATACTAATTTCTAAATTACTAGCTGGGTTTCTAAATGTATGTGTTGTTCCTCCATCCAAGGCAGTCTGTACAGAGCGGTCTGTATCGGTGGTGTTTCACTGAGTGTTTGCCATCGGGTAGTCCTGTTTGTCTCTGCATTTATTCAATATAACCATATGCTATAATCTCTAGACCAGATGAAAGCATCCGGCAAGCAGAGACTTCCAAGTAGGAGCCAAAGTAAGCAGTGGGAAATGAAGCTGCTATAAAGTTTTGTGGACAGTAGTTGCAAAATGCTTTCTGAAATTTGTACATAGTAAATGGCAAAGTAGGTCACATCTCATTTTTCTCAATAGTCTTTTCCATACTCGTTTTTCAAAAGTATACTTGGTATAGCTTATACTTGGTGATAAAAAATCGGCATTTTAAAATGGTGTGGTGTGAAGATAATTTTAAAATAACAGTTTAAATAATTAGGTACTTTTGTATTTCCATTTTCTGTAAATGATGGGAGTGTTTTTAAAAGCCTGTTACAACAACTGAATACACTTTGGATCATTTCTTCTATTGCAACGAGCTATATGCCTAAGAGAGACATGAGCAATGCTGTGGTTTTATTTACTCTCATCAAACTTTATATCCAATTTTAGTCAGCAAATAAACTATTTAGAGTTTGTTTTCCTTTGCTGACTACCTTATTGTTAGCTTACTTTTAGTAAACAAGAGCAAGTTTAGCCAGCGATTTTTGGAAATGGAAAAGGGGTAAAGAATGTTTGGCTTCTGCAGTCCAAAAAAAGAGAAAAACACAGAGAGAAAACTCACTATAGCATGAATAATTGAGAGAGTTATTTTTTTTGTAAAATGTATGATTGAAACATTCTGTTTTGGAAGGAGAATGGTGGGAGTGTGAACTGTCTCAAATCTTAACATTGAAATTAAAGATAAAATTTATCAAATGTTTACTGTACATTTAATATGGATGAGATAAAAACTCATTTAGGGAGTTCTAAGAGTTTGGGATGTGATGACTGTTGTAACTGAACATTGAATATAGATCTCAATATCCTGATATTTGAGAGTAAAAATAGATTTTAAAAATAGATTTTATAGCTCTTTTGATTTAATAAAAGAAAACATGCAAGTTCATGTGGGGGAAGAAGCTTTTCAGTAATTGTCTCTCAGATCTGTATTGGTTTCACTTTCTAACCATGCAGAAGTGGCAGAATAACACTATATCGTTTTATGTAATAGTTCAACTATTAACCTATACCCTGACCTAATACATCATTTGTAAACCTCAGTAATACAGTCATCACAGTCATACTACTAGCCATACTACTAATGTACTACTGACCTTTTGCAATATATTCATATCTATTATCACTCTTAAGTCCTTTTATTGGTCTTTCTATCTGAACCTCTAAAGTGAATACATATACATGCATACAAACATATATATAATAATATAAGATGGTGTGTATATACAGTACAAAAATGTTTCCAAATTATTTAAGTATCTTCATGATGGCAAGGAGATAATTGTTGGCTTTTATCTCCTACTATATATCAGGCTCTTTGGTAGGCATTTTACATACATTATCTTATTTAATCATCACTACTAAATTGTAAAATAGGTATCTGTATTCCCATTTTACAGATGAGACCTCTCTAGTCACACCTAGAGAGGTAGGAAATGGACTTTGAGAATGATAAGGAAAATACTGATCTAGATGGAGAGACAGTGATATTCTAAGACTATTTAATTGTGTGTCCACTCTCCAGAGTGGTCAGGAAAGCTAATTTTGTGGCGGGGGTAGGACTTGCACTATTTACTGAGAAAGGGAACAAAGCAGAAGAATGGGGTTTGTGTAAGTGCTGACAAGTTCAATTTAGATGTGTTGAATTTAAGGAAGGAAAGGAAAGATTTTACAGAAGGTGGGTACAGCCAACTGGGGTAAGATTTGGGTGGGTGGGGGGGCTTTGCCTTGAATTATATAGATTTTTTTAGGCCTTTCTTTGAATATTCTTGATTACATTTAAACTTTGTATTTGTGAAGGTATATAATGAGTATTAATCCTTAAATAGTTATATAAATTTTGGGATGATTGCATGATTTTGAACATTATAGCTACCATGCCCTATGTAGGTTAAGGATATTTTTTAAGCAAATGGGATTGTATGAAATCTCTCTAAAATTTTTCCTTATTATTTATTTTATTATATAAGCAAAGCTTGTTCGTTGTAGAAAAATTAGAATATAGAAATTTCCCTGAAGGGAAAAAAGCAATAGTCCTATCACTGGGTTGAATGTATTTTTATTTTTTTCTATGTGTTTTTTCTTTCAGAAATATGGCTACACACACCTTTCTGCAGGAGAACTTCTCCGTGATGAAAGGAAAAACCCAGATTCACAGTATGGTGAACTCATTGAAAAGTACATTAAAGATGGAAAGATTGTGCCAGTTGAGATAACCATCAGTTTGTTAAGGAGGGTAAGAAGTGTGAATGCCAACCAATTTAAACCAACAAGGAAATGAGAAATTAAATCTTCCCTTTCTTTGTAATGGAAAAATTAGAGTATTGAATTTCTTGCTTGTGGAGGGTGGTCATGGTATTCAAGAATGGCAGAACTGGAAATTCCACTTTCGCCTGGGAAGCAGTTGGACAGAAGGAAGCATTCTCTGCCTTGGTCTAGGATCAGCTACAACTCAACATTCATTTGTGTGCACTTGACCCTTCCCAGTGTGCAGACAGTCCATCCTCCTGTTTCTGTTTCTTCTTCCTTTTCTCCTCCTCTTCTCCCCCTCCTCCTTTCTCTTTTCTGTTTCCTTCCTTCCTTTCTTCCTTCCCCCTGTCCCTCCCTCCCACTATTGCCATTCTCTCAGTCGTGATGTTTCCTTTTCTGGTATATTCATCCCCATCTTCAGTGCGAAATGCTGAGACTAACAGCTATCAGACTAAAATAGGTCCCATCTGAAAACCAGATACCTTGGGTCTACATGACTCTCCACTAAAGATTCTCAAGATTATAATCATTAATAGGCATTTTCACGTACAAGAAATGTGAAGGAGAAATGGATAAGTGGGAACAGCAAGAAATAGTTGAAAGTTGATGGAAAAGAGATGTATGAGCTTCTGACTGGAACCAGAGAAACTTGAAGAGTGGCTCATTCACACACATTCTTACCTCTTGTCTCAGAGATTAGAGTAACCTGCTACCATTCAGACTAACAAAATCCTCTCTCCTTATCCTCTGAATGTAATGCCCTTTCTCCACTTTTATACCTAGTTGTGAAAGAGTAATCTATATTTTTTACTTTTTCCGTTTCTGCTCTTCAGCTCTTGGCACCAAGATTCTATTTCCCTTTTCACCTAAACTATTCTGATGTTACCAGTGATCTTCTCTTATCAAATCTAGGGGATATTTTCAGTCATTTTTCTTTTAACTTACTGTCTTTTTGAAACTTGTTCCTCCTTGTTCTCTGTGACACAATGTCTCTTGATTCTCTTCCTCCTTCAGTGACTGCTATTTCTTAAGTCTCCTTTAATATGTCTTCTGCAAACCATGATGCTTCTCAGGTTTCATCCTGGGTGCGCCTCTTATTTTATACATTTCTTGCTGGATGGTGTTATCCATGCCCAAGGTTTTCACTGTGCTAATGATGCCAAAATCTGTAACTCTAGCACAGATCTTTTTTTTCTGAACCAGACCTATGTTTCTAACTATTAGGCATCCATCTGACTGTCTCAACAAGTGTCTCAAAATCATCATGCCAAAGGCTGACTGTATCATCTAAAATGTGATCACCCTTTATTTCGTATCCTGGTTAATACCATCTACCCAGCTGTGCAGGCCAGCAATCTGGGATCCATCCTTTATTTCTACCTTTTCCTCACTTTCCCAAATCTGTTCAGTGAGTAGATCCTTTCAATTATCTTTCTCTTTACCCTCTTCTATTTAGCATTTTTTCTTTATTGCTACTATCATCTTAATTCAAATCTTCTCTTTTTCTTACTTGGACTATCACTAGAGCCTTATCATTAGTCTTTTGCCCTTGATCCATCTTTGTCCCTTTATTCATCCTTTATGGTGTGGTCAGAGGTTTTTTTTTTTAAAGGTGATGGGAACATGTTCTCCTACTGCTTAAAATCTCTCAGTGGTCCTGTATTGTTTGCAGAATAAAAACCAAAAGCTTAGTGTGGTACAAGTTCTTCATTAATTTTGGCCCTACCCACTTTCTAGTCTAGCTTGCTTCTTGGAAGGAAGGCTATGACAAATCTAGACACCGTATTAAAAAGCAAAGACATCACTTTGCCAACATAGGTCCATATAGTCAAAGCTATGGTTTTTCCAGTAATCATATATGGATGTGAGAGTTGGACCATAAAGAAGGCTGAACACGAAAGAATTGATGCTTTCAAATTGTGATGCTGGAGAAGACTCTTTGAGAGTCCCTTGGACTGCAAGGAGATCAAACCAGTCAATCCTAAGGGAAATCAACTCTGAATACTCATTGTAAGAACTGATGCTGAAGCTGAAACTCCAATAGTCTGGCCACATGATGCAAACAGTCGACTCGTTGGAAAAGACCCTGATGCTGGAAAAGATTGAAGGCAAAAGGAGAAGAGGGCAGCAGAGGAAGAGATGGTTGGATGGCATCACCAGTTCAGTGGACATGAACTTGGGAAAACTTGAAATAGTGAGGGAGAGGGAGGCCTGGTGTGCTACAGGCCATGGGGTCTCATGGAGTCGACATGATTTAGTGACTGAAAAAACAACTTTCTAGTCATATCTCCTGCCACTCTCTACATGCATCCTAAGGTTCACCTCTACCAGCTTATTTCAGATTCATCAAAGCTGTTATGCTTCCTCATTTCTGAGCCTTTAACATCCAGTTGACACATTCTGGAGTACCTTGATCCCTGCCTGCCTGCCATTTTACTATTCAGAATTCAGCTTCACTGCCATCACTTCAGTAAAACTCTTTCTGGTGGTTCCACAGGTAGTTTGTGCTGGCTTCTTGGTTTTATCACAGCATCCTTGCATACCTCAGTATAGAACTTAGCACACTGAGTTACACATATTTGTTAACCACTGGACTATAAGCCTTCCAGAGGCCATGACCTTGCTCTTCATGTTCCGTGATGGTTAGACCTTGAATGAGTGTATGTTGAGTGAGTAGAGTATCAGTGTGCCTCTTCAGATATCTTCTACTACCATAATTGGGATAGAAATGCTATAGCAGGGACACAAAAGCATTCTGTGAAAGTTTTGTGAATATTGGAGATGCTAGATACTAGGATAAAGCCAACCCCCAGATAAAGGAATTTACGTCCTGACAGCCATTGTTCTTCTTGAGGAACCAGGATTGTTTGAGCACTGAGGGAACTGGTTGTTGGTTTGCTTTAGAATAGAAACTCCTCTGGAGTTTGCCAAAGTCATACATCTGTGCTTATCCCATGGTGGTTGATAGTGAAAAGAATTAGAGACTCAAGATCTGTATCTCCCATTCACAGATTTCCACATTCTACCTGAATTCAGACTTGGGAAGAGGATGGTGAAATAATTCTTGCTATCTTTCTGAATGTATTGTTTCTCTTGCTACCTGTGTTTTGGGGTAGCCAGTGGCATTTAGGTTTATTTATTTATTTTTTAATATTTCTTTATTTTACTGCACTAGGTCTTAGTTGCAGCATGTGGGATCTAGTTCCCTGACCAGGGATCAAACCAGGGCCCCCTGCATTGGGAGCTCGGAGTCCTTAGCCCCTGGATCACCAGGGAAGTCCGGCATTTAGGTTTAAATTAGCTTCAGTTATGAAAAAAAAAGTATTTACTCCTACACTAATAGCATTGCTAACAGTTTATATGTCCAAAGTTTTTTGCAGTTGTACTTGAATTACTGCAGAGAATCTGAGTACCTATAGAAGCAGTGTACTCCCTACCATAGCTAAATGACTTGGGAAGAGGAAAAGGAAAGTAAGATATGGGTCTCTAGTAGCTGGAGCAAGAATATTGATTAATGCTTATTTTTCTTTTCTTGCTGTTAATAATTTTATGAAAATAATATATGCTTACTATAGAAAATTTTTAAACTATAGAAAAAAAATTGTGTGTGTATGTGTATAAAATGGGAGAGGGATACATATCCATAACTCTTGTCGGCTGGAGGCAAACATGTTATTTCCTTTAAATTTTTTTTTCCTGTGTACTCTCCACATTTACGATATAAAGAATAATAATAAAACATACTCTGCTTAAGAAATTGCATTTTGTTAATGTAGCATTGAATTCAAATCTTCCTTTTTTTTTAGGAAATGGATCAGACAATGGCAGCCAATGCTCAGAAGAATAAATTCTTGATTGATGGGTTTCCAAGAAATCAGGACAACCTTCAAGGCTGGAATAAGACCATGGATGGGAAAGCTGATGTATCTTTTGTTTTATTTTTTGACTGTAATAATGAGGTAATGAAAATCTTCATCTGCCAACATGGGCATTTAAACAGCTGATGGTCAACTATTAGAGAAAAAGAAAGTGATTTATTTTACTTACATTTACATTTTATATTGGCAACAGTATTTTTTGAACTGGTAAGTTGGATGGACAGAACAGCATTGTCTTACTGTTGAATTATTGAAAGCTGTTTGGCATCAGCAACCTTGTGGGCCTAAAATTTGCCTTATTTTCAAAATAACAAGAGCTTGTTTTGTTTTGAATTAAGAATTGACTCATAATAATATTAGGTAATGAAGCTGCACTGTTACTTCTTGAGTAGACACTATTTTCAGAGAGTATCTTGCCTTAGAGTGTTGCTTAGTGGAAAAGAAACACATTTTGGGGAAGTTGGGAAATCTTTCTTTTTTAAAGAAACATCTAAGATAGCCTGATTTGTCTTTTAAGAGTGAAATGATATTGAAAAAAGCAGGAAAGAAGACTTTCTTTCTGGCATTTCTAATAACGTACTCAGACGTACTTTTGAATAGCTGAATGAATTTCTTGGAATCCTTTTTTGGGGCGGGGGGAATCATTTAATTAAAAGACCTGACTCTGTTTGACAGCTGTAATATAAACTTTATTAAATTAATGCCAACAGCCTGAAAGAATAAGAATCAGCAGTAGTGCCTTGAAGGAGGTTGACTCTTCTTAGGTTGAATTGCAAATGTGCTTGTGGTGGAGAGACTTGCTGCAGCTTTTGAGTTGTTTTAAAACGTAACTCTCTTCTTCCAACTCCCAAAAATATGTTTTCACTTATTCTTCAAAGTTACTTTTAGAATGTTACCACAGCTTTATAACTAAGGAATGTTTATTCACGATGAACAAGGGATACTTTATTCAAATGCAAATATGTTGACTCAAGTATTTAGATATTTATGGAATTATTGAAAATAAGCAAAAATGGAACAAAGTTTGAGGCATGTAATTCATACCTAATAAGTTAATAATATATCCTAGATGGAACCATACACATAGAGATCATCTTTTTATTGCGGTTTGAAAAAAAAGTACACAGGAAAAACTGAGTCATGAATGAATTCTTATTATGCTCTGTACTTATTTAACCTAGTTTATATAAATTGAACCACATGTTTCAACTTTGCATGTTGATTAATGAATTAGACACATTGGGTTTAAAGCAGGGTTTTGTTGGTAATCTCTTCAAACTTTCTTCTCTTTTCAGGTTTAAAAGATTGCCAGAAGACTGCCAAATTAATATCTTTTAAAAAATAACTTTTATACATTTCTGTTTTTAGATCTGTATTGAACGATGTCTTGAGAGGGGAAAGAGTAGTGGTAGAAGTGATGACAACAGAGAGAGCTTGGAAAAGAGGTACTTTGCAGTTTTTACCCACACCCACTGTGCCTCAGTTTGAAACTTGAGTAACAGATTCAACACTTAACGCATTTTGGTCCAGAAATAGAAAATGTCACGCTTAAATAGAGAATGGCTTGTCTAAAAAGATGATAAGGGAGGGTGTCATTTGGGTTTTATTCTGTATTGTCCCCTGATCTATAGCCAGGGAGAGAAGTATACTTAGGACCTTGCAATATTTGCTTCTTTTGCAGAATTCAAACCTATCTTCAGTCAACAAAGCCAATTATTGACTTGTATGAAGAAATGGGGAAAGTCAGGAAAATAGATGCTTCTAAATCTGTTGATGAAGTGAGTACCCCTAACCTGCCTAAAAGTAAAGTAAAATGTGATTTTGGGAGGGGAGGGAAGCAGTATGCAGGAGAAAAAGAAATACAGTGTTATGACAGATTATTTTGCTTTTCAGAACACTGGAGACTGAAGGAAATGCTAAGCTTTTTCTTTTTTTTCTAATTGATATATGTATGTTTTATTGATTTACAATATTGTGTTAGTTTCAGGTATATTTTTGAATAGAATCTAAAGTCGGTTTTACAATTTCAGACTTGTTCTTTGTAAGAAGTAGGTGGTTTATTATTTCTAACCTCTTTTTTTGAGCACTGGAAAATTGGCATCTTCAGAGCTGTGATTTGGACCATGATCATTTTTGAAAAATCTGTAACATGAAATCATCTAGCTGAATCGCCCCAACTGTTTTCACCACTTCCATCCTAGAGTATGTAGCTCCAGAGGTGCAGGGTTTCCACAACTCAACGCTTGTCTCTTCCTTCGTGAATCAGTGGTCTCTGAACTGTGGTTTGCAAGCCCTCAGTGTTCAGTCACTATTTCTAGTTTCTTGTAAGTCCTAGTGTCTCTGATTCCCTGAATCATCTTCCTCCGGACTTTTTTTTTTTTAATTTGCTTATTTTAACTGTGTTGGGTCTTGGTTACTGTGCACAGGATCTTTCACTGGGCATGCAGCATCTCTAGTTGCGGTACATGGCCTCTCTAGATGGAGCTCATGGGCTCAGTAGCTGCAGCGCATGGCTTAGTTGCCCCGTGGCATGTGGGATCTTAGTTCCCCAACCAGGGATCAAACTTATGTCACCTACATTGAAAGGTGGACTCTTAACCCCTGGACCACCAGGGAAGTCCCTGGACCTTTTTTTTTTCTTTACATCATATAGTCATTTCTGACTTATTATCCATGTCCGCTTCCTATAGAGGTGAGGTAATAAAAGCAGAGATATTACTTTGCCAACAAAGGTCTGTCTAGTCAAGGCTATGGTTTTTCCAATGGTTATGTATGGATGTGACAGTTGGACTGTAAAGAAAGCTGAGCGCCGAAGAATTGATGCTTTTGAACTGTGGTGTTGGAGAAGACTCTTGAGAGTCCCTTGGACTGCAAGGAGATCCAACCAGTCCATCCTAAAGGAGATCGGTCCTGGGTGTTCATTGGAAGGACTGATGCTGAAGCTGAAGCTCCAATACTTTGGCCACCTCATGTGAAGAGTTGACTCATTGGAAAAGACCCTGATGCTGGGAGGAATTGGGGGCAGGAGGAGAAGGGGACGACAGAGGATGAGATGGCTGGATGGCATCACCGACTTGATGCACATGAGTTTGAGTGAACTCTGGGAATTGGTGATGGACAGGGAGGCCTGGCATGCTGCAATTCATGGGGTTGCAAAGAGTCGGACACGACTGAGCGACTGAACTGAACTGAATACATTAGAAGACATAGTGTTTTAGAATCAGAACTAGGAAGATAAGCCACTTTACTTTCTATCATGTTATTGGTAGCCTGTTAAGAAGTTTGTTTTGTCCTAAAGCACTAATAAAATTGAAACATCATGTTCATAATTTTATATGTATTGTTTATGATATTGTACTACTGTCTAAAGTAAAGCAGATGAAACTAAGAAATTATGTGTTTTTTAATGATCCATTTTGAAAATTAATATAAAATTTACTGTTTTAACAGAAACTTAGCCATATGATGTTTTAACAATATCTGCTTTTTTAAATTATTATCTTTTTTCCATTTTAGGTTTTTGATGAAGTTGTGAAGATTTTTGACAAAGAAGGCTAACTCTGAACCCGAAAGCATCCTTGAAATCATGCTTGAATATTGCTTTGATAGCTGCTGTCACAACCCCCTTTTAAGGCAATTTTAATGTTTCATAATTATATCTCAGTTAATGGCTGGAAAGTATGTAGTAAGACAAATTAAATTTTTTATCTTCAATTTAAAAAGATTTTTTTTTTGGTCACGGGAGTAGACAGTGAATTTGAGTCTAACTTCATCTTAGCTATGGTGCTCACAAAACAAAGAAGGGTATTAAGTAGTTCTTTGTTTTTATTCAGAAAGAATATCCCTTATATAGTTTGTGCCTTTTGTGAGCAAAACTTTTTAGTATGTGTGAATATCCCTGTAGTAATTGCAATATGTTTGAATTAGGGATACCCCATGTCTTCTTTCCCTTGCAGGTTTTAAATTTCCAACCTGCGTAAGTGAATTTGTGGACCAAATTCCAAAGGAACTTTTTGTGTAGTCAGTTCTTGCACAATGTGTTTGGTAAACAAACTCATAAAATTAAGTCTTAGAAGTGTTTTAGTATTTATCAAATAACTGACTGTTTCCTATAGAAAGGTAAGAAAATTTAGACTTTGTTTTACTACAGCTTGTACAAAGTTGTGTGACAGGGCATAGTCTTTGCTTCCAGGATTGGGATAGGGGCACTAGGGGTTCAAAGCCTGGTGGAATTGTCAGCTTTATTCTGATATAAATTTGAGGGTATTGGTCAGGGATCACATCTAACAACATGTGTTCCTTTTGCTCTATTATATAATGTTATTAATGATTAAACTGATCTTAACAAAATCCGTAGCAGTGGAACCTTGAAATGCATGTACTTAGATTTATAAAAGTGATTCGGTTAGTGTTTTAGTAATACTTCAAAATGTTTTTGTTTATTTTCTAGATTAAGTATAGGGTTTAGTACAAAGCAGAAGAAATTTAATGGTTAAATTTTCCATTTGTATTTTATTGTCTTGAATACTTTTTTTCATAGTTGTTTAAGAAGATTTAAAAATCATTGCACTTTGGCCAGAAAAATAATAAATTTATCTTATAAATGTTTGATTCCCTTCCTGGCTACTTTTATTCAGTAAATTCTTTTTTTTTTTTTGGCATCATGTTGAAGAAAAAGGTAGAGAATTTTTAAAGAGCTATACAATCCAAAGGAATTTTCTCTTAAGTTTATTCTTCCTTTAAAAATCTCTGAAAATTTTGTTTTCTCCTTATCTTTTTCTGCCATCACTAATGCAGAGTGGTATCCAAAGTTCTTAATATGAAATTTATTAAAATATTTCTCATTTTCAGCACTTAACACTATTTGGTATATGGGGTTAAATTGGGCAAGGAATGTAGACTCTGTGTAATTAGATTTTATATTTAAAGTCATTGGGAATAGTGAGGACAGTTTATGAATGTTATATTGGAATAGGTTTATTATTTCTATTATGAAATTTATTAATGATGAATTTGCAACATACCACAGAAAACAAAGTATCCATAAGTACTGTAACATATTGACCACTAAAATCTGTGTTAAGATTACCTTGGTTTCTTGGAAGAGATTGTAAAGAATTCTTATCTAGTGATTCAGTCTAGCCAATACTGAGGATTTTATTGGTAGTTCAGACATCTGTAGTCTGAAGCAAGAGTAAAGACTTAAGATTTTTGAGACCATTCCTACTCACATAAGTGAAGAAATCCCCATCTGATGGGAATCTAAATATTTACATTGATATTGTGAAAGCAAACTAAGGTTTTTAAGAAGACTGCTGAGACTAGGTGCTTTGCTTCCCTTCATTAAATATCTTTCTGTGGCATTTAAGAACAAAAACCTAGAAACATGGTAATTAAATTACTGAGTTATGAAGCTTTGCTTTTCAAGTAGGAAAACATGTTAGCAATATTGAGTTTAGGAGTTGATTGAGATACATCTGACTTCACTAGTTTGGTCGTTCCATTTATTAAAGATAGTTATCAAGAACCTTTTGACTTTAAGGATCCCAAAGAAATCCTTGCTGTTTTTGAAAAAAATTAGCCAACATTATTTTCATTCAGTGATACTGAATGTGTATGAATTATTTAGTGAGTAATCCCAGTAAATTTTGTGCTATGGCCTTTGCCTTTTGCTGGTTCAGATTTCTATTCTCTCAAGCATATTGAAGGTCAAGAAGTATCATATTTAGCATGTGAGTCCTCAAAGGAAAAGCAGAGTTCAGAATCCAAGAGAATTTTCTGCTCTGTGTGTTATGTTTATATGTCTTGAATTAAGCAGAAAGCATGACTTTATCCCGTTCTTTCAAGACGTAATCAAGATTGAGGCACAAGTAGCCTAATTCATTACTGGCCTGCAATATCAATTGCTGTCTCTTTGAGGGGGAAATTGGCAGCAAGCAACATGTATCAGGATGCAGGTTTTTTTGTGGGCCTATAGCTTTGTCCATGTAATTTAAGTGGTTGCCTGACATTCCAGTGGTCCCTGGAGATAATAGTGGCTGACAGTATTGGCCAGACAAGGTCAGCGTCTTGAAGGTTTGGTGCTTCGTCTACAGATATTTACTAATTGCACAGGCCATAGTGCTACAACTTATACTCTGTCTTCCAAGAGTTTTCTGTATGAAACTAAGACTCTGATACGGATAGACCTTCAGATGTTTTCTGTTGGCTAACTTGTCATTCTTATGTAGCTTATTGCAGTTTTCCATAGCCTGCTTTCATACTTCAGCTTAATTAAGTACTTCTTAATTCTGAACACTTTTTTAAATGAAAGAAAGGAAGTTAATTCATTGTACACCAAAGGAAAAGGCAAAAATCGTCTTAATCACTTATCCCTTTATTTCTTCATCTCTGATTTCATACTCTCTTGGATTTAAGTCTACTTTCCTTTGAAAAGGTGTGGCTATTTTGATTGTGATTTTAATTCTGAACCCTAGCTAAGTTCTGCAGGTCACCATCTTTCCTCTTCTGGGGAGAGCTGAAGGAGTAAGTTGAATTTCTGGCTACTATACTATGCTCTATGTCAGCCATGTCAGCTGCAGGCTATCACCAGGACTCAAACTTTTATGGGATCCCTGCCATCTCATTCATTCTTTAAGAGGCTTTTATGACTTTGCCTAAGACCCAGGCATAAGAGAAGAGTGCTCAATTATTTTGTACTATTGAGGGAGACAAGGGTAATAAATCAGCATTTCTCTAGGTGGTGAGGTTCTTGCAGTCACAGGAAATTGTGTTTTTTTGTGTGATACATTTTGAGGTAACTTCATGCAACTTCCTAACACTGGCTTTTGACACCAACCAGAGGAATAGCAGATTACTATATCCTAACACTAATGGGAGATAACCCTAAGAAACTTTAAGAGCTGTCTTCTCCACAGTGAAATCAAGCAGTTAAGCAGCATACTGTGGAAATAGTAGATATATTCTCATTTGGTTGATTAACCACATTTAAATTGAGAAAGTAAAATTCAAAAAAAGCCATGTATGGGACTTTTCTGGTGGTCCAGAGGTTAAAGACTGTGTTCCCACTGCAGCGGGTGAGGATTCAACCCCCGGTCAGGAAATAAAACCCTACATGTCGCACCAACCAAAAAAAAAAAAGCCATGTATGTGAGCTTTGGGAAGACTCATACAGTTAGTTTTAAAAGGCTCCCTGGAAGAAATATACTTTCAGTAGCAGCGTCTATGAAATTAAGGGGGGAAAATTGCTACAGTGGACTCAGGATGGACTTCCAAGAAAACTCCTGAATTGGATAAGTTTCCTTAGTAGTTGGTAAATCCTCGCAACCCTTTGAGGACTACGGGTAGAACTGGCCATCCCACAGCCAGCTGGCTCCAAGGGCTTCCTGAGCCAGAGGAAAAAGACATTGAATCGGTCCAGCAATTAGTGCTGAAAAGCACAAAGCTGTTGTGCATGGCTCACCCTACGTTGTTTATTAGTTTAAGTGGCTCCAAAGCAGCTGCCAGAACTTGGCCAGAGTACCTATGAGCATTACAGAGCTGCATCAAAATGGCTTTGTCAAAATATGCAGAAAAGCACAACCATCATCCTGTCCTCATCTGGGATGGTGGTCAAGATGAACACATTATTTACATTATTTGAGGGGGAATATGCTAAAGTTTCATGGCTAACTTTTAGATTGAGTCAATATTCCCACATCAAGATGACTAAGTTAAAACAACGGTATCAAAAAACCCCTGGCGTCAAATGCTGTGTCAGAATGTCTTTGTCATATTCAATATCAAACATGGTTGAGCAGAGACTGTATCTGGATTCCTTCCTCTGTTCAGGGCCTTTTAGAGAAGGAGCTGACTTGAGGCTGTCGTTGTTACTGTGTGCTAATGGAGGATTCACAAATTTATAGGATGGGCTAGGGTAGGGAGGGTAGGGAGAATAAAACCATTTGTATAGAGAAGTGGAGTTGATTGAGCCCTGTGCTGGGAGAAATATCAATAACCTCAGATATGCAGATGACACCACCCTTATGGCAAAAAGTGAAGAAGAACTAAAGAGCCTCTTGATGAAAGTGAAAGAGGAGAGTGAAAAAGTTGGCTTAAAGCTCAACATTCAGAAAACTAAGATCATGGCATTTGGTCCCATCACTTCATGGCAAATAGATGGGGAAACAGTGGAAACAGTGGCTGACTTGATTTTTCTGGGCTCCAAAATCACTGCAGATGGTGATTGCAGCCATGAAATTAAAAGACGCTTACTCCTTATGACCAACCTAGACAGCATATTGAAAAGCAGAGACATTACTTTGTCAACAAAGGTCAATCTAGTCAAAGCTATGGTTTTTCCAGTGGTCATGTATGGATGTGAGTGTTGGACTGTGAAGAAAGCTGAGCACCGAAGAATTGATGCTTTTGAACTGTGGTGTTGGAGAAGACTCTTGAGAGTCACTTGAACTGCAAGGAGATCCAACCAGTCCATCGTAAAGGAGATCAGCCTGGGTGTTCATTGGAAGGACTGATGCTGAAGCTGAAACTCCAATACTTTGGCCACCTGATGCAACGAGCTGACTCATTGGAAAAGACCCTGATGCTGGGAAAGATTGAGGGCGGGAGGAAAGGGGAACGACAGAGGATGAGATGGTTGGATGGCATCACCGACTCGATGGACGTGGGTTTGGGTAGACTCCGGGAGTTGGTGATGGACAGGGAGGCCTGGCATGCTGCAGTTCATGGGGTCACAGAGAGTCAGACACAACTGAGCAACTGAACTGAACTGAACTACTTCATACATGTTGGCTTTTGTAGGAACTTACTTATTCCACCCATAATCACTCCTACCAACCACCAATTCTTAATCTGTCAAGAAGTCTTCCTGATCATAAATCTCATTCCCACTCCTCTCCATGAGTGTTTTGTTAATGAAAATGGGTTTCAGCTGTTAAGGTGATGCCCTTAACACCATCTGTCTATTTACTTTTAACTTTTAGTAATTTCATGATGTTTCTGAGTTTAGATTGTGTCTTTGACTTAAGAAAGCAGCCATTTTATAGTCATCAGCTAAATCATTCTTTTATATGATAATACACAAATTATGGCCAGTTGCTAAAATAATAGATGCAACAGGAGGCATTATTCCAGTGTGTGATTACATTCATGCAAGGA
This sequence comes from Bos taurus, assembly GCF_002263795.3. Classification (NCBI taxonomy): domain Eukaryota; kingdom Metazoa; phylum Chordata; class Mammalia; order Artiodactyla; family Bovidae; genus Bos; species Bos taurus. The sequence continues at coordinate 98,883,404 of NC_037330.1, read as the reverse complement.
TCTGCCATCTTCATTGAGTTAATTGATCACATAGCAAGCCAAATGTCAGAGATGCTAACCCTGTGACTGAGATCAGAGAGTCAGTTAAAAATCTGGTCATCCGTTCCTTCAAAACATCTTTGAGGCAGACTTGTTAGGAATACAGTATACAGCCCCTGGTTTCTAAACTGTCTTCTGTTTCTGTAGAGTGCTTTTAATTATGGAGAACCTTTTTACCGCTGATCTAATTTTGTTTTCCCAACAAGGCAGGTTGCGATGATTCACTTACCAACCTGTTTCATGGGTGATTAAACTGAGGTCCAAGGAGCCCAAGTCAGCTGCCCCATGATCTTTACAGCTTGATAGTTGTGAGTCTGGAGCTGGAGCCCAGACCTCTGGACCTGGTCACATCTGCTCCTGTCTCTCTAGTAGTCCCTGCTGCCCTGTTCTTAAGCCCAGTTTTGAAGTGTGACTCTAATAGCTTACCAGACTTCCTCTGTCACTAGCCCATTACCCTCATTTATCTTCTCTATTGCACATATGCACAATTTATGAAGTTTTCTCAGTGTACTTCCTGTTGATCTGTGCTAGATTACAAGTGCCAGGAGAGCAGAAAAGTTGTCTGTCTTGTCATCTCTCTTTTCTTTTCCAGGACCTGCACATTGTTGTCACTCAGTAATTATCATTATATAATAGTTCTTGATAAATGGAGTCTTAGGGAAAGAAGTCTCTAAAAGGTCTTAGTTGTATTTCTTTATTCTCTTAACTAACTTGGCACAGAGTATATTCTTAATAGATTTTATTATTAATACATTTTATTGGTATTGAAAGAAGGAAGGTGTCTTCCTCAATGCCCCCTGCCCCCAGTTACTTAGAAGCAGAATTAGGCCCAGAACCAGCTCCCATTGCTTAACACCAGTATGCTATTATCCCCGTCATTACTGTCAAGGACTTGGGAAAGCAAGCAATTCATCTTGTGATGCACCAGAACCTATAGTTTTTAATAGATTTTATTCATGTGCTTCAATTTTAGTCAATGTCTTTTAAACCATTTTTTTTTTTAAACCAATGCTGGACTTCCCTGATGGCTCAGTGCCAATACAGGGGATATGGGTTCAATCCCTGGTCTGGGAAGATCCCACATGCCATGGAGGAACAAAGCCCATGTGCCACAGCTACTGAGCCTGTGCTCTAAAGTCCAGGAACCACAACTACTGAGCCCTTGTGCTGCAACTCCTGGAGCCCGCATATCCTAGAGCCTGTGCTTAGCAACAAGAGAAGCCACCGCAATGAGAAGCTCACTCATCGCAACTAGAGAGTAGCCCCTGCTTGCCACAGCTAGAGAAAAGCCTGTGCAGCAATGAAGACCTAGAACAGCCAATAAATAAATAAAATTATCAATAAAACTCTTGAAAAATAGAAAAAAAAAATGCCTCAGACTCCAGAAATTCTGATTTAAGGGTTCCCCAGGTGAATCTAAACCAGTGGTTCTCAAACTTTCAAATGTATCAGAAGCATTTGGAAGGCTTATTAAACCCAGATTGCTGGCCCATACCCAGAATTTCTGTGGTTCAGTCTATTTGAGGTATGGTCCAAGAATTTGTATTTCTTTTAAAGTTCCAGGTGATGCTGGTATAGGTACTCTGAGAACCAGTGTGCTAAACAGAGTGGCCAGAGGCAGTACTGGAAATCCCCAGCCTTGCTTCTCTACAGGCAAGGGACTACGTGTTCTTGGTATTTGTTTCCGTAATGCCTAGCATGGCGCTCAATGTGTGATGAATTGACAAACTGATAACAACCTTAATGGAAGCTTACAGATCAAACATTTGCCTAGCCTGCCATCTGAAGCTCATGGGTTTAGGGGAGAGAAATACTTTGAGAAAATCACAAATGGTCCCCCACTAAAGAAGCTGTCAAATGAATGCCAGCTTGACATAGTGGAGCTGCCTTCATCTCACTTAGCAGCTGTCACTGTCTTGAAAGTTAAGGTGAAAAAACAAAAACAAAAGGTGAGCCCAGGAGGCCTCTGTCACTTTCTTTAGCCTAAAGAAAAACGGAGTAGCTATGTTTAGTGTGGGCTTGCAGGCAGAGCAAGGGCACCAGAAGCAACGTAAGGAAGACTTTTGAAAGTCAGAGCCACCCAGCAGTTAACTGATCTGCTTGAGAATTTGATGAGTTTCCCATCACTGGAGGAAGCAGAGCCTAGGAGCCTGCTCTGCAGGATGCTTTAGATTCTTCTAGCCCAGCAATGTATTCACAGACCATCCTGTTCAAGTTGTAATCTCAGTCTGAAGTCCACCTGAACCCCAACCACATTCTCTGATCTCTCCTGAAACCCAGGACACAGAACAGCTCTCTGTCCATAGAAGTGGAGAGGAGAAACTGAGAAATGAGACTCCGCCTTCACATAAGAACTCAAAGCAAAGTTTCCCTAAACTTCTATTTCTGTCTCCCAGGGCCCCTTCTCAGCACCTGGGATAGGTACTCAATGAAGTTTGCTAATGGTAATACTGCTGGTGGTCAGGAGGTGCCTGGTTTGCATTGGAGGAGAGAAGTGTGTTCCAAGAGAGGGAAAGAAACAGCACTAGCAAAAGGATGGCAGTGAGACTGCTCGAGGGGCAGGGGAGACCGTGTTCCAAACAACAGGAGACGGGAATATGCAAGGAGAAGGCGGGGAAATAACAATGAACAAGCCATAAAAAAACTAAAAGAATATAGATTTGTCCTGTGTCTGTTCTGCTGCATCCAGACCAGAACCTGGATAGCTGCTAGGCTGGACTAGCTGGTGTGACAAACGCTTCTCAGATTTTGGAGGCTGTACTTTTCCTCCCCTCAGCCCTCCTCTTTATTCTTCTGTTTCTCCTCCTCACTGTAAGCTGTCCCTTGAGTTCTATTCTGAACTCTTAATGGTTTTTCCATCTCGCTGGGGACAGTGTGCAAACCCTCCTTGGCTTGGCCTGAGTTGGGGCTGGGCCCAATGCCGATTCAGGCAAGCCGGAGAGAGGAGGTGGCTCCCAGCAATAAGCAGCCCACAGAATTGTGTCTGTTATTTAAGAAAAAGTTTCTGGGTTTTCGGCTAATTGCAAAAATACATAATGGATGCTTTTTGCATCTGCTAGTTATTCTCAAACAGGCCTGCATCCAAGAGCAAACTTTAAACAAACAATAAGATTATGGAGCTTAACTATTTCAATGTGTGACAGAAAAGAAAGCCAAGGCCCCCAAATTTGCGTTAACACACATGCTCTCAGACACGAGCAATGGGACAACAGATACGTATACAAATATACAGATGCACACCCTGGCATCAGCACACACAAATGCCTGCTTGGGTACTAGTACATACACGCATGCAAAAATAAAAACGTGCCCAATCACAGGCATCAGCACACATACTCAGACACAGACAAATGCACTTGCATGTACTCATATGGCCTTCCTTGGTGACTCAGATGCAATGCAGGAGACCCAGGTTCGATCCCTGGGGTCGGGAATATCCCCTGGAGAAGAGCATGGCTACCCACTCTAGTATTCTTCCCTGGAGAATTCCATGGACAGAGGAGCCTGGCGGACTATATGGTCCATGGGTTGCAAAGAGTCATGTATATACCTACACAGTTGGGCAACACAAGCACACAGACACACAACCCCAGATACTAATGCAACAGGTGGCTTTCCAAGGTGGGTGAGTGGGTCCTCCCTGTCCAGAGGTAAGTGAAATACTCTGCTGGGCACCGGCTATGCCTGGCTGTTATCAGATGTAGTTATTCAGTGTGGCCACCAAGGGGCACCCGGGATCCATACTGCATCCACTTTTTTTGCTGGTAGTGTTCCCAGTCAGTTTTTTTTATACCTACAAGCCTGCACCTTCCTGTATTCATTCTCACCTTGTCCCTGTCTCGAACCATGGAAACAAGCACATGTCTCCTTCCCTCCTCCCTCCTAGCTGAAAGCATACTTCAGAACCCCCTGCGCAGTCCTCAGAGTGCTCTTTGGAGAATTGGACCTGTCGGGTCTTGATCATAATGTGACCTCTATCAAAACTTCTCTCCCAGGGGCACCTGTCAAAATCCCACCTACTTTTCAAAGTCTACTTCAGCATCTGCCTGCGTAGGACAGCCAGAGTTAACCATGTGTGTTAAAATAATTGAACGGATGAGTTGATGCCCCGCTCACACCTGACTCTGCCTCTTCCACTGACTTCAGCTGGAGAGGTCGCTCACCAGCTAGCACCTGCCTCCAGGCTTTTTGTGTGCTTTTATGGAACAGATCCCAGCATCAAAACGCAGTGAAGGCAGAAAGAACCCAGATGTCATGAAGTCAACCCTTTCCAGCACCCCCTGACAGGTAGCTACCCTAGTAATAGAACTTACCCTTCCCTAAGCAGCCCCCGTCACTGGTTCTAGAAAGTTCCTCTGTTCTTCTTCAATAAACATTCTCAGGACTCTTTCTTCATGACAGGGGCTATGGCAGGCTCCAGACAGACCGGGATTTTGCCCTTCAATGAATTAGCAGTCTCAGTTCAATTCAGCCACTCAGCTGTGTCTGACTCTTTCCAACCCCATGGACTGCAGCATGCCAGGCTTCCCTGTCCATCACCAACTCCCAGAGCTTACTCAAACTCATGTCCATCTAGTTGGTGATGCCATCCAACCATCTCATCCTCTGTCGTCTCCTTCTCCTCATGCTTTCAATCTTTCCCAGCATCAGGGTCTTTTCCAATGAGTCAGTTCTTTGCACATGGCCAAAGTACTGGAGTTTCAGCTTCAACATCAGTCCTTCCAATGAATATTCAGGACTGATTTCCTTTAGGGTGGACTGGTTGGATCTCCTTGCAGTTCAAGCGACTCTCAAGAGTCTTTTCCAACACCACAGTTCAAAAGCATCAGTTCTTTGGCGCTCAGCTTGCTTTATAGTCCAACTCTCAGATCCATTCATAACTACCGGAAAAACCATAGCTTTGACTAGACGGACTTTTGTTGGCAAAGTAATGTCTCTGCTTTTTAATATGCTGTCTAGGTTTGTCATAGCTTTTCTTCCAAGGAGTAAGCATCTTTTAATTTCATGGCTGCAGTTACCATCTGCAGTGATTTCGGAGCCCCCCCCAAAATAAAGTCTGTCACTGTTTCCATTGTTTCTCCATCTATTTGCCATGAATTGATGGGACCGGATACCATGATCTTAGTTTTCTGAATGTTGAGTTTTAAGCCAACTTTTTCACTCTCTTTCACTTTCAGCCAGAGGCTCTTTAGTTCTTCACTTTTTGCCATAAGGGTGGTGTCATCTGCATATCTGAGGTTATTGATATTTCTCCTGGCGATCTTGATTCCAGCTTGTGCCTCATCCAGCCCAGTGTTTCTTATGATGTACTCTGCATATAAGTTAAATAAGCAGGGTGACAATATACAGCCTTGACGTATTCCTTTCCCAAATTGGAACCAGTGTGTTGTTCCATGTCCAGTTCTAGTAACGGCTTTAATCAGTACAGTATGAGGCATGCAATAGTACAGTAAGTACAAAGTACAGGAGAGGATGTAATAAACTTTCCAGAGGCATGAGCTGGGGAGTCAGGGAAATATTTACAGAGGGGAGTGAGAGCTGAACTGAGACTCACAGAATGAATAAGAACAATCATCATAGTTCTGTTTATTGAATGTTTACTGTGTTCATGACTGCTCATCTTCACAGAGGTGAAATTCTAATTCTAGCCCAGGTCTGCCTAGCTGCAGTCTGAGAGCCTGTGGGCTAAAACACCTCTTAGAACATAAATAAACTAAGAGTTTGGGGGAGGCAGGGAAGGGAAAGGCATGCCAGAGGTCTTCGTTTTGTATTGCTGCCTAATAAATCATTGCAAACTTGGTGAATTTAAATGTCACCCACTTGTTACCTCACAGTTGTATAGGTAAGAAATTTGGGTTCTCAGCTCACAGTATCACAAAGCTGAAATCAAGGTTTCATGTAGAAAATCAGGAAATAATCCACTTCCAGGCTTCCACACAGAGAAGTGTGGCCAAAGTCAATTCCTTGCAGTTGTAGGACTGAGATACCTGTTTTCTTGATGACCATTAGTCACGGGACACACGTAGTGCGAGGCTGTGCTCAGGTCCTTCCCACGTGCCCCTCCATTTTCCAGTCAGAAAAGACATACTCTTCCTCATGCTTCAAACTCCTGACTTCCTCTTCTGTCAGCTGCTGGTCTGTCGTCTTTAATGCTTTGTTTATAGATGCATCCCCAGACTCAGAAACTAATAAACTGCTGTGCACGTAGTTGTGCTACCATCATTCATGGAAGAGGTGGTGATTCCTGGAATGCGTATTCTTTCTTATGCCACTTTTTCCTTTCAGATTCCTAACTGCCTCTTAGCTCTCCCACATACTTATCCGGTCTCTCTTTCACCCAGTCTCCTCTCTCCCCAGACTTCCTTCCAAGGCCTTCTAGTCTCATGCTCTGTCGTGCTCTGCTAGTGTCCAAGCCTGCTGGATATCTGTCACTTCCCTTCACATATCCCTGCTGGATATCTGTCACTTCCCTTCTAAGTAACCCTGAGGAAGGGTGCATAGGACATAAAAATTCTGAATCCTGGCATCTCTCTCTCTGTTTTTACTATATCTGTATACTTGATGGTTCATACGACTCTATTCCTTCAGCACTTGGAGGTATTTCTCCACTAACTTCTACTATCCTGTGTTGCTGCTGAGAATTCTGAAGTCACTCTGATTACTATTCCTTTGTGATCTTTTTCCCTGTTTTTATTTTTCTCCCCTCTGAAAGGTTTTAGATCTCCTCTTTAAACCTGTGTTTTAAAGTTTCAGGATATGCTATCCAAGTGCAGACTGCTTTTTCACTCATTTTGGGGGCACATATTGTGCTCTTTTAATATGGAGGCTTGGGGTTTCCTTGGTGGCTCAGTGGTAAAAAAAAAAAATCCACCTGCCAAAGCAGGAGACATGGGTTAGATCCCGTGGAAGATCCCATATACTGTGGGAAAGTAAGCCCGTGTGCCACAACTGCTGAGCCTGTGGTCTAGAGCCTGGGAGCCACAAGACTGAGCCCACATGTCACAGCTACTGAAACCCACGTGCCCTAGAGCCCCTGTCTGCAACAAGAGAAGCCACTGCAATGAGAAGCCCACCCACTGCAACTTGAGAGTAGCCTCCACTCGCTGCAAGCACAGAAAAGCCTGTGCAGCAATGAAGACCCAGCACAGCGAAAAATAAATACATGAAATTATAAAAAATATGGAGGTTTTGTGAACTTTGTTTATGGGAAATTTTCTTAGGTAACTTTTAAATAATTTCTCCATTTTTATCTGTTTTTGCTAGAATTCCTATCTGTTGGATTTTTAACTTCTTGTATTGGTCCTTTGTCTCTCATCTTTTCTCTCATATTTACTACCTCCTTATCTTTTTATTTCACTCTCTGAGAAGTTTCAACTTGAAAGCATTGACACCTATTAAAATTTAAAATATATATTTAAGTTTTCAAGAGCTCTCTCTTGTACTCTGGTTGTTTCTTTTTTCTTCATACCATCTAGTTTTTATTTTATGGATATACTATCTCCTTGAATCTCCATGAGGATGCTATTAAGAGTGTGAAACTTTTTTCTTTTTTTTTAGTTCTTTTCTGCTCCCTGCATTACTTTCATTTCCTCTGGACTCGTGTTTGTCTTACTCTCAGTTTGGTGGCTTTCCTCAAATGTGTGGCAATCTTTGGCTATCCATTCACATTTACAATTGAAGTACTAAAGAGCTGCTAATTAGTCTGTATGCCTCAAGTTGATTGGGCAGTCGGTCAGTCTATAGCAGTGGACTTCCTCCACTCCCAACCCTGATGCTAGAACATGGGAACGTTAGATTGTTCCAGAAGCCCCCTGGTCTCCCCCTGGAGAGTAGACCCTGTTCTCTTGGTGCTGGGTGCCCAAGGTTGGGGAGATACCGTTCAATGTAGACTTTTAATTAATCTGCAGGTCAAACTGCCTCATTCCTTTACCGTATCTTCCCCTCTGTGCACTCTGTCCTAAGGCTTTCTCTGCTCACTGCATCAGTTCCCCCTCCATCTGCTTTCTATTGTCCTGAAATTTGTTGTAATATCTGTCTACTAAGGTTACCTCACCCATTACCTTTATTGTTGTGGGTTTACATCCTTTGTATTCCTTAATAGTCACTTTAAAAGTCTCTCAAGAAAAAGGGGGATAAAACAAGCAAGCAATTTTATCATCCTCGGGGATATGTCAGCCCAAAGCTCTTTCTCACTATCCAGCGGATGATAGCACTGACCCAGTTGTGAGGTCCTCCAAGTGTGTCTCCTGTGCTCTCTCTCCCCTTCCCTGGCCCCAGGCACCTCTTTCTTACCTTTCTGGGCTCCTCCTCAGGAAAGGACTGTAAACTACTCTGAGGTTGCGTGTCAGATTAGAACTTCAGAGAACACAGTCCCATTGGCTTGAACCCAATGGTGGGGGACTTCCCTAGCAGTCCAGTGGTTAGGGTTTCATGCTTGTGTTGCAAGGGGCAACGGGTTCACTTCCTGGTTGGAGAACTAAAATCCCACATGCCTTGTGGTGATGCTAAAGCTGAAACTCCAGTACTTTGGCCACCTCATGCGAAGAGTTGACTCATTGGAAAAGACTCTGATGCTGGGAGAGATTGGGGGCAGGAGGAGAAGGGGACGACAGAGGATGAGATGGCTGGATGGCATCACTGACTCGATGGACGTGAGTTTGAGTGAACTCTGGGAGTTGGTGATGGACAGGGAGGCCTGGCATGCTGCAATTCATGGGGTCGCAAAGAGTTGGACACGACTGAGCGACTGAACTGAACTGAACTGTGGTGTGGCCAGAAAAAGCAAGTGATGGTGGGATCTCGGTTCTAGGACTTAGCTTAGGGAAGCTCTATCTCAGGCATAAGTGTGTATCTTCCATGCCTTGAGGTGCTAAAATGATCCTACTGGTTCTCCAGGAAAACTGAGGGCTTCCCACCATTGGTAAAGAATCTGCCTGTTGATGCAGGAAACATAAGAGATGTGGTTTGATCATAAGTCGGGAAAATTCCCTGGAGGAAGAAATGGCAACCCACTCTAGTGTTCTTGCCTGGGGAATCCCACGACAGAAAAATGTGGTGGGCTACAGTCCATTGGTTTGCAAAGTCGGACACGCCTGAGTCGGACAGAGGACTGAGACCGGCCAACTATGGCTGGAGAGCGCCTGCTACTTCTCTGCACTACACCCGCTACCCCCGGGCCTGGAAGCGCAGCCTGTGATGGCCGAGGGACTGTTGTTGTCCCTGTAAAACCAGGTTGCCCTGGAGGTGGCTTTGCATCCCAGGCCTCCCGGAGGAGGACTCCCTAAGTCCTGGTGTGCTCCATCCAGGGGACCCTCTGCAGAATGGTGTGCTCCAGCCGGAGGACCCCCAGCAAAAAGAGCTGACCAGCCAGCCTGGTTTGCCCTGTACTGGGCAGCTCCCCAGATGATGTGGAATTTTCAGTGCTAGGATGGGAAGGACACGTGCAAACTGAAACAAATTGGTCACCACACCTGCAGAGGACGGCTCCCTGTCCCAACTTGGGCTGGTTTCCGTAGAGGAAGGCCTCACCAACAACCCTAAAGCTGATTGCCCAGGGTCCCACCCAGGCCCCTCCCATCAGGTCCTCTTCCTCCTTACTGAGCTCTAAGGGGCAGTCCATCTTCTCCCAAGGCAGAAGCCCTTCTGCAGCCTCCCTCACGGGGCCCCTGAGCTCTGCCTGTGCCCCCAAAGGTGGAAGCTGGGCACTCCCAGAGGCAGCTAAGTCCCTCACAAAGTGCTTTCCTGACACATCCCCTCAATAGCATCAGCAATGATGTCAGGAACCACACATAGCAAGCTGGGTTTCTCTTCCTCATCTCAATAACATGATAAAATAACAATGATAAATAACATTTACAGACCACTTACTCTGTGTCGGGTCTCATGCTAAGCTCTTATTAGGTATCATCTCATTTAATTCTCAGAATGAACTTAGAGCCAAGTTTTATTATTCCTAGTTTTCAAATGAGGGAATTGAAACTCACAGAGGCAAACTTGCTCAGAATCATATAGCTAGTAGTAAATCCAGAACCTGAACTCAGACCTAGGAGTATCTAGTACCAAAGTCTAAGAGTTTGAAATGATTTTGAAATGTCCAGTTTAAGCTCCACCTTCTCCAGAAAGTCTTTGCTGATCATGTTTGCTTCTTGCTTTGGACTTTGACAGAAAATCCAACTTACTATGGCTTAAGCCTTTAGAACATTAGGTATTTACTTAAGTCTAAAGACTGTGAGGTAGCTCAGAGGTAACAAGGACCATGACTCTTTCCCTCTTCCGTATAATCATCCTCAGGGTGTGGGTATGGCAGATTACATTTTCCAAAGATGGAAGCAATAATATTTTCCATGCCCCTTGTTCTTCTGCGGTGTGACCCTGCCCTGCTTTCATCAAGAGCTGAAAATGGAATATTACTCAGCCATAAAAAGGACATAATGCCATCTGCAACAACATGAATGGACCTAGAAATTATCACACTAAGCAAAGTAAGTCAGAAAGATAAAGACAAATATATATCACTTCTTTGTGGAATCTAAAATGCACCACAAATGAACCTATTTATGAAACAGAAACAGACTGACAGACACAGAGAACAGACTTCTGGTTGCCAAGGGGGAGTGGGGCGAGGAGAGGGAAGGCCTGAAAATGTGGGATTAGCAGGTGTAATATATATAGGACCTGGCTCCTATATAAACTATTATATATGGGATGGATAAACAGTAAGGTCCTACTGTTTAGTTCCCTACAGGAAACTATATTCAATATCCTGTGGTAAACCTTAATAGAAAAGAATATATATATATTATAGTCACTTTACTGTACAGCAAAAATTAATAATACAAAATTGTGTATCAACTATACTTCAATAAAGTTTACATAAAGAGATGGAGTCTAATTCTCTTCCACTTGAATCTGGGCTGGCCTTAGTGACTAGCTTAACCCATAAAATGTAGTGGAAATGACATTTTGAACTTTGAAGTTTAGGTCATAATCCTTGTGGCATCTGTCTGGGCCTCTTAAATGCTTAGCTAGTGCGTGAAACGCTCTCGGACATCCACACTGGGAGCCACCCAGGCTCCACGCAGAGGCCCTGTGCAGGCGTCCTGGTCAGGAGTCCTGGCTGAGCTCTCACTGGACATCTGGCAGGAACCGCCAGCTATGTGAGGGAGCCACCCAGGATGTCTGGGCCAGGTGGGCCTGTAGATGCCTCCTGGCCTAGCCTCTACCAGAGGAGACCTCAAGTGAGAACCATTGAGCCCAGCCAATGTACCAAATGGCGAAGGATAATATGAAACTGTTGTTTTAAGACTCTGAATTTGGGGAGGTAATTTGTTACATAGCAAAAGATGACTGGAACAGTTGGCTTTCTTTCTCCAGCCTGTTGCCTCAAGTTATAAGATGGCTGCCTCAACTATGAGCATCATTATAAACAACCACATCTAAAAGCGGACATGACAGAGTGAGTATGGAGCAAATTTCTCCTTGAGTGACTTTGACCTTTGTCTACCCAGAAGTCCCCCAGCAGAATCCCCCATATTCTCAGTCGGCCAGAACTGGATCACACAGCATCTCCTAACCACAAGGCAGTCTGGGTATAGCCTCTTTAGCGGGAGGCCAGCAAAAGAATAGGAGGCCGGGAATCATTATTGTGTGGGCAGCCAACAGTGTCTGCTCTACTTGTTGATGCGATGGTTGTTCTAGGAGAAAGAAGAAGCAGGTGGGGAGATGACCCTATGCTAAAGAAGGAGTCCTCACTGTTCCTTCCAGAAGTTGCTTCAGTGGGTATAAGCTTATCGAAAAATCCTTCTTTAGATGGAAGCATGGTGTACCGCCTGAAGACCTACTCTGGGAGGCAGGACCTGGCTCTAGAGCTTGCTGCTGCTGCTGCTAAGTCGCTTCAGTCATGTCCGACTCTGTGCGACCCCATAGATGGCAGCCCATCAGGCTCCCCCGTCCCTGGGATTCTCCCTGGATTGTCCCTGGCAAGAACACTGGAGTGGGGTGCCATTGCCTTCTCTGCTAGAGCTTGCTAGTGGTGCAATATTAGTGGATGAGTCCCCCATCCTGCGCTTGAGTTTCCTCATCTGCACAATGGAAGGATTCCTTCCAATTCCTTCACGCCAGGAGAAGCCAGGGCAAAAAGGAAGTGCTGGACGCTTACCGTGTGTGGAGGCCGTATGCTGTCCAAGTCAAGTTCAGCAGAGCCTGCCTCTAGCCACAGATGTTGGGATTTGCCAAACAAACCCTAATCACTTAATGAGAAATGAAAATGGTGCCTGGTTCCTCCACTTAATTGCCCCTTTGAAAACAACACACGGGAGATTTACAGTAATCACCATAATCGCCTTGTAAAAACCCAAGAATTTGAGGACTGACACGCCTCATTTCTGGGAGGAATTAGAGGCAAAAAATTAAGGCAAGGAATTCTTGGCCTGCCTTGGCCTTGGCTCCCTGGAATCCAGGACCGTGCCCACAGAGAGCCTGCCACCCTCAACAGCCTCCTGGCCCAACCGAACATCACTCCAAACGCCTCACCACAGTGTTTCCTTGAAAGCCTGCTCCCTGGGCCTCTTTGTCACTGGTGCTGCCTGAGGAAGGCAGACAAGTGCCCGAGGGCCCAACATCCCTGAGGCTCGGCTGGAGGACCTCAAGGAGGAGAGAGGAATCTTGCTGTGCCCACTGGCAACATCTGAGCTAAAGGACGGGAGGGGAGGGGAGACCCCAAGGGGGGAACACAGGTGGGCCCTAGCTCATGGAAAGCCACTTCTAGACCCGCTAAAGGCAACAAGACTCCTTGACAAGTGGGCAGCCGTCCGCAAACTGGGTTCAAGTGCCCACTTTGTCTCTTCACGACCACTCACCCTGGGGCAGGTCACCTCAGGGCCAGAGCCCTACGTTCTGTTGAGTGAATGAACAATGGGGAGACAGCGGTGGAAAAGATACAGCCCCTCCCCTCATGGGACTCAGAGTCTGGTGGCAGAGGCAGACATTAGGCAAATGGTCACCTATAGGACGGGCTTCTCAGTGGCTCAGTCGTAAAGAATTTTCCTGCCAATGCAGGAGATACAGGAGATGTGGGTTTGATCCCTGGGTTGGGAAGATCCTCTAGATGAAAAAATCGCCAACTCACTCCAGTATTGTTGCCTGGAAAATCCCATGGACAGGGGAGCCTGGTGGGCTACAGTCCATGGTGTCACAGAGTCGGACATGACTGAGCACGCAGGCACACACCTGTAGGACCAAGTGACACAACTGCAGTAAATGCTGGTAAGCACATGGCAGGTAGAATGAGGGTGACTTGACAGAGGGCCAGGCAGGCCAACTGGCAGAAAGCTGGCATAAAAATTCTGCTTGTGAGAGTATTGGACGTGTAGCGTCATGAGGATTTGGGGCATGAAGTTTTGGGAAGAAAAGATGCTGGAGAAGCTTGGGGTGCCACTTCTAGAGCCTCTAAAGACAACAGGATTCCATGACAAGAGGGCAGCCATTGACAGACTGGGTTCAGGTCTCCGCTCTGCCTCTTCACAGCCACTCACCCTAGGGCAAACCACCTCAGGGCCAGAGCACTAGGATCCATGTCTGTGTGCTGGCAAAGGGACAGCTAGGCCTGTTGGGAGGAAGGGAAGAAGTGCTGGTCAGAGCTGGAATCTGTAGGTGCTCAGCAAGGCCAGCTCATCTCTGGCCCCTTTCCTCTTTGTCCAAACTTTCAGCATCCAGTCTCTTTTTCATGCGGCTGCTCCACCGCCTCTCCAGGCCGCTCACAAGCCTTGGGGAGCAGTGTGAGGAAGGGAAACATCTGATTAATCTGACTGTCAACTGCAGGTTAACAGAGATGAACAGGATCTTTGGGGGCATCATGTGACAGAAGATTAGATTGATTTCTGCTGAGCCCCAGCCCCTCCTGGGCTCTGAGCCAAATGGGGTTGGCTCTGGAGCTATTGATTATGTCTTCCATCAGCCTCCAGGCCTGATGCCTGCTAGCCCAACAGAAGACATGTGACTAGAATGACGCTTGGGGCCAGGGGTGGCCACCATAGCTAGTGACACAGCTAGTGCTGCCAACTGCCCAGCTCTGGGGGGAGCCCTCCTTGACTGACAACCTAGAGAGAGCTCCCAGCAGAGACCCGTGCACACATACACATGTGCACACACACGCACGCACACATAGCCCCATACAGCTCCCAACTCCACAGCGCTCCATGGGAGGACGAACTCCCTGCTCCCTCACATCTTGCTCTCTCTCTCGATTGGTAAGTGGGAGCGGGAGGTTAAGGAGGCAGCAAACATACCACTTCTTCCCATGGTTAGCGTGGACAATGGCTACCCTCGGGTATGTAGCAAACTTTCCCGTACTGGGGGCCAACTCCACTTGTGGGCAATAGATAAGCAATGAATTAGATCTGAATCCTGGCCTCAGGGCTCACATTCTAGTGGGGGCAACAGATACTTACACAGATAATTACTATGTAAACTACACAGTAGAGGGTCCAAGTGGGAACCACATAAAGAAAGCCTGGATTACACTTTGGGGGTTGAGGTGGTGGCAGGAAAGGCTTTGGGTTAAGGTGGCTTTGAGCTGGGCTGAGATTGGATGGAAGGGCTCCTAGGCTGGTGTGTGTGTGTGTTCTCAGTTGTTTAGTCGTGTCAGACTCTTTTGCAACCCCATGTAGCCTACCAGGCTCCTCTGTCCATGGGATTTTCCTGGCAAGAATACTGGAGTGGGTTGTCATTTCCTCTTCCAGGGGATCTTCCAACCCAGGGACTGAACATATGTCTCCAATGTCTCCTGGATTGGCAGGTGGAGTCTTTACCACTGAGTCCCCTGGCTGGTAGAACTGCACAAAGTCACAGAGGTTGGAGAGTGAGGGGCTGGAGAGTGAGAGGCTGGCAGGAAATGGCAAAATGCCTGATGTCAGCCTAGAGCACAGGTGGGATGTAATTGCTTTCACCACAGTGATTCAGTTTGTAACCAACTTTGGCCACCTCATGCGAAGAGTTGACTCATTGGAAAAGACTCTGATGCTGGGAGGGATTGGGGGCAGGAAGAGAAGGGAATGACAGAGGATGAGATGGCTGGATGGCATCACCGACTCAATGGACATGAGTTTGAGTGAACTCCGGGAGTTGGTGATGGACAGGGAGGCCTGGCGTGCTTCAGTCCATGGGATCGCAAAGAGTCGGACACGACTAAGCAACTGGACTGAACTGAACCCTGAGAAACCCTCCCAGGGGCTAATTCCTCCCAATCCTTCCCCGTATCCACTAGACATCCACTGGAGCTCTCCATGGCTCCCAGGGGACCAGAAGAGCACCATCCTTCTTGTTTGCTCCTTCACTGCTCTGCTTAGCCCTACATTTGACTCCTTCAAATTAGCCTCTCTTGCATCATCTCAAGTGTCCCCTGGAAGTGCTCCTGCCTCTTGCCCTGCTTACATGCATCCTATCCTTCAAGGACGGACAGAGGAGTCCTGCTTGCTCCAGTAAAGCCCTTCTGACCACTCCAGCCTACACAGGCCTCTTCACCAGACCGCCTGAAATACCTGAAGTAACCATGTGACTTCACTCAGTGACCACCCCCCGCCTTTGAGTAAAGGCACTTTGCCACATACTGTAGAAGGATGCCACTTTCCACTAGTCTGTTTAATATATGTATATGTATAATGGATTAACTTTGCTGCATAGCAGAAACCAACACAGCATTGTAAATCAACTATACTCCAAGAAAATTAATTTAAGAAAAGAAATCCACCAGCGTCTGTTTAAACACAGGAAATGGGGGTTGATTACAAGGTACTTAGAGTCTCAAGTGACCTAACATGGTAAAGGACTTTACCCAGCTCATGACCACAGGGGTGGGGACTCTCCCCGCCTCTGTCTCTGCCTCTCTGTTCTTTTCTCTTCCCGAACTGGCCTCCTTTGCCCCTCTGATCAGATGGGGGAAACGTGGCTGCTCACAGCACCTGTCATGTCCAGCCACGTGAAAGGAATTTCCGCATTCCCAAGAGAGGATGACTGAACCAACAAGAGCTGGTGTCCCACTCTTGGCCCAACCGGCTTTGGGAGGAGAACAGGGCCACATTTTGCTAACATGACTGCCAGACTACCCTCTGGCGTCATTCCTCGTAGCCCTGGGGATTGGTGGGTGGGCTGTTTTGAGAGAAGGGAGTTATCATGAGCAGAGCAGATACCCAGAAGAGGCCTGTTACGTATATAAAACTGTGATGTGACCACGTGCTCATGAATTCCAGTTCCAAACTATGCTACTGACCTACTCTGTGACTTCAAGCAAGTCCCTACCCTCGCGGGTGGCTGAAGGCTCTTCATTTATACTCAGCGGAGGGTGGGACTAAGTGTCTTACTGGGTTCCTTAACTCTCTTAGACTTTGGGCCAATTGTCCTCTTCAAATCTAGGTTTTCTCATTTGTGAAATGGGAGTAAATATATCCACCTCACAGAATTATTATAAGAGAGTGGGCGGGAAAATATCTAACGTGGGTGGGGTACAGAGATGCTCAACAAATGCTAGTGACTCTAGTAGATATAAACGGTGGTGGCTGCCCAGTCCATATTGATATCCCTCAAGGGTCATGGCTGGGATGCCCTCGTGTATTTGGGAGAATTGCTCCTCCCTCAGTCGGAGCTGCCACCCTCTGACAGTGATTTGCAAGGCGTGAGCATGGGTCCCAAATTGGATCATTCAAGGTGCCTCTTGGGGGATTTTTTTCAAGTGCAGCTCTTTAGTCTCTGTTTGTAGAACTGTGAGAGATTGGGGCTTGCCAACAGCCAGGTCTCAACCTTGTGGAGAAAGTGGTCTGGCACAGTGATGCTGACATAAAGGGATGTTTGACTACTTGGTCCTGATGTCCCTAAATCCAGTTTCATCCTTGCCATGATTAATGCACCAGTACACCCGCCTTGTTTTTCTTAAGTTAGTTTGACTTGGTATTCTGTCGTCTGCAACCAGTGGCTCCTGATCATGCCTTCTCCCTTCCCTTTCTAAGCCTCACTCTCCTTATCTGTAAAATGATGGGGCTGATGCCCCCTTGATCTCTGATGCTCTATTACTATGTTCATTAATTTATTCTATCAATTAATCAGTCAGTATCACTTGTGCATCTGTTCTGTCCCTGACCCCATGTTCGACACAGACTATTGGTAAAGGAATAATTCCCATCGCCTGTTCTCAAGACTCACAGAGTTAGGCAGGGGAGGAGTTAGGCAAGCATTTGAGTACTGAGTGAGGTAATGGCTTTGGGAAAGGGAAGCACAAACACTGTGGGGAAGTCAGAGGAGACGTATCCCCATTTAGAAGGCTTCCTGGAGGAGGTGGCGTGAGCTGAGTTTTTCAGAGAGGGGTGGATGTGGAGAGAGGAGGACAGGCCCTCCAGGCAGAAGAACCTGGCTTGTAAGGGCCTAAAGGAGAATGGGAGAAAGTGGCTGCCTAAGGCCAGAGGGGAGGGGACATAGGAGTTGACCTTTTATTTGTATTTTCCACCCATTTAACTTCTGTGAGAACAAGAAAAACTCCTTTTGTTTTTTTTTAAAGCTTGTAAAATCCCCAGGGTGAAGTCTTTGAACACGGATAAAAAGAAGTGACTTTAGACCACAGAAAAGCACTGGAATGAAGGATGCTTCCCCTAGTAAGCTGCTCCACTGATCCTTGGTACCATCATGAAAGCCACGCTCACAGCTGCATTCGGCCACTGGTCCCAGCGCTGTTGGATCCATATAAAAATAGGGAGGCCTGGAACCTACGGCCAAGCAGATGACAGAAGAGCAGCCCAGGCAGGCCTGGGAGGAGTGTAAACATCCCCACCTCGTAGGAAACATACTCATTACATTCTGAGCAACAGTGGTTCACAACGCACCCTGGAGAAAATATGCAGTTATTGTCTTAAACATGCCAAAGCCGTACTAATGACTGCGCGCTTGCTCCAAAGCAGAAACTGTTCCAGATGCTGCTTCTTGCTTCTTGCCTCTAGGAGAGCCCTTCCTTCTTCCCACCCAAGATTCTGGACTCCTCCTTGGATTCTAGTCCTTAGGGAGACATAGGGTGGCCTGGGGTGGGCAAAGTGATTGCCCTTCTGGGTCTCATAAAAGCAGTCTAGGGGAATCTCTACAGACTGCTGTGGACATGGCCCCTGCCCACCGGGGGTAGAGTCGGGGGAGAAGGGCGCCCAGTGGGACGCTGGGCACCAGCACTCCAGGTGACAGTGGGGTGGAGGTGTGCATGCTCAGTCAGTCACGTCTGATTCTGTGTGGCCCCGTGGACTGTAGCCCTCCAGGCTCCTCTGTCCGTGGGATTCTCCAGGCAAGAATAGTGAAGTGGATTGCCATTTTCTCCTCCAGGGGATCTTCCTGACTCAGGGATCAAACCCACATCTCTTGCATTTCCTGTTTTATCGGGTGGATTCTTTACCACGGCACCACCTGAGAAGCAGTGGGGTGAGGGAGGTGGACGCTAAACTTAAGTATCTTCAGCTTCTGCATCTATAATGAGTAACGAGCCTATAGGGAAGCAGTAATTTGTACACTCAAAGCCCCAGACACACCCAGCGACAGCTGCCCCTGGGGCCCTGGGCTTGGAACTGTCTCCTGGCTGGGTGACTCTGGGCAGTACCCCAACCTCTGCTAGTCTCCACTCCTTCATCTGTAAACAGGATGCTTTTGGAAATTAATATTTTTCCTCTTGTTAATGAACTCACGCATGCTTATTATGTTTTTTTTTTAATTTAATCAATCCATCTTCGAATAGGTGATACACTCATATGATCTCAAGTTCAAAGAATACAAATGGAAAAGGGATAAAGTCTCCCTCTCTCACTCCTGCTTTATAACCACACTGTTTTTCTTCTGCCTGTGGCAACTGCTATTGGTTTCTGGTGTATCAAATGTGTAGAAATTTTAAAAAATTTTTACTGAATCATTAGCACATGTAAACACAGCAAAATGTATATGTCTTAAGAGCACAACTTGGCAAATAATGTTTATAGTTTTAATTTCTAAAAAATTAGAAAAAAAATCACCCCAATCTATTGTCTAGAGATAAAGCTTTTGATATTGTTGTGCATTTTCTTCCCATTCTTTTTCCATGTATATACACATACACAAACATTGGTATTGTACTATGTAACTTTTACATGCTGTTTTTTATATTTAACATTATATCATAAATGTTTCCTCATGTCCTTAGAAAGTC